>NW_020455655.1:250443-324095 GCF_003342845.1 Nothoprocta perdicaria
ACGGCGGAGCTCTGCCTCCGAGCGCCGCGCTTCCTGTAAGGCAGCGGTATCTGCTTGAAAACAAGGCAACTTGGGGCTTTTGTTGCTACCCAGACAATGCAAACTCAAAGCAGTTGGGCAAAGAAAGCAAGTTTTCTGTTTTCCCTTCATATACAGCTCCTTCTGCACTGGTCTTAAAAAGTTGTGTAGTTTCAAGTTGCGTAAATATCAAGTAATTTTGGAAAAGCTGCCATTAATGTTATTACTTATTTATTTTTGCAAGGCTGTTCTGTAAGGTGAGCTCAAAAGGTTTTTCTGGGATGTCTAAGTGCACTTTACTCTTCCACAATTTATTAAGCCTTGTCTATCCTGTTTATACTTAATTAGAGCCTTCAAACACCGTTAAAGGTATGTTATAGATTAACAGAGTTTATTATGATTTATTATTAACTGTGAAGTAAAGCTACAAAGGCAACAGTTTTTTACATATTAAGATGCAATGTAATTTAATGATTTATTTGAGAGAGGAAAAACAGAGTGATTTAATTGTCTAGAATTGAGTGTCTTCGTTTTGATTGATGGAGAGGTTATTTACTTTCCAAACTCAAATTGTTCTTTTAAGACTCTGTAACAGCAACACAATTAAAAGCAGTCACTAGTATTATGATACTAATGAAGTGTCTGCACTACCAGGCCTTGTAAASCATCTGTAGAGCCTGTGGTTAATGCAGACAAGTTGTAAGCAACTCAGTCTGGTAGAACCTAAAACACAGGCATAATCGGTTTCTGATGTTAAAACCCTCAATGGGGAAGAGGGTTAGACACTTTTTTTTTGTTGTTTCCTCTTCTAGACTGAATAAATATGATCTTCGGCAAATAAGTTGCCTGTCTGTAAAGCCCTAGTACAGTTTCAGTATTGTGAGTAGGAAGAAGGCTTGCTACTACTTTTTAGTAACTGGTGAAAGGTAGAATTTGTCATAAGCAGGTAGAAACTTATAACTTAAGCTTTTTTTTTAAGGGATCTCATTCGTTTTCCTCTAATGCACTTGTAGTTACTAGAGTTTTCAGCAGCTGGTGCTAATAATTTTGTGGTGAATGAAGGAGTTCTCAGCTTGGAGTAATGTTTTTTGCTACTGTTAGGGTGCAATGAACAAGCATGCAAATGTATTAATACTTAGTTTTCTACAAATAATAATATTCTTTGAGGAGTAGAAACAACTGAAAGAACTTTTACTTCTAGCTGAGGGTTATTTAAGAAGTGAGTAGGGGTAGCAAATACAGAAAAGAGAACTAATGAAATTAAAAAACGAAGTTTGGATTTGGCAGGAGTGATTGTGCCTTGGCAATGCTGAACTTCATTGAAAGTGTGTGGTAAGTTGTTTATACTGGTACATGCTTCTATATTTACTTAGGCTTCAAAATTGTGTCTTTGTCTTGTGCTGCTGAGTACTGAACAACCTGCTTCCCAGCCAGCATAGGAGAAATTCTGTTTTTTTCTGAACACATGGGGGAGTTGTGGGAAGGCATTTATGAATGATCAGTGTCGAAGTGGTTTAGGCTGCACCTTGCTATAAATTGAGAAGAGTACTTGCCGTCATTAATGTGGCACTTGGTCTCTAGCACATAGCTGGGATTTAAAATAAATGAGTTAAGGATTTTGTCTGGCCTGTAAAGGCAGCTGTCAGCTGCTTCAGAAATGCTCATGGTGATTTTTTTTTTTTTTTTTTAAAAAAGGTGTTTAGATTAAGGTCTGAAATACCATAATCACTCCTACACCCTATTTTTTCCATGATCTGAGAACCTGAGATTGGAATTTGATTGTTTTTAAAAGGATTTAAGGGGTCAGTTATGTGTGTGGCAGAGCCACTGTAATGAGTTACTATTATCTGGTCTTGCCCTGGTCATGCATTTTCACCTCTCCTTCCCCAGCTCTGGTGTTGGACGGAATGAGGAATCTAAACAGAAGAAATTAATATTTTCCTTCCAGAAATGTAAACTTTATTGGCTTGCTGTGCAGACACAGGCCCAGTGGGAAGGAAGAGCTGGGATGTTGCTGCAAGGACAGAAGAGATTTATTAAAAAAAAAAAAAAAAAAGATAAAAATCTGTGGCCCGGTTACCGTGGTGATTGTGYGCTGCCTAGCTCTGCCCCAGGTGTAAGGTGGGAAGGGAAGTGATACTGGCTTGACTTGGGAGTAAAAATGTGACCAGCAAAGTGGTCTAAAAGAAAATGTGTGTGTTTGAACCAAATCAGTTTTGGTGTCAGCCCAAGGGCAGGACAGGAATGAGGGGTAGTTGGTAAAGGACAGCAGGACCTTCCCCTCCGGTGCATATCATGAAACCACAGCCTGAATTAATTCTTAAGTGAAATTCTAGTCAGGAGGTATATGATAGAATTACTGACTTCTAATTAGCTGGGCTAAATACTTTATTCATGTTCATATTTAAGGATCTTAGATTTCACTATCTGTGAATTTTGCAAATTTGGTTCCTTTTGATATTCTTCAGCACAGAAGTACTAACTCTGAGTGCTGTATGAGTTTTGTTTTATTGGAGTCTTACATAAAAGGACTCCAATAAGTCTTACTTTAGGAGGAAAATCTATGTATTGAAAATTGTTTCAAGAAATGCAATGAATTTTGATAGTTTATATGTTAAATTTCAAATGTTAATGAAGCAGAAAGACATTCTTTCAAAGGCATTCGTCACACAGTGGCATTTCGGATCTGCAAAGTTGTTGTCCAATAAAATTTAGTCTGACCCTTGAATTTCTTATAGTCTACAAAGTCAGTTTTTATTTTCTCATTAATAAACTTGTGTTCTAATAGAACTACTTTTCTGTAACACAAGTCTTAATCTGAGTGGATTAACGTAAACTTCCTTTTAGAACAGCCCATGCTTATCATCTTGCTTTATGGCAAGTTGTGTTTTTTTATCTTTTATCATGATATACTTAACCATGGTAAACTTAATAGATGTTCAGGTTTATGCTGGTCAAGTTTCAGTGCTATTTATTACCCATCTTCTTCCTATGCATGAAGTGGGCTCCCTCCCCAAATCCCTAGGAGCTGCTGCCTTTTGGAAATGACAGATGCCTTGAAATGGCCTCAGCTGCGCACTCGGAGCTCTAGGGTGCATTCTGCTTGGTCCCTTAAACTTACACATGCCCAGCAGATATATTCCCTAATTCTGTTGCTTTACACTGTGGGAAATGCTTTAGTCGAAATCAGGTTTTCTCCAGGAAAATGTTGCTAGTTCYGTCCAGGAAAATAGCCATGATGAACAAAGTGAGCAGCAAATTGTTTAACAGAGGCCCTCAACTTGTATATAACTGTTCAAAACGTGCCAAGAGACTTATAGCTCACATCCAGTAGACAATATATTTTTTCTTTTGCAAAATGTGTGGGTGCTTGGTTAGAAGGTTGGAATATACACCTCAAATTCTGTCCAGTGACATTGTCTTGTTCATAAAAACAAGACAACTGAAATTATTCCCCTTGCAGCTGTCATGGGATATGGCAGACCCCAAGACCTTTGCACACAAGAACTTCAACAGGGAATGTTACCCTGAGACCTTTACCTGAACCTTCTGCCTTGTTCTGTGCATTTCCTTCTTGGAGATCATTTTAATAAAAGTGAAGCTTTTTAATTGTAGGATAATGTTCTAGGGGCTTGCCTAACTAGGTATAGTATTTCCTTTCATATTCAGAAACCACCCCATTTTCTCCTTGGCTGTGCTAAAGCATTCCTGTCCACACACCGAGTGCTCAGGCTCTACCATTGGGCTACCTGGAAGTGCAGCATGGCATCTTTGATGTTTGGCTGGTGGCAACGTGATCCCAGAGACTTGTAGAGCAGCTATCTGAAACTCAATTTGAATGCTCATGATAGAATATTTTGTAGTGCAAGCTTTCTGATCATATGTTTATTCTTAATAGATCTGTCCTGCAATCTCAATTCAAGTAATACTACTATTTTTAACCAACAAAAAAAGAAAGAAAATCAGTGGTAAGTGTTTGAAGATGTTTAGAGAGTACCTGGCCTACAGCAGTTTAAAGAATGTACAAGTAATAGCCTCCTACTCAATTAAGAGCCCTTAACTTAGTATTTAGTTTTGGGGTTATAGAGTATGCTGTAGAATGTGCAGACTTAGCTGTTTTAATTTAGTTTCTATGAGATTGTTAACAAGGATCTCTTTTTTTTTAATGTTGGTACGTTAGTTCATACCTTTTACTCAAAATTGGAATTGGAAATGGAAAGAGTTTACTTTTAGTCAGGCTAATTTATATTGTGTGGCCATCTGATATCAGATGTGAACTGGGACTTGTCCTGTTTGGTTTGTGGAAGTTTGTGTGCCTTGGGAGGTGTTTCTTCTTGTTTTGTGGGAGTCTGTTGGAGGTGATTAGAGAAACGTGAGAGACTTGGACAACATCCATCACCCTCAGAATTCCTCACGCTGGTTACTGAAACTTGGAATTTACCATGTGCTTTATTTGGATCAGAAACAATATGGCTAGTTGTTTAAATTATGAATTTGTTAACTGTTAAATGTCCATAAGAAGTATCTGGAAGACTGGATGGAAATGAACTTTTATCTTGAAACTGAGAGCACAAGGAAATTAAAATGAACTTGTTCTTGGACTCTATTTACAGTCAATGATGAAGAGTTAATATTTGCAGAAGTCTGTGCTGCTGGGAGGAAATCTGAACTCTGTTTATCTGCAGTCTACAATTACTTGAATTCTAAAGAGATATCAATAAGACAATTTAATCTCGGCCATATTTTTACCAAACACAAGTGATAAATTTGGAAATATTCATTTAGGCAGTCAGCTCTGTGTTGAGCATTAGATTACATCATCAAACATTACAGTCCTTTCTAAGCAATGTGAAAACACCCACAATTTTCATGATATGGATAAGACCACATGATAAACACAGGGAAAGTTAAATTTGTATTTTTGCATACCAGATTTCAGCACAAGAAGTATAGATTTGGGATTATTGTTGAGGCAAAGCATTGCAATGGGTTTGTCTTTCCGTGGACCTCTCTGGACCTTGCTGTTGGTCCATTGGAACCCACATTGGAACAAAAACAATGCAAAAAATATTGCCTGAAGACTCCCAAAACTTGGTTAGGTTGGTTAGGGGTTAAGGTGACTGATTGAGGTATCTTGTCTTTTGTTATGGATGTAATGACTCTGGAAAAAGTTGGAGTTTTCACTTTTTGTTTGGTCTTGTGAATCCAGCGCACAGATGTTACTTTTGGGGAGGAGGGAAAGGTTAAAGTAAGGAAAAAATTCTGTCACGTTTTGCCTAAACATCGACATGTGAGCATTCCTTCTAAGTTGCATTCAGCAAGACATTGTCACAACCTACTTAAACATTTGAATATTACATAATAAAACTGCCGGAGTTGGTACTTATCCATTATCCATAAAGAAGTTTGAAATGAGTGTTTGATTTGGTGCTCAGGAGGAGTTGCTTCTGTGGATTCGCAAGGAAAAAATTTGGTCAGATGTCTTTGGGCGAAGTGTATATCAGAGTACAACAGGCTTTATTTCACACAGGAAACTACAGCTTGCATAGTAACTAGTGTTAAACTTAAGTTTCAAAACTTGCATTGCTTGCTGGATTATTGGAATGTTATACATTGGTTAATATCTTTATTTTTTCTCACTTTTTAATATTTAGTGCATCAAAGAGCATGACAACATTTGGATCATATATATATATATATCAGGTTTTGAAACCAGAACTACTGAAATCATGTCACTCATGATATGGATCTTTAGGTTAAAAAGAACGTTCCTTATGACTGGATATTTTAAATATACAACCTGTTCAAAAAAAATTTCAATATGTATAAAAATACTGTTGTAAAGCAATAGTGCTTTTCTCCTTACTGTACATAGGTTTTCTGTTCTTTTTTTTTTTCTCTGCTATTTTCCACAGTTGGAGCTTTTAACCATTTTTTGGTCTGTGATCACTGTTACAGAATCACTACTTAATTCTTCCACAGTCTCTTCTGTTTATACTTTCGGCAAGTATATGAAAAAAATTTAACGTGTTTTTCTTTATTTCAAGCCACATCTAGTGTGAAAATGCAGTTAAGACTTGCTCTTGCAAAGAGAATTGGTGCTGACTGTGCAGAAGCAGAGGATGAAGGCTTTTGCTTGTCAAAATACAAAAATATGCCTTTGTGTGAAACATACCCTGTGCTGTCAATTGCTCATACACTGCACTGACTGCTTGGACTGTATTAAAAATATGGAGGTGAATCCCAGATGGAAACCGTGTGCATATTTAGGGAGAAGTGACCGAAGTCTGAGTTATCGAAAGGCATATAATGCATAAAGCAGTCCCTTTTCTGGAATAAAAAACCTGTGCTCTGTTAACTTCCTTCTGGTTTCAGTTCTTACGTTTTTTATTAGCTTGTTGGCCTGTTTTGGTAGGCAAACTTGCATCTTAGTAGTATACCTGACAGCACAAGTTTTCTATCCTCTGCTCTGACCTATTCATGCCAACGTTGGAGTCAAAAAAAAAAAAAAAAAAAAAACCCACTCTTAAAGCAAGATTATTAATATTCACTGGAAATATAAGGCTGATAATGTGGTCCTCTGTATACATATTTTAAATCCATTGCAATACTCTTAACTCTCATTGTCTTTGGTCAATTCCTTATATTCCATGAGGACGACACCAGTTATTGTCATGCACTCTTAATGTGAGTCAGAAATAATGTATTATTATTTCAGTCAGAAATAATGTATTATTATTAGAGTCCAAAATAGTGAACTGAATTTACATCTTTGGGGATGTCTTTAACTTTTCCATGTGACAGACATTTTTTTTGAGAGGAGTTTGGAAGTTAATGCAGTAGAACATTTGCATTGCTAGGTGTAACATTCATTCTTACTTTTCTTCTGGCAAGTTGGCATGTGGATTGTAAGCCTCAAAATGCTTAGTAATAGGTATTTCAGTGCTGTGAATGCAGAGTGAAAATGAAAGTGTGTCTATTCTCAGGAAGCAGGAGGAGGATGCTAAGCTGTTGCTCTTATGTTTGCAGYAGAAAAGCATGTTTGAAACAGGTCTTAAATATCCCCACTTATGCTTAGTTTAAATCATAGAATGGTTTTGGAGTCAGCAAATTTTGCTCCCTTTGAGAAAATGGAAGATGTGCTCCAGGGTCAAGCTCACGTGCTCCACTGTAACGTGTG
This sequence comes from Nothoprocta perdicaria, assembly GCF_003342845.1. Lineage (NCBI taxonomy): Eukaryota > Metazoa > Chordata > Aves > Tinamiformes > Tinamidae > Nothoprocta > Nothoprocta perdicaria. The sequence continues at coordinate 257,642 of NW_020455655.1, forward strand.
TTTTGGCCAATCAGAGCAGGAGTCTGAAGTCAGATTCTCATTATCAGTTGTCTTCCTCTACAGACCTGCAGTACCTGCTAGTGTAGATGTGACTGAAATGATTTGAGACATGCTAAAACATGCCTTGTTTTCTCTCTCTTTTCAGGCCAATATGGAAATCCTTTAAATAAATATATTAGACATTATGAAGGATTGTCTTATGATGTGGATTTGTTACACCAAAAACACCAGCGTGCCAAAAGAGCAGTGTCACATGAAGATCAGTTCTTGCGCTTAGATTTTCATGCCCATGGAAGGTTAGTAGTGTTTTTTAAGATGTTTCTATTAACTGTTTCTTACTCATGTATGCTTTTTTAATTATGTAATGAAGTGTAACTGGTGAACTACATTCAATTGACTAACGTTAGGTAGGATATGCTAACATACAGTTTAGAGTTTCTTCAGTGAGTTGACTACAACGTCCAAGGTAAATACGAAATTGTTGGTAGCAATCACTTGTTTAGGCTTTTAGTGGTGCATGGTAACCTACTTTAAATGGTGGAAGTGTATTAGGAATAGAATAAAAGTTGATCTGAGTTTATAATGCAACTTTGGCGTATCTTTTTGCAAAAAACAGAATTATGCAGAATTTTGCCTGAGTAGTCTTAATTGAAGAAATGTCCTATTCCAAATTGGATTTGAAACTACAGAAATGGTCAAAGAAGTGTTCTGTTTCATGTATAGTGAAATGTCGCTTTTTTCTGTGCTGTTGTGTAACCTTCTCCTATGCTATGAATAATTATGAACTGTTTGTGTTACAGGGTGTGTTAGCCTCGCATTTAACCAATGATTGTAAGATCATGTATGGAAGTTAGATATTCTGTGAGCAATTCATTAATGTATAACTTGAAAGTTTTACTGAGAAGTTCTGAACTATGAATRGAGTGTTTTTTCTCATCTTACAGCATTGAGAAGGAAGAGAAAGTTAAAGTACTTGTGCTGTATATCTTTGTTTCTTTGCTGACATGCTGCTTTGCAGCACCACCACATTCATGTTTTCAAGAATATATAATGCCCTTGYTTTTGCAATGCACTTACAGTCCTAGTAAGAAGAACTTGGAAAATAGAAGGTGGTGATGTAAAATCTCAAGCTCATTTAAAAAAAAAAAAAAAAAAGTTTATTTGGTGTCCTACAGTGGAAGTGTTTATGGGTGTTAAATGCACAAATAAATTTAAGTAGTGCTAATAAGGTGGTCAGTTCCTTATTGATTCTGTGGTGGTAAATCCAGATTATATAAAAATGTTGTTAGTATCTCTGTAATGAGGCTTGAAAAGAATTTCTTTATGTGTCTTTGTGGATCTTACAAATCACAACAGGCTGTAGTCAAGGAGATGTTTAATTACTGAGAACAGCTACTGTTACAAAGTGAAGGAAAGTGTTGGTGTTTGTGTGGGTTTGATTCTAAATCCATATGGGCTGGGGCATGGAACTCCTCCGTTACTTGAGAAGACTGATTAGGAACTTACTATAAGGGCAAATCAGTCCATAATCAAGGATTTTAGCATCTAGGATGTACCTGTGAAGAGTAGCTTCCTTGCCAAAGGGACAGTGGTTGGCAACGTGGGCATATTTAGTGCAGAGATGCCTGTTCATCAGTCTTCATGTGATCTTACAAAATATTTTAAATTCTCTTTAAATTAGGAAGGGTAGAGTGGGTTATTTCACTTTCTTCAAAGCTACTCAGTAGACTGTGTAGCAGTTTAAACAATTGAGTGAACAGTATTGCCTTTTCATGGTTGCGGTTGAGTGTTTTATTTGTATACAGGCAGTATATGTACCTCTAYCAGTATTTAGCTTGTGATCTTTTGTTTTGAGTGGGCTTCTGATGAAGTTATACCTACAAGTATAGGACAGCTTGTCCTTTGTTCTTCTGTATTAAATGCAGGTCACTGCTGAAAATAGCAGATGGAGCCAGCTGGACCATAACAGTTCTTATGCTCTACCTCAGATGGCAGTTTAAACTTTATAAGCATTGCCTTGACTTTTGCGCCAGGGGAAGCACTTGTGGCTYGCGTGGTCAAGGGGAAAAACTGGGGAACTTAAACTTTAACTGGGAAAATTATTTGGCTGGTTATTTTTCAGCTTGATCAGTTCCTGATTCAAGCCCTTAGGTGAACAAACATATTGTCAGAAGAAAGAAAGGGTGAAAAAATAAGCAGATGTAGTAAAAGGGAAGATGCACCTTTTTTTCTAGAATGTATGAAATTTGAAATAATGAGGTTAAACTGATTGAGTCACAGATATCGYGCATGATAGTTTGTACATTAAATTTATTACTGTGAATAAATTTCAGGTATCCTTTGTGCCAAAAGGAAGGTTCACACAGAGTATTAATATTAACCTACTAAGTTTCTGGTATAYGTTGCTTTAAGTGAAATACCTTTAGGGATCCATTATTTCATACAACTTGGGCACCAACTTGAGGTAGAATGAAGGAATATAATATGGTATAACTTTCCTTTGCATGTCAGTGTTACGTCAGCAGTTTTACCTGAATGAAGTTGGACTATGACTGAAAGTTGACATCACTTGGATTCCTGCTTGTACTCATACACGTTGTATTAATGCTTTAGARCTGTATTCTTTGGCTTACAAACTATAGCAGACATAGCCAAGTTCTTAGTCATATTGCTAAAATCAAAAATAATAAATTTAAGTGAAAATATTAAAATGGGCTTTGTATTTACTCTGCTATCAGCTAGTGTTTTCTCCCCCTAAATCTTTGTTTGAATTCATGTGCCAAATTTGTGATGGTCTTATACCAGTACTTCTTTACTTGCTCTTTTTTATTGTCTTTTGAATTGTTAGAGTATGGCGCTGCATACCAATATTCAAACCTTCTGTAAATACAGGCAGGGAAGGTTATTTTGGATAAACAGGAAACTAAGTGAAACAGAAATGGAGTGTAACTACTGGAGTGTAGCCAGAAATTTATGCTGGAGTAAAAAAAGTCAGCTCTGGGTAAATACTAATCTGCTCTTAAAATCTGTATGCTACRCTGTTTAAGACAGAGGTGCTTGACCTACTTTCTCACAGTATGAACTAGTGAACATGTAGCTGATCGTTATCCTACTTAGCTGGTTTCTATTATCTGAGCTAGCTTAAGTGTTTGCAGCCATGTGTATGGATAATCAATGGCRAATTGCTGAGGAGGGCTGCCTGCTCACTTACCTTCTAGAATAACAAGCTTAACGAGTTTTCTCTTTTGAAGGTCAGAAGAGAAATCTCTCAACAGTCACAAATGTCACTCTAGAGATGCCAATGGAAAATGGGACATGAGCTGCGGATGTTCTGGCTGGACTTGTCAAGTGTTGCAAGGCTGATTGATTTTTAGATAAGGAACAGAGGATGAGCCCCTCTACCCATATCTGCACATTTAATAAAATCAGTGACAAGCCTAAAGTCCTTATCACCTGCTGTTTCAAATATAAATTTCTACAGAATTATAGCAGGACTAGGAGAATTGTCAGCTGATAAATGATGATGCATTGTTTTGTGGTCTTGACAATTTATGAAAACAGTGCAAAAATCATGATGTCCCTAAGTATGAAGATACTGTAGACTTAGCGTATGAATAATTTACACCCACTAGTCAGTTGTTAAGAAGTCTTCTGATTAATGTAGCTCAGGGTTATAGCATCTGTTGACAGTCTGTGGGAACAGAGTTTAGGTTTTGTGAATGTCTCACATGGAGGCAGGCAAAATAAATAAAAGTTCATTTTTCATCAGCAGACTCCCCTGCCTTGCTGAAACAGATGGGAAGGATTTTGACTTCTTAACTGGGAAAAATGGAGAACAGTACTCAGTTAAAGCAGAGTATCACCTAGGTTCTGCMTTGGGAAGCATGGGAAGCACAGTTGCTCTCTGCTCTGCTGCTGGCTCTTTCCAAACAGGAAAGAAAATGAAGCTAAAGGGCCTCTGTGCTGGAGTTATGTCCCACCCTGCTGCTGGCCCCTCGCTCGTGTCTCCTTCCTTGTGTGCAAAGTGTCCGACTGTCTGCCCTGCTGCCTGCTCAGCCTGCCCCACTCGCTCCCCCAGCCCACAGGAGGGAAGGTAGCGGGCAGAAAGCACCAAGTGTCTGCCACAACTCGGTGAGAGAAACTCTTTGCCACTTCTGGAAGTCCTGATTTGCCCTCACTGTCCTAAAATGTGGAATATTTCATCATGGCAAACCCACTGATCTTATCAGTGACTGACTCGTATGAAAGACAAATAGAATGGTGTGTTAAGCATTAATTTCTACTTACCATGTTCATAACTGTACTAAATGATATCAACATATACCCATAGCATTTTTAAAACTGCATGCTATATGTACAGTAAAAAAAAAAATAATATCCTGTGGAGCCTATGGGAAGCTACTGGGGCTTTTTTGAGAAAACATGGAGGTATAATTGTTTTTTCTTCAGTTTTCACTAATTCGCTTTGCTGCATGCTTGCAAATTTGAGGTAAACTAAGGTGAAATCCAAATCTGTCTCTTGATTTTCTTTAAGGTAGTTCCCCTAACCACTAAGTTGTGGGAAAATGTAGGCTTTTTTAATTGAAGCAGGTTATGTAACAATATCAACATTTTCATGAAAAAATTTTTCTTCAAATAATTCTGCAGCATTATATTCAGGAAATACTTTTCTACTCTCTGGTGTATTTCGAGGCAAGGAATTAGCTCAGTCTACACTGATATAGGTGCTGGCACAGAGCACCTTTGCAGGCTCTAGAAATAGTGATTACTAAAAAAAACCTTTGTGTTTACTGTGGCTATATTTAAATGCTATATTTAGCAATAATATAGGGAAATTTGCTGTTATCATCTGGAATATTCTTTCTTCCAAAGAAATTCAGAAATGACAGGATTTATGCCAGGAAAGAAGACCAAGCTGCATTATTTTTCATACCATTTAGAGAAGGGTGGAGAATACTTTGTCTTCCCATTGAGAAAGATGAATAAATCTGAAGACATTTAATGTGAATGTTAGGAAGATTTCTGGCTAGTGGAATCTTGAAACGGATTTCATTGGGGTCTTTGGAAATTTCTTGCTGAGAAAGTAAATACACGTGGAAGTTAATGCACGTATTCTTGATTCTGTCTCTGTAAAGGGTGGTGAACTGGATTCTGGGGGGRTCCGTGTAAGCCATGCATTTCTTGGATACAGTTATTACTGTTTGGAGTCTCCTTGGATATAAACTGGCATCCTCCTTCAGTGCAGCTACTTTCCCTGATGCTTATAAGTAGCACTTTAACATGTTTCTGCATAGCCATAAAAGGTTTAACTTTATTTTCCAACTGTATTTTTCAACTGTAACTTTTATGTAGTACATGAAGTTTCATGATTACCATTGTGTAAAGCTTATTGATTAGTTAAAATGGTTGAAATTAGTCAAAATACTTGGAAATAATGACCAGAGACATTTTTTGCTTTCCTGCCCTATYGCTCTTGGGTGGGGGAGAATAAAAGGAAGATTTGCTCCTCCATTTTTCAGTATTAAAAGGGTCATCAGTCCAGACAGATAATCCTGTTACGATCATGCATGTTYAAATGATCAGGAAAAGATGTATTTAAAAATAGCTCTCAGATGATCAGGTTATCTAATAGATTTCCTAATTTAGTTACACTGATGGTGAGAGTAGTCAATATAAAATGCATCTGCCTTATTCTGTTTTTGAAGTAGTTCACTAATCCTACACACAGAGCTAATTTTATTAATGTAGAGGTAATTAACARCGTAATTGAATTAACGTTTAGGTTGGAATTTATGATTTTAGTTACATGGCAAGGAAAAGACAAAGAGCAGAGGAAAAGGAGGGGGACACATAGAGCTTTTCTAGAAAGTGTTCTAAATAAAGTTTTGTTTTGGGGAACTGGGGGCCTGTGCTGAAGTGGGAGGGCAGTGATGGGTGGCCGGTGTCTTGGGCCGTTCCCAGGGCCACGGGGGCCGGTGCTGGGCGGTTGGAGCAGGCGGCTGGAGCCTGCGCGGGGCGCCAGCCTGTGCAGCGGGACCAGGCCCCTTGCGCCCCGCTCGTGTCCAGCTGAGCCTGCGGGTGCCTCCTGGCTGCTCCCAGCACAGGCTCCATGGTGCCCACTCCGCAGGCGCTGGAGTTAAAGCAGTTGCTTATTAGAAGTAACAGGTCTTCTGGTATCTTTTTATTTGAAATATACATCAATGCAACCCACAAAATCTAGTTTAGAGTATCTTCTTTGCCTTTGAGGGAGAAAAGCTATATAAATTGAGGTTTTTTTTTTGCTGTAAGCTTCATTTTTTGTTTTTCTGTTTTTTCTTCAGCAGAGAAGTCACTGTTTAAGTAGACATAATAGATGTTCTTGTTGAGGTTAGTAGATATCATTTCACCACAGCCTGAATTATAGACATCTTCCCCAATAGTAGTGAAGGGAGGAGAGCTGCTCTAGAATACTCCTAAAAGACAGGAGTCTCAGGTTTAAAAAAAAAAAAAAAAAAAAAAGATTTTACTTATGCTGAACTGCTGCAGCATGTATGACATTTGCATCTGTTTTTGTGTGGCTTGTTTAACTGGTTTTTGAGATATGGCTTAAATCTCCATGCAGCAGGTTTATCAGCCTGCCTAAAATGCTATGGTAACTTGCTGGTAGATGGTGTGGGTGAATAACATACTGATTATTCTAGATGCAACTAATAAATTGATATTTMAACTATTCAATTGCCTCTTATCCAGTTAAATTCATGCCTAAAACACTGCCAAACTTTTGGTTCAGGATATTGTGTATTTGAAGCCCTTACTTCTCTTGTGCGATGGTGTCATTTAAAGCAAAGGTTGCTGGAATCTGCATGCATATTGCCAAGGCTGCTTGGTTAGGTAGTGGAAGGGAGAGTTTATTTACAACACAGGTGATGATGGACTTTTACGGATGGTTTACGTTTATATTCTGTGTACTTTGCTGCTTACATAGATAACATTCTTTTTTTTCTGGATGTCATCTTAACTTACAAGGCACTGCTGGGTGGGGTGCTGTGCCACTTTGTTGTTTCTAGCATGCCCAGAATACCTGGTTATATCAAGCCCTTGATGTAGTTAGCTGTAATGTCTCAGGTTTTGGCATGTCCTGGGTCAAGGCTGTTGGCTTTGACCCCTGGAGCAAAGAACTTGCCTGAGAGAGCGTGATGAAGCACGGAGTTTGCCATTTTGTATACTGGGAAGTAATTAGATTTCATTGACTTGACACTGTGACCCTTAATTCTTTGTTTTTAGCTCCACCATAAATGTTGTTAATACTGTGTATATACTTTTTAATGAGAACTCTGACTAGGGAGAAATCAAACTACTYGGCTCCCAAGGTGGAGCTGCTTTTTAAGTAGCAAGCTGGTGATGTAGGTGTAGCCTTCCCTTTCCTGGTTATGCAGGAAGAGGAAATCACGTGAAGATTGTAAAACTGGGTGACAAAAGTTTCAGTGGCCTTGCTGGTTATTTGCATTTTAGCAATTTGTTTAGACAGAATATAAGACAACAACAAATGAAATTTCCAAATTAATGACCATAACAACTATGAAAATGTTAGGCRTTTTTAAAAACACTTTTCTAGCAGTTGTTGCTTAATTTGACGATATTGAACTTTCATTTTTTGTACAAAGATGAAAATTTAACATTTTCACATTTCATACCAAGATCAGTAGTAGCATTTGAGACAAGTTAACTACTTGAATAGCGTTGAATGTGTTGAGAGTTGTTTGGGTAGTTGTACATGTAACTACCAGTTTATTAGGTGTTCTGTTTATTGCAAGTGTTGTCCATCTTATTTTTTAGGTTTGAAATGAACCACAACAGTTGGTCTATTTTACTTGCRTTACCTTTAAATTCTTGCATTGGTATATTGTACTTGCGTTGTATTTAAATACAGGAAATAAAGATAAGGTAAGCTGATAGTTGTTCAGGTCTTTTCTGCTTTACAGGACTTTTACAGATCTTTTYTTTTTCCTTCTTAAGCTCCCTCTAKGTCTTACAGAGAAATGGGAAWGATGCAATATTTTAAAATAGCTTTTTAAATTTTTGAATTTAGGTCTCTTTTTTGCTTAAATCTTGTAAATTTAGCTATTTGTATCAAAAACATCGAAATCTTTAAGGAAATCTTTTAGGCTGCTGTTCAGTTGAGTTGTGTAATTGCACAGTAAAGACTGCAGTTTAATTGCACTAAAATGTTGAAGTAATTCATTTAGTACTTTTGCAATTGAAGTTCAAGGTCAGCTAACCATCTCCTACTTTTCTTTTTTGCGTCAGACATTTCAATCTTCGAATGAAGAGAGATACATCCCTTTTTAGTGAAGATTTTAAAGTAGAAACATCAAACAAAGTAATTGATTATGATACCTCCCATATTTACACTGGACACATTTATGGTAAGTAAGGTACTACAATGATTAAAGCACAGTCATTTGAAGCAGTCATTTTGAATATAGGCAGAAAATGTAAGTGTATGTGATTAGGTTATCTTCACATTAAATTCTAATGACACTTCTAAATGCATTTAAAATTTCTGCTCTTATCCTCAAATARGTGTTATAGTTAGTGAATATATTACCTAATAATAATTTTCACACATCGATAGAACTTGACGTCAACCCTCTTCATGGACATGCACCGTATAGAATCCTGGTTTTAGAGAGAAAAAAAAAAAAGGAAAAGAAAACTGTCTCTATTTTTAAAAAGTCATTCAGTTTTTTTGGTTTCAAGAATTGTTTTATAGAGCAGCAATCATTAAGGGTAATATGCCTCATTTCATTAAAAGCAATATATAAGCTTGTTTAAAAAGAAAGGAGAATTATGGAGTTAAAACAAAGATTAAGAGAAAAGCATTAAGAATTTTTTTATCCCTACCTCTGTAGGCTGTTTTGAGTTTGAAAGAAGTCAAACCTGCTACTTGAAGATCACTATTAGTAATGTCCTGTGGTCTTGGAATGATTGTTTTTTAATTTTGAAAGATGTATATAACCTTAGCATTTCATATACGTCTTAAAGTCTGCCTGCCTGCTGATGTTTGTAGGCTGAAATTATTTTTAAAACCTTCTCGTTCCTTGTTAAGGTGGGATGGGATTAAAAGGTCTGTATGAAACTAGTCACTGGACTTGCTCTTTTCTATATCTCTGATCATATTCCAGTGAACTTTGTACTTGTCRTAAAGATCACAAGCAAAATAAGAGATTCCAGTAAATAAACTGTGTCTGTTTTTTGTTCTTGATCATTTCCATTCAGACTGAATTCTTTTTTTTTCCCCAAATACTCTGATGTTCCCAAAGATGAATGGCCTAGCTTTAACTTCAGGATATTATTGCATGTTCTAGCAGAATGTAGTCTGAAGTAATCTGGGATCAGTTAGGAATATCTAAAATTAGAGCACACTACAAAGCCTATGTGAACATCTGAGAGTAGTCTGTAAAGACATGTATGCTGCCTAGCATATATTCAAGATACCACACAATACTGTGTGGTATGAGCCTTGTATTTCTTGATAATTAATTATRAATTAATGATAGTTACTGGTAATTAGTACAGTTCTGATAATTTGACATTGTCAGATTTTGAACTATCCTTAGTGGAGGTTTGAGTAGAAACCTTTTTTTGGTAATATTTGCGGGTTTTTTTATGGGGGGAAAAAAGCTTTCTGGGGATGCTGCATGTTGTAGCTGCTAATGATTAAATTTTTAGAGTTGTAGTYTTCCAGATTGTGAATGTTTTGAACATACGTTCACTCCTTCCACATACAAACCTACCTAAGATTTTATCAGAGATATTTGAAGAGAAAATGGGAGTCTTGAATGTAGGGGATTTTTCTTCCCTTTAGGAAGCTTAYAAATTAAATATAAACACTTTTTTAAGAATTATATGAATCAATGTATAAAGACAATGTTTCACTCTAACATTACATACTATGTATGTGGAATYGAATTCTTCATTATATGCTTTTTTTTAAACATCATAGTGTTAGCAAGATGTTGAAGGTGGGAGCTATGATTTTGGCAGCTGTAGGTATGGAGGGTGTTTGGGGGTTTATTTTGGATTTTATTTTTGAGTTTATGCTTGAAACTTGCATGTGTCTGAAGGCTTTTAGAAAGGTATGAAAAATTAATGTTTGTTTTCCCTTAGGTGAGCAGGGAAGTTTTACTCATGGATCTGTTATTGATGGAAGATTTGAAGGATTCATCCAAACTGGCAGTGGGACCTTCTATATCGAGCCAGCAGAGAGATATATTAAGGACAAGACTCTACCTTTTCACTCTGTCATTTATCATGAAGATGATATCAGTGAGTATTTCCGTTTTGTGCTACAGATGAAATATTTTCTTATTAAATGTCAAAAACTGAAAGTCATTTGTAAGCATCAAATGAAACTTCAGCTTGCATATGACAGTGTGAATCATGCTGTCCTGCAGTGATTCATGCACAGTTAGGGTGCGAAAGAGCTGTATGGCATGCTCAAGCACRTTTTCTTTATTCTGCCATTTAAATCCTTGGCAGGCAGGTTAGTGTGTGAGTGGTGTATTTKCTGCTCAGTGGATACCTGTTGCCTTCGAAAAATGTGATCTTAAAATGTCATGTAATGACTGCTCTTGTGATCTGAAAAATATAGCATAGTTAACATTCAAGTCAATATGAGTTTATCTACATGTAGGGAAGAAGAAAGGTATTGTGGGAAGTAGAAGTTTTCCGTACATGTTTAGATTCTTGTATTCCTTTCAGACTTTTTCAGATGTGGTGGCGCCCAGTATTTCTTGTTTTACACAGTTCTGATGGGAGTTTTGCCTGATGGAAGCATACAGGGAACACTGTTTGAAGTTGATAAGTACAGTTCCGGGAAGTTTAGCTTTGGAAATGAGATACTTGTTCATCTTTCTGGGTGTCATAGCAGACTTCTACCTGCTGCAGTTCCCCTTCTTATGGAAGATCAGTCTTCAACTGTAATAAATTACTTTTTTATTTAATACTTCAGTAACTTAAGCTCAGTGTTTTTGAGGTTAAATGTAAGATTGTGATTCTAAGTCTCAATCCTCACAAGCAGATATTCACAGAGAGCCACCTTAAGGTGGCTTAATCTGTTTTGATTATTACARCTGTCAAGTTTTGTGTTGAAAACTGAGTTTGAACAGTATTTTAGTGTTGTTKGGAACTTGTCCTGTCAGACCATACTAGACAATTTGAACTTTGAACAAAAACTGTTCAGTTTTTGTAATGCATGCTGTTTCCCTGTGCTTTACGACTTATGTGAACAGCAAGGTATGCTTGCTCTTACTGTTACTCCCTTCTGTAAATACAATTACTTCTGAAAATCAAATACGTAAAAGTGGTGTAATTTTAAGTTTGAGAGACTCCAATTTGTGGAATCTTACATTCTTTGTGATCTGTATTAGTTTTTTGACTAAATGTGTGTCTTCTGGCTACCCACAAGATGCACATCRGAGAATGAAATAGCTTCATAGGGTGCCGTTGCATATACTGCATTTGTCTCTCGTAGGGAAGTTGCAACATGCATTTAATTTTCAGTTAAAACTTTGTGTCAAAATCTGAGAAGGCAGCATGCCTTGCCAGCTCATTTGGGGGTACTGTGGGCTTAGCTGCTAGTATGGGAAGAGCAAGGGGGAATAGAGAAGCCTGGAGTGAAACCAGTGGGTGTGGTTGGATTTTTTTTCCTTTTTTYYTTTTYYTTTTTTTTTCCTTTTCCCTCAACAGCATTTCTACAAGCAAGCTGTGTATAATACTTATTTTTTGACTGTTTCATAGATCCTGATGAACAGTTGAATGCCCTGCTTGCTGGTGAGCATATGAGGCTAGGACTTAAACAGCACTTCCGTAAACAAATCTCCATCTGCTTTCCTGAAGGTTTTCAGTCATCCTGTAGCAGAAACAGGAAGGGGAAGGTAAAGGGACATAAGGCAGCAGAGCGACCTACCCAGTCCCCAGCGAGGAAGCCTGCCTGRTGTCCCTGCTCCTTCTGTTGTAGTTAGTGGGCAACTATAATAAAGTGGGCTGGAAGTGACTGATAATGCAAATATGCCGAATTTGACACTCTTCACTGTTAGAAACTAATGAAGCAAATAGAAGAGCAGAATATGCTCATCTAAATATTTTTTAATTATTTAGATGATGGAATTATAATTAATTGCATGATTTTTCCTTTCATCTAGTCTAGGAAATCCATTGATTAGAAGCAAGATCAGCTTTTCAGACAGGATTGTCTAAATCTAAGAGCCATATTTACTATCAAGCAACAGTATGGTAGGGTACTCAAATCACTGAGTTAGTGAATTTTGCTACTCATCGTGGTGGCAAATTGCCCGTTGTTGATGTGGGGCTGAGGTGGCAGCATTCTGACTCTGYGGTTTAATTTCCTTCATTGGTATCCTAGGTGTCTGTAGGATTTCTGTGGTCTAAAATATCTGAAATAGATAATTGCTTTTGTTCCTTCCAAACTGTACTTTTTAAGCTATACTTTTTCTTCTATGCTACTAGTAGTAGATTTAAGAATAAAAAGAAAAACATGCAAATCCATTCTTTGTTTAATCTAAAGCTAACTTGTGTGAAATGGAAGCAAACTGAACTAATATTTTGAATGGGAGAAAAGCAACAAAATGCTCACGTTGCTAATTCAGGAGAGATTATGGAAGAGAAGTCTTTGCTTTAATTTGGGATTTTTTTGGTCACTCATGTTTCAGCCTTTTGAAACAATATGCTTTTTACTGCTGTTCAGAAACCACAATGCAACATACAATTAGCATCTCAATGAGCTCTTATTCAGTAGTTAAAAGGTTTTTTTGTAAATGGGGATTATATTGTCAAGTTTATAAGGCAGTTTTTGTCTGTTACACTGGATGTGGTGACCAGTGGAAGGCAGCCTGCTATTCATGACTTTGAAACACAGGATGGATGATTTTAGATTCCTAAACCACTCCAGATCAAACTGTTTTGTGATTTTTGTGCTAGATGAAAACTATTTTTGTTGATAGACTTATTTTAGAAGCTTTTTATTTAAGGTTCAGTATATCTCTAATTCATTTAAATCAAATATTCTTCAAATGTATCCCTAAACTTAGATTGTGGAACACAAAACTCTTTGCATTTTTCTTAAATGCAGCAATGGACAGTATCATGAATTTCTTAAGCTAGGGAAAATGAAAGTTATTTTATTTCGTGATGATCTTGGAAGAATCGTATGACTAAAAGCAGGAAGTGAAGGATTTGGTACTCTTGTAGAGCGCTGCCTCTAAATAAACCAACAACAGCAAACTACTATTTCACAGTGGTTTCAAAGACAAACTTGCTTCATATTATGGTTGCCAGTTTAATAGTGAAGGTCTGCTTGGCTGCTGTCATGATAGCTTTGTGCATGGCTTTTTGAGGGGGGGAAAAGCTATATCACAGGTTTGTTCTATGCACTTAAATTTGAATTTTGCTCTGACTACTATTTTTGGTAGAACTGGGCAGATTGATACTGAACCACTCAATTCTCATCATTGCAATGGAAGTTTGATGTCCTTTCCTTTGCTCAGATGCCTAAACTCAGTATCCATCAAATAGGTAACCTAGTTGCTTAGTTGATTAAAGTACTGGCAAAACAAAAAGTACTGACAAGGTTGAAGTAACAAAAGCTTTTCACAACATTGTCAGTATGTTCAAAATGGAAAAATGGAAAAATAAGGAAGACTCTTGACAACATGGTAGAAGAAACATAAAGTATTGGTTCTGCCTGAGGTCGTTTTGTAGGTAGAGAAGTGATCTTAGAATTAACCTCTTCTTTTACAGACTCTCTTCTCATGGACTTTTTTTGTAGAGATGGTCCCAGACTCTAGTGTCCATTATTACCCGAATCCTGTTTTTGGTGGGGAAGATTCAGTGCCCCTGGGTACTTCCCCATCACATGCAAAACTTGGTAATTGAAGTTGCAGGCTGCTTCATCTTCAATACATGTATAGTCTGAACTATCATGCTTTTAAAGTGCTGCTTTCTTGTTAGACTATTGCTTTTTAAAGTGGGAAATGCATGTAGGTGGTCAGTATTAAAAAAGCACTAAGATATTTTTCTAGCCTCTTTAGGAAACAAGATGGAGAGAAGGCAGCTTACTGTGTTGGATAACATTGTGAGCATTTATTGTTAGTACTATTGCTAGTTGTCCGTGCTGGGCAATGTAAATAGAAGTGGGTGATAACAGAAGGGTATTGTGCTTGCACACAATATGCTGCGGGGCCTTGTTTCCAGTTGGTTCCAGCGGGTCCCTGTGGTTGCTGCTGCCAGGAGTTGCCCTGAGGTTGCAGTGGCCATGGCCGATGTCTGGCTGTGGCAAAGAGGGCACTGAGACCTAAAGCTAAGTCAGAGTTCAGTTTAGGGTTACTATGGGTGGAGAAGCAAAGGTGATGGAACTGGAAAAATAAAAAGGTCTATAATCCTTGGCTTTGAGTAACTGCAATCTAGATGGTAACTAGGACCCCCCTTCCCCCCCACAATGCAGACAATCTCACCAGTGGGTGAGCTGGGCTTTTTGCTTCATCCTGATTAAAGTAAAGCCAATGTGCTAAGTCCCTTAAAGTGAAATAAAGTGCATGCACAGACACACTTTGTTCTTTTGAGAATGTGCTGAGGCTGTTTCGTACCAGGACCATGTTATGAGACAGCAGGTCAAAAATGACTTCATTATCTCCCTGTTCTATTATTTATCCTGCTTCCTTTCTGTGGAAATATGTAAGTTTGTTCCCTTCCTTGCTTTCCCCCCTTTTTTGTCTTGAAGTGTGGGGGAATGGATTAACTCCGCGTTCATAATTGACCAAACAGTAAACTGTCAATGAGCAACAACCACTAGTGAAATGCTTGACAGAACAATGTGAAATTTGTTACAACTGTGACAAAGCTAAAGCAAACAAGTGATTTTTTTGTTTGTTTGTTTGTTTTCCCCTCCCCATCTGGAGCCTTATAGTGAGATGGCCATGAAAACAGCAGTATTTTGATGTTAAAGATATTTAGGTAGATGCTGTTTAGTGTGATGCTTGTCAACTTATTAACTGAAATGCAGAAATCTAATGTACTGGAAATACTTGGTATATGTTGTATTTAGGTATTTTGGATGATAAATTCATATTGAATAGTTGCTTCAGAGCTCAGAACTTTTGACGAGGTGCCAAGATACTAAGTTTAGAGCTTAATGATGTAGGGGAAAAAATCCAAAGCAAATGGGAAAAGTTGGCAGTATCAGAGGGTATGACTTCAGGAAACAGGTACAACCAAAGATAATTCAAGGCAACTTCCAGATGAAGCTGAACCAGGATGTGCTCCAAGGGGTGACCAGCTCATCTCCAGTTGCTGATGGGATTTTGGCTCACAGGAGAGGGGTAGAGATGCTGCAGGGTGAACCCCTCAGCTTGGCATGTGGCCAACAAGTCTGCAGTGCTATCTCATCTGCACCCTGCTTGGCTGCGCCCTTTCCTCCCCAATTCTGGATCCTTACACTTAAAAATAAAATGTATGAAGATACGTGTTTCATATATTAACAGTAGCTGTTATTAGGGCCCCATTTATAATGGGTTTGAAACTGGAGGGCTGAGACCTCTGCCTGTTGCTCTTCCTCATCTTTGGAGGAAGCCACTGAAAGCGCAGGATGCCCACAAGCCTCCAGCAGGTACTAACGTTCAACATAAATCTGAGTATGTGTTTGTGAAGCATATTTCATGTGCAATGAGATATACCCTAGCAATTCAACACAAGTAAGCGTTGAAAGAATTACCATAGGTAAGCAATCAGCTGTAATATAGCCTCAATGAGCCCGTTGGGATTTCATAGAATCATAGAATGATTCCTGTGTATTTAATCCAACGATCCAAGAATCATAGAATTTCCAGTGTATTTAAGTCTCTGTTAAATTGTGCTATAGGTGGTAGTGTTAAAACATTTAAACAGACAGTTATACTGAAGAGATGATATTTTTTTTACTTTGCATACCAGTTTTAAATCTTTTCTGCATTCAATATTACCAAGCTCCAACAAAGCATGGAGAAAATACAACGCGTACTTTGATTTRTTATGTCATTGTTTTCTGTGTATTTGAAAACATCTGGTACTGTGACTGTAACATGTAGTATCACTGATCRTTTTTTTCCCTTTCTCACCTGCTCTTCTTCCTCACTTTTAAATCATCTGAAAATAAAAGCTTTGAACGAATTAATGATTTAAACTCCCTGTGAGCTTAGTCTTACCATTGCCGTTGCCTTAGGTGGTACTACATTTGCAGTGCAGATTGTGATCTTTATTGCACCATGTGATTAAAGCCGATTAGGAATGTGATTGGATTTGAAAGACAGCCTATTTAAAGCTACCCTGTAAATTTATTTCCTTAAAGTGGTTAATAAAACAGTAGTAAAGCTATTGTGTGTAATTTATTGAAGTGGTATTTTTGTGTGGCTGTCTAGTTTTGTATACCAGGAGGACATCATTTAAGGTTATATATTCTTAGCTGTTTGTCTAGTAAATAGTTACTATGAAAAACAAAATTCTTCTGATTTCATTCATAGTAAAAAATTGGTTTATTTCTGCAGAACATTGGATGATACATTCTTGTACAATGCTGATAGTGTTCATTCAATCTTACTCATGTGAGAACAAGCACAATATTTCCAGACAGTAATAAAGCAATAATATGCAAAATATTTGTTGTTAAATACACTTTTTCTCGAAAGTTGCTACTGAATGTTGTAAGGAATTCCACTTAGTTGTGCTTGCAAACATACAAAGACTTTTTTTCTTTTTAATTAAAATTAAAGATAATCAGTATGGGGGAAGAAGGGATGGGAACTTCCTTCTTTCAAGAAATGTGCCCATACACACGCACAGCTGTTACCCATAACTGTATTTGTGCCTTTCCTTTGCCAACAAAGCAGTTAGTGTCATATTTCTACAATTGTAGAGCTGGATTTGAAACAAAGAATCTATCATTTCTATTTCAGTTTGTGTGTATTGGTATTTAACAGTTGCAAAATATAAACGTTTTCMAAAATTTAGTGAAAGATGGAGAAAATAAGCAATAGAACCCTTTGACAAGAATTTTAGCATGTTTTTGTTTTAGGCTGCCATTTAAAATAGAGATGGTTTTCTTTTTATTGGTGACATGGTTAGTGTGCCTAAGCTCAGGCACTCAGTTGTCATTGTGTGTTCAGTAGCATAAGAGTGCTRTTAGTTCAAACTAATCTCTAAAGATGTCTAGATAATACCTAATACCTTTGTTGTCCTTACAGTTTGTTAGACCCTGATTATTTCCAATTTTGTTTTGCTAGCAATAAAAAACAATTTTAAGAAGAAAGCATTGCAATTTGGTCATATCACTTAAGCTAAAAACACATCTTAGTAGAAATCTCTAATGAAAAACAGCTCAGCTTGAATATTGGAGATGCTTCCCTTAAATGGCCCATGAACAATGTTGGACACAAACTGAACAAGCTRCAGTGACTGGTATGCAAAAGGGGCACCTAACATGTGTAGAACTTGAAACTTCAACCTGGCCTTCCTCTTTTTAGAATATCCACACAAATATGGACCACAAGGAGGTTGTGCAGATCACTCAGTATTTGAGAGAATGCAGAAGTACCAGATGACTGGTATAGAAGAACCAACAACAGAGGTACAACACAGGTTATAACAGATTATATTGATTAGAAACTACATATAACAACTCTCCATTATTGTATGTTGTTTCTCTTTCTTTTGGCCATAATTATCATCCATGTGTGTTCTTAAGTATCTGAATCATTGCTAGAGGCTTCTTAATAGGATATTTTTTCTTATTTTGTTCTTCGTTCTGCTGCATAGTTGGGCTAGCTCATAGTTTTAATGAAGACTGTGGTCTCAAAACTGTAAACAATTAGAATTACAATTGGGTATGGAAATTGAGCTTGAGGTGAGGAATGTACTTGATTAAAGTGCAGAAAGAAGAAGTTTCCAGATCCTATGATCTCTAGATGGATATTGTTCTTTGAAGAACAGTTGCTGTTAGGGTTGCAAGTTTTGTTAAWGTAAAATGATCATATATGAGACTTTTCAGTGATGAAGAGAGCAGTATGACTGGGAGGGTCTTAGCACCAGTGCTGTGACATTGGAGGGGTTACAGCTACTGGTTATTTTTAGTGGGAGGTAAGTGGTTTGTGGAAGGGACTGACTTACCTGTTTACAGAATCTTGCAATTTTTGCCTTTGGGATTGCAGCAGAATGCTTGATTTTTATTTTTTTAAGTCTTCACYGGTATGTTATGGAACTCCTTTTAGTTTCAAGTATATTCTGAACTGTTTCAACTTTCAACATTGTTTTGTGCTATCAGATATATTACAACAAAATAGCAGTGTGGTTAGTTAAATATCAGCAGAAATTAAAGTTTATTTACCATGGAGTTCAGTATTGTTAGCAATGTACTTTACCCAAAAATTTGCTTTTAAAAACTTCCTGAAGAGAGTGGACCATCAAGCAGTGGTTGTAATAAGACAAAAATATATTAGTGTGTACTGCTGCAACTAATAAGCTATTAGTGAGCTAACTAATGAGTTTAGTGAGCTATTTGTTGCATACTGAAGTGCTTCAGTGCAATATTTCTGTTTGCTGAGGTGGTTTGCAGAGGGAATKATGAGTCAAGTGCCCCTCTTGGGGAGGGTTCATTTAAATCCCACAACACTATTTCCTAATCTGCAAACTACGTCCAGCTTTGAAAAGAGTTGTGAAGAAGAAAAATCACATGGACAAAAATATCTATTGCACTTTGACTGTCTGCTGTAATATAAAATAAAATGCRTAAAAATTGTCTGAGATGTCATTAAATCAGATGGCATACTTGAAGATTGATTATAGTATTAGTTCAAAATTCATAAAACATTGTAGGTCAAAAAAGGGGGATTGCGTTACTGGAGTATGTTTCAAAATGTATTGATATTTTAAAGCAGTTTAATTTACAGTGGAGATCTATGGAATAAACATCTTTGTTTCCTGCTTGTATATAGAAGCCTTTTGAAGAGCGTAACAGCAATGATCCACAGCTTTTAAGAAAAAAGCGCGCCACTCAGGCTGAAAAAAATACTTGTCAGCTGTATATTCAGACTGATCACCTGTTCTATAAGCATTATGGAACAAGAGAAGCTGTCATTGCACAGGTATTTGCAGATCCTTCCTTTAACTAATCTACTATTTTATGAGGATTATTTCTGGTAATTTTGATCTAGTCCCTTGTGTATACTGTGTTATTTCATTTACAATAGCTTGTTTCATTTGCTCCACTGGTGCTAGCATTACTGAAACAGCTTTTTTCTTATTTCACAAAAAGATACCGCAGGTCTGTGACTAAGGTTCTGGCCACGTATGGGCAACCATGACTTGTATAACATTTCTGAATAAGACTAACAGTTTGCTTTTTTCAAATCTTACTGAGAAAAATACTTTTCCAAATTTTTCCTGTTTGATAGCCAGCCAATCCTCTCAACACTTGTATTTCAAAATTCTGTGAACAAATAATTGAGATCTGTTTCTGTAGCGTCTGTTGTAGTGGCAGGTCAGAAAGTGGGAGAAATAAGGTATATTCCTTAGTGCTTAGACTACAACTATAACCATAATATTACCTTCAGTAGCAATGAATTGAATAACTATTGAAAACAAATATCTCTGCTTTTGGCTACTGGAACTGTAAAAAAAAAAAAAAAAAAAAATTAAGCTATCTGCAGAAATTTTTTTGCGCTCTGGTGTGGTTGTAGTGTAGACATTAAATTATGTGATAAGCTATTTCTTTTGTCCACTAACAGTATTTCATTTTATTACATGTATGGTATGTATTGGTGGTCATGTGTCTTTATATTCCATTTGTAAAAGCTTAAGACATACATTTGCTACAACTTGAAGAACAGTGATACTGTAATGGATAGATCTTTGACCTGTCAATGTGTTTTTCTGTCTGATAGATTTCCAGCCATGTTAAAGCAATTGACACAATTTACCAGTCAACAGATTTCTCAGGGATCCGTAACATCAGCTTTATGGTGAAACGAATAAGAGTAAGTAGTAAATTGCATTAGAAATACTTTTATTTCATTTATTTTGCTTAGAAGCAGTATTTGTGCAAAGGAACTGTTATATTTCCAGGGCCATTTACCTGTTACTGTTGCCTGTTAGCAAGTGTGCAGCAYAGAGGTGTTGCTGAAAAAGTAGTCTCCTACTTTGCTTATTTGGTTTGTTTTTAGTGTTTACTGATTGCAAAAGACTGATGYTTCTCATTCTAAGAAGTTACTAGTTACTGCTACTCTTACAGCAGTGGACTGCTTCCTTTCCCCTGTGCAGACTGTACAAAGCTTCAACCGAAGAACTTCAATTTTAAAATAATTAAAGGATATCCAGGTGAAATGGCCTTGTAAGAGGTGATGATTTAAGAGGAATAAATATAAATTTTCTCTTTTGGGTGATGCTGAAAAGGGGAAAAAACAGGGAGATAAAAAAAAAAAAAAGCGTTTATTTTACAAATGCGTTTTTGTGTTCATTTTATAACTTGCTTTTCTAAATACTGATACCAGTATGTGAGGGCCTATAAATCTTTAGTTACATCCCTAATTATTTAACATAAAAAGGTACAGACAACAGCAAGCCTCTTACCTGCCATTTACAAGTCCAGTGAAAATGAACTGTGTCTTCTACTTACAGATTAACACAACTGTAGATGAGAGAGACCCTTCCAATCCCTTCCGATTCCCTAACATTGGTGTGGAGAAATTTCTGGAACTGAACTCGGAACAGAATCACGATGATTATTGCTTGGCCTATGTGTTTACAGACCGTGATTTTGACGATGGAGTGCTTGGGCTGGCTTGGGTTGGAGCCCCCTCAGGTAATTTTAGCCAAACTGGCATTATGAGATAAAGGCAATATTGTAGATGAGTGCAAAAAAAAAAAAAGTAGTAGAAATTACTTTAGTCATGCAAATGCATGGAAATTTGTAACCAACATCTTGCAATTTTGGTTAGGTATTCTTTTCATGTATATGTAAAAACAGCATATCATGTGTTGCTTGTGATCAGTCTTGATATCCTTCTGTTGAACAATACACAATAAGAACAACACTGTCACTTGTCAGACAAAGGTGGTATTATCTGGATGACTTAATTTATGACAGATAAAAGTGACCGGTAAAATGACAGAAAAGGCAGAACTATTTCTGCTATATACATACAGARCTGACAGCTGTGCAATTTGCATTTTGTAGCAGAATTGAGTACAGAATCTGAAGAGTTTCTAAATGGTATTAGAAATATTTTTGAAGAAAGTCAAAGGAGTATTTCACAGGAGTATGTGATTCTTGAASTGTTTCTCATTGATTTACTTCTAGTCATGTGTTTTGGGTTATAAAGGTGTCTCTTGATTCAGCGAAACAAATGAAAACAGAATAGCAGTAGCAACGAAGATTTTTTTTAAAGACTGGTTTGGATGAAAGCTGAGAAAGGAAAGAGTTGAAAGTTCAAGCCAATAGTGCTAGACTCTTGAATCAAATTGCTCGAACATTATCTGATGTTAACTTCATATTGTTTAAATTTAAGTAAATATAGATTTTGTAATCATATCTCATGCCAAATTGTGGAAACTTTCATGGAAATCAAAACACAGAATAATCTTTCCATGCTTTCTGAAAGTCTGGGTGTTTTGATGAGAATGTCAAGAGCTCTAATATAACTAGTATAATCATAGAAGAACCATTAAGCCCTTCCATGAGAGCTAGCTGTTAGAGTATCATTACAGCTGCCCTAGGACAGTCTCCTGCTGTCCTTTTCTCTGTTGGCTCAAAAGAGAGCTGGAGCTAGTCCAGGAGTACCATGGCATGATGGCCTCTGTGCCTCTGTCATCTTAGAAGATTAAAAAATTCCAAATAAATACTCGGAGTCAGAGGATTGTAGATCAGCTGGCCCAGGAGAGGGTAAATTAGAGGAACTTTGCAGGCTAATCTTGGTGACTGTGGAAGAACTTTTGGAAACTTAATACAGTGTTGGCCTGTGTACATAAGACTGGATCTGTGATGATTAGTCTGGCATGTAGGTTGAGAAGAGAGTGCAGGATGTGTTGGAGTATGAATTACATAAATGCTACTCCCCAAGAATGCTCTGAGAAAGAAAAAATGGTCTTGAGATATTTTTGTCCATTCTTAAAGACTGTCATTGTGAGTAGTTTAGTGTGCTATCGTGGGTTAATGGAAATAGCTGTAATTCTATGCTACTTGTATTCACTGACTTACAAGATGTAAGTAGGAGTCCTTATCAGCACTGCATTGTGCAGCTGCTCTAGGAGAAAATGTTGATGCCAGATATTTTAGTAAAACTAAATTTTACTTTAACAAGCAAGGTTTTTTTTCCTTGTACAAGGAACAGGAACACTTGCACTGGCTCAGTACAAATCTAGTAAAATTAATATCACAGTTCCTCTCTTCCAGACTCTTTCAAATAGTGAATGATGCACTTGATTGACCTTTTAAATACATATCTAACCTACACATAAAACCACTTTCAGCTCTAAAATATATAGAGAAAAATGAGTCACTCTTGCTAACAATATGTAGCTACTTTTAAGCATTTTTATAAACATGTGTGAATGAATGGCTAACTTAGTGTGTGAACAACTCTGACTAAATCTGCCCCTATTAATGCAACATTAATCAAGAAGCACCTTCCATGAAGGGAGAATGAAGGGAGGAAGGAGCCAAGCTCTACTTAYTGGTGGCCAGTAACAGGACMGGGGGAAATAGGTATAAGTTGAAACACAAGAAGTTCCATCTCCATGTAAGGAGGGACTTCTTTACTGTGAGGGTGACAGAGCAGTGGAACAGGCTGCTCAGGGTGGTTGTGGAGTCTCCCTCTCTGGAGGTCTTCAAAACCCGCCTGGACGCCACCCTGTGCCATGTGCTCTAGGTGTGCCYGCTTCAGCGGGAAGGTTGCACTAGGTGATCTCTAGAGGTCCCTACCAGCCTTGAACATTCTGTGATTCCAGTGAGGAGTTAATATGGAACATAATTGCAATTAAAATGCATGCATCTTTCCACTGCTTTTCCTGTTTATACAAACTGTTACTTTTCAGCTGACATTTAGAACAAGAAACTCAATGCCTTCKTTCTGTTAAACTTTTACTCAAATGCAGGGAGCTCTGGTGGAATCTGTGAGAAGAGTAAACTCTATTCTGATGGTAAAAAGAAGTCTTTGAACACTGGAATCATCACTGTTCAGAACTATGGTTCACATGTTCCTCCTAAAGTTTCCCATATCACTTTTGCTCATGAAGTTGGGCATAACTTTGGTTCACCTGTGAGTATTACTATTGAACTGCTACATAGAAGGAAACTGTGCATGACTGCATGTGTGTGCATGCTGTATAGAAATAAAAGCCAGGTTGGTACAGTAAGGCTTTTTTGAGTATTTTATTACACTGATTTTTTTTGAAGACCATGGTAACAAATAAATGCATTACAGTGATGCTAGAGAGGAGTAAGAATCAGATGTAAAACTGATACCTAACTTAACAAAGGAAGATGAGACCAGTTCCATTTTACTGTTTCATTATTCTTGCCAGTTTACCTCAGAAATTTYGTGAAGGGAATTAGGAAGCATTTCAGAGCAGAAGTCTGTCTCCATGTCACTTAGTGATATGATTTCTTTGTGTCAAGCCAAAAGATGATGCATTTTGTTTGTTGGAGACAAGAGAATAAAGCRGGATGTCTTCTTGCTTTGCTTTGTTTTTTTAGCGTAATTATATAGGCTTTCTAGTCTTGACAATAAACTGAGATGAAGTTATGACAGAAACAATATTCCTATCACTTCAGGTTTTCTGTGTGCATATAGAAACAGCTGGCAAGAAATTAGAGAAGGTGTTTTGATAGAAATAGTTTAAAATATTTGTATTGCAGCATGATTCTGGAATGGAATGCACTCCAGGAGAGTCCAAGAATTTGGGGCAGAAAGAAAATGGCAATTACATCATGTATGCAAGAGCTACATCTGGGGACAAACTTAACAACAACAAGTTCTCTATCTGTAGTATTCGAAACATCAGTCAAGTTCTTGAGAAAAAGAGAAATAATTGTTTTGTTGGTATGTATGTAGTTGTCCTGAACRCAGGATGGCTAGATTATTTGTATTACACTCACTTTGAAATGATTTTTAATTAACCTTTCGTAAAACTGAAAAGTACATACAAGTCAAGAATTAAATTTGAGATCTAGAGTATCCAGTTTGGGGCYCCACAGTACCAGAAAGATATGGAGATACTGGAGTGAGTCCAGCAAAGGAATGAACAGTGATGAAGGGGCTGGAGCACTGATGAATGGGGGGAGGTTAGAGGAATCTTACCCATCTGAGTTAATACATGAAAGGGGAGAGTGAAGGATTCTCAACCTGTCTCAGTGGTGCCCACCAAGAGGACAAGAGGCAGTGGGCACAAACTGAAATACAGGAAATCCCATTAAAACATACCCTTTTTTTTTTTTTTTTTCCCTGTAAGGGTGGCTGAACCCAGCTTGACCAGGCAGGGTGTGGGCACTCCATCCTTGTAGACATTCAGAACACAAGTGGGCAAGGTCCTGGCTAAGCTGCTGTAGTGGATTGTGCTTAAGAAGGCTTAGCAAAAGAAATTATACAGGGAAATCTCATAGTTACCAACAAAAACTTCATGTTTAGAGCCTCAAAATTGTAAGAATGGCCAAACTGGGTAGGGAACAGCAGTAGCACAAACTTGTTTATTTGAATCCTGATCTATACTAAACCCATCTTAATTGGGCGTTGTCAGTTGAGCTTAGTTGGATGCTGTTGCAAATCAGTGATAATATTTTTGTACAAAACAATACAAATAATATATTGACATTTTGCAGAATCTGGTCAACCCATCTGTGGTAATGGACTGGTAGAACAAGGAGAGCAGTGTGATTGTGGATACAGTGACCAGTGTAAAGATGAATGCTGTTATGATGCAAACCAACCRGAAGATAAGAAATGCAAGTTAAAACCAGGGAAACTCTGCAGGTACTGTATATGTTGGTTATATTACRCCGTTTAATTATTCGAGTTTGTGGGGAGGTATTTGAAATCCRAATCTCTCTTTACTTGCCACACCTTTTACAGCTTTTGTTTTGTTCCAAAATACTTTAGATAGTGAGAGAGTTCATCAGCACAGTAAAGCTTTTAGTTTCCTGTAGCTTATAATTTTCTTTCRGTTAATAGCCAGATACATTTTTTTTACTAGGTTTTAAAAAAATGTATTTTGACACTTTGTGATAACAGTGTTAGCTTAATGCTCAGTATGCTGAAATTCTGAGGACTTTCTGAAATATTTTGCCCAGATTTGCAAAAGTGTGTGATTCAGAAAAATACAGAATGTTGTGTTTATACTATCTGTAGGATAGTATTATTTGCCCAGCATAAGAAGGAGGATGTTTACAGCTTTAAGCTTCTTGTAATTACTTTCAGCAACAGCTTTATAAGTTYATATGGTTCCATGTACTGAAACAAAAGTAATATGTTAAAATATAGTGTACTTCAGGAAACTATCTTACATGTCCCTTAAGTTTTATTGTTTGTMTGTGACATAAAAGAATAGTTTCCTTATTATGCAGTTGTTTTAAGTGGAGAAATCCTGAACTGCAGAAGCTTGGTGCTGTCTTCTGAGGTCCACTGAACGGCAACAAGGAAAAGGCCATTGTGAATGGTCTTGAGATATGGAATCATTTGGGATGAGAACACAGTGTGGCTTGGCTTTTAGTTAAATAGTTACCTGTTTGGGGGCTTTTGTTTTTTTTATCATTCATACCCTTCTGCTGGCTGTGGCATGGGTGCTCACATACACATGCTGACAAAGAAATAATTGTTTCCTGCTGTTGTGCCAGGGACACTGATGCAGGGTCTGATGCAGTGTGTGGAGTGTACAGCACATCAGAGGCTCAGGCTCCTTGATGTCTGTAGCAAAGAGGAGTATGAAGTGCTTTGGGGGAAGTGGTCATGCTGAAACTTACTTGGTTTAAGCCATGTGGCTTCCTTGGAAAATCTCTCCTCTCCACAGATTTGCCTGCGCAAAAACTGTGATTTCTAACACAAAAGCTTCTGATAAATCTCTTCCACCTGCTTATTTAAGTAGTGTAAATAGTATTTCTACAGAAATTCAGTGCAGCAACCTTTTGTTACTGTAAGGGAAGGAAGAAATGTTTTTCAATTCACGCTTTACTTTGGATGCATCCGAGTTGGGTTGAATGCTTGAATGGGTTTGTAGGTTTCAGGATTAATAGACCTGCTGAAATTCTTTGCACTTTTCTTTATATCCTTTTCTTTTTTTTTCTGTTTGTTTTCAGCCCTAGTCAAGGCCCCTGCTGTACTGCTCAGTGCAATTTCAAACTGAAGACTGACAAGTGCCGAAATGATTCAGACTGCGCGAAAGAAGGAATGTGCAATGGTGTCAGTGCACTCTGTCCGGCTTCCGAACCCAAGCCAAACTTCACGGAGTGCAACAGGCACACGCAAGTTTGCCTAAAAGGGGTATGGCTTTTGCAGTCAGGGGMAGCTCTGCCAGTTGCACGTTGCAGGACCCTGCATTATGAAGTTTCAATGTCTGCAGAGTGTGTTGTTAGAATATAGTCTTTTTTTCCCCCAAGGGCATCTGATTTCTAGACTTTGAGCTGGATGACTGAAGCTACACCACACTTTGAGAAGCAGTTGACAAGTGGCAAATKAGCTTTATTGTTTCAGAAAATACCATTTAAAGCTTTTGGAAAGTTAGGCAAATGAAGCTGACTTCATAGTTCTGTCTGTCCTTGAGTATTCATTGCCTTAGAAAATTTCTTGTGGTAAGAATACACATTCAGCTTGATGTAATGAAAATAGGAAGCTACTCTTGCTGCACCCACCTGTGTGATGTGCATGCACCAGCATATAGGGTCACACTGTGCTGCCTTCTTCATTGTAGARGTCATAGCAGTCACTATTACAAATTGGTGGAAAGACTTTTCCAATTATCTATGCTTACTTGGAAGAAAAAAACAAGTAAAAGTTATCCTTTTGAAGACTTACTGTCTGTTGTTTACCACAGTTCAACTTTCAAATATTATTTATAATTTTTGGAGCTTACCTGGGGTTAAAGATAAATTTTCTCTTTATCCAATTATCTGTTTTTTTTAAGCTTGTGGATATACTCTTTTTAATTTGAGTTTGAGGGTTTGTCCTGCTGTAGAATWGAAATACAGAATCTTTCTTGATTTTTTTAATTATAAAAATAATTCTAATGATGCTTTCAGCTATTAAAATGTTATAACTAGTGTATGTTTACATGTGAAATGGATTTTTATGTATTCCTGCTTTTGTCTCAAATAGCAATGTGCTGGCTCTATCTGTGAGAAGTATGACTTGGAGGAATGCACATGTGCAAGTTCAGATGGCAAGGACGACAGAGAATTGTGCCATGTCTGCTGCATGAGAAAAAGTAAATCTGTGTAAATTCTTAGCATGGCTATATCATTAAATATCTCAGGAATTTGTTCATGGGAGGAAAACTTGTATTTTAGTTTTGTTGTAATCTTGAGATTTTACCAAAATTTTTATTAAGACTTGGTTTTAGATAGATATTGCATTATATTTTGTAGGAAGTAAACAATGCATTTTGTTGCCTGTCCAGACTGATAGTATGTAAAAACATTTGTAGTGTTTTGGAAAGATTTGCAATGGCTTGTTAAAGTATTTGCACCTATGTGTTATTACAATGGTATTTTGAATTAACTTACTATAATAATTTTTTTAACTTTTCAGTGGACCCAACAACATGTGCAAGTACAGGTTCTAAACAGTGGGAAAAACACTTCAATCATAAAACTATTACATTGCAACCTGGATCTCCTTGTAATGATTTTAAAGGCTACTGTGATGTGTTTATGAGATGTCGACTAGTAGATGCTGATGGCCCTCTAGCTAGATTAAAGAAAGCGATATTTAATCCGGAGCTATATGAAAATATTGCTGAATGGATTGTGGTAAGTGTTTATTTCCTAAGTGTGATCTAATATTCCTGTATATCAGTACTCACAGATGGTAAATGTTACTGTATATACACAATACTTCAGCATCATGCAGAATATAAACAATCTTTGCTTGAATTAATTGGTGTATAAGCACCTTGATTGCAGCAAGTTAAGACTGACAAGCTGGAAGGAATAGCAACAGTACTTCATGAGGAGTACTGTGTTAGTTCAGGTATTGATATTGCTACCTGTTTTTGTTCTGTTTTTACATTTTTAATTTACTGAATTTTCCCTCTTACTTTGAATACTCACCTTTTTTGTTTCCTTTTTTAAGGAGCTGAATATATTGACCACTAGGATTTTTTTCTTACTGCACGACATACACATTTTCCTAGCTATGGAGAAACATCATATTATAAAGCTGTATAGTCAGCTTTGTGTAAGCTGACTTATTTAGCAATACGATCGATGAGTATCTTAAGATACATTGTATTAAAAGTATTTCTCATAAGAACTACTTGTTTTTTTGTGTAAAAACCCTTGAAGGTTTTTTATTTAGGGTTTTTTTAACTTACCATTCTGAGTAGTGTTTGGATGGCTTTTAAAAGGAAAAAGACATTTAATGTCCTCTAACTCCTTCACCCCTCTTTCTCTCCCCTTCACTTTCCTTCACTCCAAAACAATACAGCAGCAACAAAAAAAAACCTTTTAATATGTTTTTTAGGCTCACTGGTGGGCAGTGTTACTTATGGGAATTGCTCTGATCATGTTAATGGCTGGTTTCATTAAAATATGCAGTGTTCATACTCCAAGCAGTAATCCAAAGTTGCCTCCTCATAAACCACTTCCAGGTAAGTATATCCAGTAATTAAGTTTGTGAAGAAATGTTTTATCCTCAAAATTTTTATCATTTTTATCCTCAACCCCTTTAAAACAAGGGGTTTTACCCCCGCCTCACTTTAAAAGGAGAACTTCAGGGACACTAGTGTGCCGAGACCTACAATTCATTGTCTGGGACTGCAAAGCTACTAGTGGAATTCATGTCAGCGGAACAATGCGTAAAATGTACCTCCTTTTGTTGCAAGAAAATAATATTCATATCAAAAATACAAAAAACATTGAAGAGGTTTTCTAACTCAGATCTTCCTTCATTTTATTTTATGTGCTACTCTTTGTAAGAATCAGTCTGTTTAAAGAACTACTATTAAAGAACTACTATTAAGATAGTTTCTTTTTAAAAAGTTGTTATTCTGTAAATACCACATGCAGTTTAATTACCTCCTTAAAACCTTGCAGGTCTAAATCCGAGGCCTTTCAGAAAATTACTTTTATCTAACTTGCATGAGGAAGGCAACTTAGTTTTCTGGAAATGGCTTCTTCTCTGTCTTTTTTAATAACTTGCCTTTCGTTTGAACAGGCACTTTAAAAAGGAGGAGACCACCACAAACCACTCAGCCACCACAGCGGCAAAGGCCCCGAGAGAGTTATCAGATGGGACATATGAGACGTTGACTACAGCTCTTTTGCCTTGGTTCTTCCTAGTGCCTACAATGGGAAAACTCGCTCCAAAGAAAACCTAATAAGTCATTGTCCCCAGTCTA
Organism: Nothoprocta perdicaria; assembly: GCF_003342845.1. NCBI lineage: Eukaryota > Metazoa > Chordata > Aves > Tinamiformes > Tinamidae > Nothoprocta > Nothoprocta perdicaria. The sequence goes on from NW_020455655.1 coordinate 287,267, forward strand.
ATTCAAAAATAGAAGAAAAAAGCATGAGATATCCTCAATGCAAGTGGAGATTTTTAATCTTTAATGAGTGAATCTTCAGCTCAAAAAGAAGAAAAATGATTTTCTTGCATATTAGTGGCACAAAGTCCTAGGGAATCGTGATTTTTTTCCCCCCTTCTGTGTTCTTCATTGCTGCAATTTCTTCACTTGCAGGCAAATATGGCTCTAGTAAAACTTTTATTCAAGAATTGAAAACAATATATTTTTCAACTGCCAGACAAGGCTAGGAAGCTAGACCACCTCAACATTGGAGACATTAATTGCCAATGTATATACATTGTTATATGCAGACATGTATTTCTAACGTACACTTGTACTTGTGTGCAATTGTAAACAAGAGAATTGCAATATGGATGTTTCTTTGTATTATAAAACTTTTCCGCTATTAATGAAGAAATTACTGTTTAATTGACATACTCAGGATAACAGAGGATGATGGTGTGTAATGGTCAAGGATCCTGTGATGCTTTACACAGCAGTTTTGAATGAAATCCAGCTTTCTTATCATGATCAAAGTTTTCAAGCAGTCATTTCATCCTTTATCAAACAGCTGCTAAGACATAGCATGCAAGATTGAATGCTCTTTTAGAGGTATAACAGATGTTCTGCAAATTTTGCTAATGCCAGAATGTTTCAAATTTGTTTTATATAAATGGCTGATTTGTTGTAGCTCGGCAAAAATATATTTTAATTTGTTTGATTATTCAATTAAATTATGAATAGTTGGATGAAATATTTCATTGGCTTAGTAGAAAATTCTGCCTGTTATTCAGCCTGTTTTAAAACTACAGCCAGTTTATTTGGGATTTTCAAATATTATTGCAATGTGATAATTAAGTTCCTTGTTCTGAGGGATATGGTAAGTAAGAAGTAGTTTTGTATTTTTATTTTTTAATTTATCMAATAATTGCATTATTTTTCAGCATGATACTGTTAATTGATAACCACTAGAGTAATTTGCCCAGCTACTGTGGCCGAATTAAAATTGCAGTTAAGACTAGCAGCTTTCCCCGACACATTTTTAAGAGTAGTGAAGTTCAACAGCACAATGTCCCATTCCAAAGTTTTTATTACGAATGTAAATAATTGGCGTTTTTAAAGAGAAAACAAAAGATGTCTTAAGGTGCTTACTGCTATGCAGGAGATGAAAGGGGCATTACAAAATGTTTAAGCTTGTGATATATTTATTGCTTGTTTTCCAAAAGCACCGAGCTAATTAGAGACGCATATGGCTATAATTTTCCTGGCTTTGCTTAGGGAGAAAATTTACTAAAGGTTGGACAGGCTTCCTTTATTTGTTTTGTTTTTGTTTTGCTTAAGAGTATAAGGTTTACACAATCATTCTCATAATGTGACACAAGCCAGCAAGGCCAAAAATGTTACAGAATATAATGGGATCTCTTCCTTGTAAACTTGTACAGTATGTGGTGATTTTTTCAAAATACAGCTTTTTGTACATGGTTTAGACAAATTTTGTACATGAAACCCCAGTCCAATAGACTGTATAAATAATTCTAAATGATCTTAACTAGTTAGAAGTATATGTAGTTGCTTTTAAATCATTTAAAATACATTTGTTTTAAGACTGTGCAAAGATTGGAAGTGGGTTTGCATTTCTAAAATGGTGACTTTTATTCAGCAAGAGTTCTTAGTAACTTCTTGAGTGTGGTAGACTTTGGAACATGTAAATTTTTTGCCTGTAATGTTATCCTGTGGTAGGGTTTTGGCAGACAAATGCTGCCCTATTTTATTTTGAGTCTAAGTTAAATGTTTTCTGAAAAGAGAAATGTGCACTGAGTTCTCTTCACTGCAAGTCGAGATGTGGTAAAAGTAAGAGGAAGATTGAGACAACAGAAACGGAATACTACTGTCAACTTCATGTCCACTGTGTTTTATACAGTATCTTTTTTTTGTTCACTTTGGAAATTTTTACTAAAATTGCAAAAAATAAAGTATTGTGCAAAGATGTAAGGTTTTTTGAAACTTGAAATGCATTAATAAATAGACTTGATGAAATCTTCTGCTAAAAGTCCATTTAATTTTTGAACTTTGAATGCACAAAGGAATGTGGATTTTGCTTCCATTTAACTTTTGCCTTTTGCTACTGAGGGACTGTTACTCCCTAAAGTAGTTGGGTGATCCAAATGCTAGGCCAGTGCATCTCCCACATGTGGCATCACACAATTAAACGCAAGAGGGAAGTACTTATTTGTATAACCCCTTAAAGAAAAATTCCTAAAATTGCCTTTAAACACTTGTATGATCATTCAGAATAAGGCTTTCTCTGTCCTTCAAAGTGGAACCTAGTTACTCTTGAGGTATTCAAGCACAGCAACGAAGCTACTAAACRGTTGGTTACCTCATGAAGTAAGTTTCTTTTTGAAGAGGAATACTCCAACTAACATAATATTTCAAATGCTGATGGATGAGGTTTGTAGAAGGATCAAATCTGCTGCTGACAAGGTATTTTAAAACCTTCAAGTTGGGAAGTTGTATTTTCATGTGTGTTGGATAGTTGTTTTGTTAATGAAGTAAGCCTGCTTTTAAAAGCCCAGTCCTACCAGCTAGTCTTTGCTCATTCTTGGGACTGTGTTTAAGAATGACTTGCTTAGACATCTGTTTCCATACTGAAACAATATATGTCTTGATGTAATCAAAACATAGTTGGAGGTCCTTCCTAGCAGTACTTTTTTCTCCCCCTATGACTTTGTTCCCTTGTGTGTATATATGCTTCCCCTCGTTACTTCCATAGCCACTGTCAGGGCAAAAGGCATTGGAAGAAAGCTGAAGCAGAGCCCTATTGCAAAAGAGCAGCATTAAATATAGGATAAGGAACTTTGGGGGTTGAAAGGGAAAAAGTTCACATCCAAGCATTTAAAATACAAATTTTCTGTATATTTCTGATGGATTTTGAGAGGATACTAAAGAGTGCATAAATAGCTTGTCTTTTTGTTAACTGTTATTTGACCAAATGATCCTTGATTATAGCTCTTCGATTAATTCTTTAAAATTTCCTAGTATGTTTTYGAGTGTCCTGTTCTGTGGAGATGGATGTATAGTCAGAATTGGTGTGAATGGCTACAGGATAAAAACTTGTAAGTTAAGAAATTATCATATTTCAAAACCAATAGTGACTGAGAGAATCAATGGTGTATCYTGCCTATTCATTAATRTTTTTAAAAGGAGAGTTTTGATTTKTGAATAACAGAGGTTCAGTATTAYGCTGGGATTGTTGAGAGCATAGAAGGACTTTTCAGCATTTTAAATTTTACCTGCAGAGGCGTGAGTAGGGTTTTGATGGCTTGTAATGCCCAAGCTGTGTTTGGGATGAGGCAGTAGCAGCTCCAATGAGGCACAGGTAGGACTTCCAATTGTTTCATGTTATGTTAGTCTGAAACTGTAAGCCTGCTTAAAGTTCCTGATGTTATAGTAGTTTTTATTCCACTTTGGTGTCGTTATAAATTGGAATAATGATTTTTTGATAGTGGAATTTGCACATGTGTCTTGTGAAAAAGGCATCAGAACAAAGTTGTTTGTTTCTTCATGCTTGTGAGAGCATTCTAAGCTGAAACAGTCAATGTGTTTGGATGCTTATGAATTTCCTTTTTTACRGTCTGTACAAAAATTTATTWTCAGAGAATATACTGGCTTGTTTCTGGAGAATGTTTTGCTTTTYCCCCAAAGCTTTAGTCTCTGAACTGCAGTGCTGCCATTGCTTGGACTTCAGTACCCGGTAGAGATGTGACCTTACTTGATCRCCTGCTTTCTCTGCACTAAAGCTATGAACCCCCCACCCTATACAGCTAGGATTCCTTTATCTGCTTTCTTACTCAAGTAAGTGATACAGCTATTAAGTGCTAATCTTGCCATGTACATGTTTCTCAGTGTTTCAGGGTGACTGCRGGAAAATCAGTGTCTGTTGTGCTGTGAATGTAGGTGTTGCCTCCTATGGATGTGCTCAGAGGAGGGRGGTGGAGGGCAGTGTTGAAATTGTGGCCTCCACAGCTCGGAGGGAGCCAGGTCCAGCTCTGTGTGGCWTTTGCCTTGTGCTGCTTCAGCTTCCAGGCAAAAAGCCCTCCTCTGTGGGCARGGTTCGTTTCAGGGAGCTTATGGATTTCCTAGTCTGGAAAAGTTGGTGATAACAAATGATGCAGGTGTACTTAAAAGAGGCTATTTAAATTCTGCTAGAAATGCTTAGATTAGTAAACAAAGCAACCCTGAACRTGAGCAATAGAGGTGTTTTATATTCACCTTTTCTGAAGGTAAAAGAATGAATTGTAGGCAGGTGCGTTGCTGGAGTTGGACACAGAACACACAGGAATGCTGTTTCTCATTGTGCTGTCCTCTTCAAAGGCCCAACAGCTCCAGTTGCCCAGAAGGACAGACACGTACTTTGCTCCTTAGGACATGCTCTCTCTTAACTTTTTCCCTTAAGATAATGCTCTCCCTAGGTCCCTAGCAATGGATAGTTAGTTGCTCCAGTGGATGTTTTCAGTTCTCTTAACTGTAGCTATGACCATCTGAAGTCTTGTATTTACCTAGCTAATTCAGAGGAATTATACTGAAATTTCCCTCTTTGTGTCTGATTTGACTATTGTACCAAGGAGTTTTGAATGATTAAGGGGCTTGTAATATGCTCTGCGTTTATATAAAAACAGYTTTGATAAAAGGAGCTTTTATTAGAGTTAGCAACCTAGAGTATGGAATTCTTCACTTTAACTGGTTTGGTTTTGTTTTGTTTGTTTTAACATAGAATATAGGGAAAATAATAGAAAAAGAAGAGATGAAAAAATTAACAGCCTTTTAAAAATGCTTTAAGCAGATTCACAGAACTTTTCACCGAAGATTTAAAAGATTTTTTTAGTTTAGTTGTAATTTGCATCCAATTGCAGAACGAGTTTTTTCTTAAGGAAGATGATATTCCAAGTGGCTGTTGTATATATCAGCTTCTGAACTGTGCACTTTAAGGATAACCACTACCTCATTTGCAAGGTAAGTATGCTTCAGGTTCTGTCATGATTAATCAGGCTGTCTGTTTCTCTAGTTATGATTCCTATTTAAATGAATGGTAGCTATTAAATATATATATATATATATAATATATATTCTGAATAGTCAGCAAAAATGTCTACTTGCAACCCTTGAACACTCTTTATTGCTTGCAGGATTGCTATTTCTGCTTAACTTGTCCCTTTAGTTAATCTCATTTTAATCCTAGTAACATCTGTATATATTGATTTGAAAATCTGTGTTGTTACTATACAATTCATGCTTTGCTCTGGATTTTATGACTGTTATACTTTTTTAAATCTAGAACAGTTGAAACAAATTGCATTCAGAATACAGAATTGTAGAAACATAGTTTTAATGGATCTTGTAGTGTCTAGCATTCTCAAATGACAAATGGAATGTTTTTATGTGAATTTTCTTTTTATTAATTTATGTCATAATCTGAAAATGAAAATTGGAAAACATGCAGGAATGTTGCTTTATGCTGTTTCTACTGTGACAAAACAATGTAATTTGATTTTTTTTTAATTACATGCACTGAAGATGTCTAAGGGTTTTACCATTTTCCATTTATTGATGCAATTTTAAATCTTGTTAAAAATACTATACAGTGATTTAAAAATCTGAAAACTCAGATTTTACATATAAAGATAAAAATATGTTTARAAGTTCTACTGAACTTATTTATGCTAAAATTGTTTGGTGTAGTAAGCAACATTATTGTAATTAAATTATTAGTTTAATTAAAGTAGTTAATTTCCACAGGTAACAGCAAAGCATTTGCCAACAAAACACACTTCAGCATTTAAGTGATGTAATTTTCCTTGTCTTGTCATTATAATAGCTAAGACATTTTCTATGTTGACAACTTTTTTTGCTGTTTTTAAGGTTATAAAGTAAAAAGCTTAAACTGTTTGGTAATAAAGTTAACTACTTGGAAACATTTTTCCCTATAAATTATTTAACTCCCCCTTCATTAGTAAATAAATTAGAAAAGCTTTAACTGATTATATTCACTGTTCATATTTCAAAGTGTTTAATTGAAAATGAGACTCTTACTTCCCCACCCCTAACTCCTAGAAAATAAAATATAGTTTCAAAGACTTATAGTAATGATTCATTAATATAGTCATATTTCAATGTTTAATGAGCAGGTGCTCTTTAAAAGCTTTAAAATTAGCATTTGCTATTTATGACTTCACTAACGAATTGCTTTGAGACTATGGTTAAATGAAGCGCAAATTTCAGTTTACCATTGAATCACAATATCTAAATTCTATTTGTGTTTCCATTGTTTCTGAAACTCTCAGGATATTTTAATTCATGTAAAACACCTTTGTATATTTAAAATGTTTTGCTAGATGCATAGTATTTTGGGGACTTTTTTGTGCTCTTGCTCATGTAAACTTTCTTTTTTGCTTTGGAAAGCGATCTTCACATTTCACAAATGTTTTCTCCTGGGCTGGATATAGATGAATGTTGTCAGTGCTTTGAGAACAAAATGTCATTCTAGAGAAAAAAAAAAAATACAACTTGTAAGTATAATGTTACCTTATGTAAGTATAATGTTACCTTTTAGGGACGCTTTCAGTATAAAACACTTGGCACTGTGTTCTGATTTCTCATTTTCTTCAGGACAGGATGTCCTTTTTTTTCTCACTGGTTTTATAGGCTTGCAAGGAGAGAGATATGTGGCAGCCATATATGAGGTACAGAGCAAAGGGAGTGCGAAGTGCATGTACTGGGTACTTGACTACTCTTCTGATTTCATATACAGCATGTTCAGCCAAATTGTGCCCTCGCTGTGCATTTATTCTGTATACACCATTGTGTATGCTAATTCATTGTATATATGAATAACATAAGCAATGGAAATTAGTAAAGGCAAGTGCACATGCATAAAGTACTATTAAGTCTATTAAAATTCTCTAGAAAGCACAAAAAAAAMCGGAAGGCATGTGTTTCCTAGTGTTTTTGATACTTAAATTCCAAGCTTGCTAGTTCTTAGATCCATGTTTTTCGTCTTTCCAAGAAGACTCTTTGTCTTCGAAGAAAATTCTTTTCCTTGAGCATTTTTCACTCCTCCTTTTAGAATCACCTAGTATCTTTCTTTCATGCCCAAGTATTGCAACTGTACTGTTATTTACATTCCCAGATTGCACAGAAAGAAAACAGTATGTAATCAGCAGATTAAATTTAAAATCTTGGCACAAACTCTCATTTCTGATTATAGTGAATATCTAAAGAGCTTTAAGTAGCTAAAGATACTCACATTATTTTATGGTAGTGTAATAACTACCCACTTCAGTTRCCCCCTTTTTTGGGACTCCCTAAGTCACACATAAGTAGAATTGGTGGGTGCTGTGTTACTGACATATAAGCACTGCTAGAGAGTATCTTTGGTGTTAGAAAAATGACTATACCTGGCATAATCCTTTCAGTCTGCATATCTTAAGGTACAAAATCTCTATTAAGGGCTAATTAAGGGTTCTCTAACTTAGTGTSTACTATGCTATATTTTGGCAGTCAGTACTGATTTGGCATCACTGCTGTAAAAATAGCATGGGATGTAAGGAAACAGACTTTATGCCTACAGTATATGTAGYGCTGGATTAGGAGGAGAAAAATACCCACAAAATACCTATTCAGTGAGGATAAAATGAATGAGAGATTCACCACCCCCCAGCTGATTGAAGTATGACAAATTCTTTTTAGATCACTTTGTCATATTTGTTTTCCATGTCTGTATCAAGGAGAAGCAGCTCTGTCATGAGTCCTGCTGCACAGGAGATCTGCAGTGATTACAGCTGGTGTTGGTGAGAAAGAGATTCTAGCAGGGAAAAACACCTTCTGAGACTGAGCTGCAGTTGCAAGGTAAGACATACTTTTCTCATCAACCTTAATTAAAATGCTCATTTAAAGTTTCTCAGAGGATTAAAATTATGGGAATCATTACAAGTTTTGTTATTCTATCTCCTGGCCAAAATYTCCCTGTGAGAATAAGCTGTTTCAAAAGTGTTATTAATATCATCGTATGTACACCACCAGTCAAACTTTGTGGTCCAGTTCCAAAGCAATCAACAGAAAAACAAAGAGACTAGACTTCAGAAGCATTTTCTCTGGAAAGCTGCTGCATGGTGCTACTTCAGAGTTCCGTGACAAAATTCACATCATATGTTTTATACAATAAGGAAAAAAAGCACAATTGGAGTACAAGTTCTTAAATGCCAGTGAAGGTGTGATGTGCTTAAAAAAAAAAAATCACAGTGTGAAGTGATGTAAAGAGCGAGAAAGCCAGGGGCTGTACCTGGATAAAGTCAGCATTTATGTGACTGCTGGGACTTAGATGATTTTATCTCATGTGAGATAAATCAGTGTGCCAAATTTCTGTTTTATTTTTACAGAAAAGTTGCGTTTCCTTTATACTTACTTTTGCTGTGTTTCACCTGCTTTTACTCGTATTGTCTTCACTATAAGCCCTGGTCGACGGGTGCCTTTTGTCCAGGGAATTATAGTTTGAACTGTGTCCCAGATATTTTCCCAGACTGCTGTTCCTTCCCATTTGAACTTGATCATTATTAGTTCACCAATATCAGTGTCCARTGTGATGAGAAAAGAGTAAGTTTTATTCTCACTAATACCTTCAACTCTGCACAAAACAAAAACAGAATTACACTACGTTAGTTAATATGCCTTAGTTTACTTTTTCAAACCAAAGAGGCATCCTCTCCCTTCTGCAGGAGAACRTTGATTTCTCTACTTTCTTTCCGTGTGAGTAAAGTGGTGAAAAATGACAACCTGATAGAAGAAAAAGCAGAAGCAGGAGTTACTTGGCAAAGCAGCAATAGAAAAGCAAGGGCTAGGTCTTTGTCTGTGAGAGCAAAGGCTGACCCACTCTATTGCCTTTGCTCTTGTTAATTCAGAGTCCTTTGTAAGCAATACCCTACATTTTATGGATGTATGGACATCTGCTTTTATARGTATAGGTGCACGCTATACATTTGTGTTTTATTATAACATGCCTTAGTCATGGATTGGGCTGAACATAAGAGGACAGAATACTTAACATTCAAACAATTTCCAAGATTTTCGGGTTTATTTTATAGAGATATTTCATACTTTTCAACTGTGAGAGTTGTGAAGTTTGGGGCATTTAGGGACTATGGATGAAGAAATGATTTGGTAACAATTTCCTGTTATCTCCACTTAGTGACTGCACTAAAAAAGTTAATTCATAGCATTATTATGTAATTAATAATAGCATTATTACATAAATGGTAAAGTTCTAGAGATTGGACTGATTCATAAGATAACAAAACATATTAAGTACTCACARTGTGATGGCTAGATTTTTGGCATCTTCTTTTGTGCCTGTCAGAGAGATGGTAAAAGTTGGTTCTATCTGCTTTTCCTGAATTTCATTGATGAAATRGATCTTGAACTGATAGTGATAGACTGTAGAAAATAATTTGCAAAGTGAGATGATGAATGGTTAGAAAAGCTATAGATTTGTCTGGTAAAATAAATTTGCTTTTCAAAGCAGATATTTGATTCACATWTTTGTTATCTTTTAAACAAGTTGTTGCAATTAAAAATCAACATTGATTGTTGCTGTATTGCATTATCCTTTAGGTTTTTACAGCCCTGTTGGTCTATTTAAAGGATGAGGAAAAGAGGAAAGTTTGATAGAGTTCCTTTGTAGCCTGAAATCTTCTTTCCTGGGAAATATTTCATCTTTTCTAAAGTATATCTGAGAATTTCTGGCAAATCCTCCCTCTAGCTAGGGATGAGTCCTTGTGACTGGACATGGTTAGAGATGTCTGACACAGATTGGAGGCTCTATGCAGACTTTTTCTCTGTGAAGAGTTAGAAAATATCTCTACAAAGCAGATGACTCACAAGCTTTCCTTGACTGCATAATACTGCATTGTGCTTAACATGCRTCTGTTAACAATACGACTTTGTTCAGCACTTTGCTTTAGAAATATGTCAGTAGCGCATTGAGGTTTGGTGGTTTCTAGAAGAAGAGTGTTTAGAAAGTCTTTTAAATTTAAAAAAGACTTTTTTTATGTCTAAGCATCATCAATGCTGATTACAAGAAGTGTTAGCATTAATGTTTAGTAAATAAAAAAAAAAATCTACAGTTAAGAGGCCATGTGCACATAGCAGCTAGATTTGAAAGCTCAGTGGTTACCTGCCTGATGAAAGAAAAGGAATGTARAAGTTTGTATTTACTATGGAAAAGTTACTGTTAAGAAATGATATCTGTACGTTTGACTTGAAAATATCTGAGCAATGATGGCTCTTTATCTAGTTTCAACAACCAAAATCAGCTCTGTTATTTTCTAAATAGCTTTTCAGTGACTGGCACTGCATTTTATACCACAATCAGGGCAGACCATTTATGTTTCTGACTAATCACTGCTACAGTTACTAGCAGGAGTCCAATGATATTGGAGCTCAAATATTTCTATAGTGTAAAATGTGGTTTCACTCTCTGCTTCACAACAGAAAGATTTAGATATCAAGGAAAGAAACCCCAAATCATTTTTATTAAAGGCCTCAGTATCTAGGAAAATGAGATGTGTTTTATCCTTGTCACCTGGTCAAACTTCACACAGGAAACAATTCTGGTTAACCACCAGTGCACTGCAGTTATGTATAGGGTGCTTTTTCCTCCTCCTTTTTCCCTTGTTTCATACTTCTCGGGTAATGTCACTTCTGGGAGTGGCGGCACTGAACTGTTCAGGGAGCAATCTTATATATGTGCATGGACTGGGGGGGTGAATGTAAGTGTAGCATGGGGAGTTTTGCAATGGAAGGTRTTTGTTAGAGAAGCTATACGTTTTTGTTGGTGTTTCGTAGTATTTATTTTATGTTAGCAAAGAATGTGTTTTCTTTTGAAAACATGTTAGTCAGCAAGAAAGAATATGGCTGGTTGTTTGCTGCCAACCACAAAGCAAACCTGGCGAGGACAAAGTGGGTCGAGCTTGTTTACAAATGGCGTTTATTACTGCTCAGTCTTGCTCTGAGTTTCCTTTGCTGTAGAGTCCACTGCGRTAGTACATGTTCTAATAAAACCTAGCCTCCTTTTAAGGAGAAAGGTGAGAGCATATCTGTTAAAACCTCAGGCTGGCAWAGAATTCCATCACAAGAACTATTATAAACATTACATTATTTACTATATATATATTTTGCTTTTTTGGAAAAACAAATCTTTTTGAATATATATGTGTGAGTGTGTGTGTATATATATTTTTGAAGTAGATTAAAATAAACTCCGRAACATAATGTCATTTGATTTGAAAAATGAAATGTCAAGTTTCCTCGAGAAAAGTGGAGGACTGTGAAGTGCAATGCTGCATTTCTCAGATTTCTTCCCTTTGTGCTTCAGACATTTCCCCGGAGGCGTAGGGACCGCTCCATGCCAGCGTCCCACAGGCCTGTTGGGCAACTTCTCTGAAAGGGAACTATTGTCCAGAGCACCGATGGCTGGATGAGTGCCATGGACATGTCCACTTATTTATTCAAAACCAGTTCCAAGAGTGAAAATGCAAAGACATTGAAGTCAGCAGGACATAACAACAGCCTGTAGTAAAATATCTGTATGTACAGGGGGGSCAGAGGGTGGAAACAACAACCAGGACCACCCTCAGTGCCCAGGGCACAGCAAGCAGCATGGCTGGCTGAGCAGTGCAACTGGCAACCTGTGCCGAGATCAAAAAAGACAGGAACTGTGCTCGGGCTTTGGAAAATTCAGAATCTGTGTTAAGCAGATTCTTCTTTTTTTTGGGGGGGGGGGCAGGAACTGAGGGGGTGTTTGTTTTAAGTGGAAGAAGAAGTCTGTCAGATTGGGCTACGTGGTGTCTCCGTGGGCTGAGCGGAGCCTGCCGCAGTCCCTCCGGGCTGCCTCCCTGGGAAGTTTGTGTGGTTTATCCCACATTACCTCCCACAACCGGCCTGCACCCGGCGGCCGTTAGCGGTGGCGGCCGTTAGCGGTGGCGGCGTTAGCGGGGTGGGGCCGCCAACGGTCACTGCACTGTGAGGCGGCGTCTCGCGCCGGTTCCGGCACCAGCTCAGGGGAAAGAGGGCAACGTAGTTCCCTTGGTGAAGGAACTTCATGGAGATCGAGCTTGAGGCACTTTCTTGTAGTGCCACAGTTCTGTTCTTTGGAAAAAGGCGTGCTGTTCTCTTGTCTACCCATTGCCTGAAAAGCTGTAATCTGTGTGTCTTCTCACAGACTAATTACAGGCAAAATTTGGTCATGCTTGGAGTTAGAATTTTTACAGGCCTGCTGGAGCAATTATGCTGCTTTTTTGGCATGGCTGTAAGCCTGCATGTGTTACAGTAAACTGAAATGGAGCAACTATTGCAGGAAAATACTGTTGATGGGGAGCCAGAGCAGCTCAGAGGCTATGAGGCCACAGTGTTTGCTCGATGCAAGGTGCTTTTCCCCACAGCAGTGCTAAGAGCCAGGATCTCCATGAAGGGAATGTGGTTTCCTATTAGGGTACCCACCTGCTGCCATGCTTTACTTTCAAACACTTCTCCACTTTTAGCCTTTACAAGCATCAATAAGTGAGTGAAGGGGATCGGTGTGCTTTGGCTCGCTCTCACACATGGCTCCCAGCCTGGAGACCATGGCAAGTGTTCCCACAAACCTTTGAAAGGCATGTGCGCCCGGGTCTTCAGGAAGAGGCGCCGGCTCTTGGTCAGCCTCTCCTCGCGGATGTTGTAGCCCAGCGTGTTGCAGCGGTTCTTGCGGCAGCTCAGGCACATTCCCCGCTCGAAGGTGCTGATGTCGTTGCACCAGTAGGCCGTGCTTTGCTTGTCCTTGTGCAGCAGTGAGTCGATGAACAGGTGAACTGACCTCTCGTGGGCACACTTCACAGTTTGAGTGATGCCTAGAAAAAAAATGATAGCAGAGTTTTCTATGTACTTGTTTCTGTTTTTGCCAGCTTGATGGTACATATACAGCCTGTATATGTTAATGTTCTTCTCCCGCTTTAAAATGTTATGATTTTGTCATCAATCATACATGAAGCAATCTTACTTTTAAAATTATCCAAACATTGCTGGCTGAACCATCATGTTAGTAAAATTGGATTGCTGTGATTTGCTGCTTAGCATGGTACAGCCTGCTGCGGCAAGGCTCTAAATTTGTACCTTGATTTTAGTGTCCTTGCTGCTCGGGACAATATGAAGTGCAATGCCCTACTGTATGCAGTCTTTTCAGACCACACCATATTAAAGACTAATTTTATTCTGAATGGTAGAGCATTGTTGACTTTTGAATGCTTATGCACTAATGTAAGTTTTATCCCTGTCAGCGTGACAAACCGTCTTGTTCAATTTTGTTTGCAACAATTATAGAGAAAAGGGAGTAAAATATATTAGATATATATACATGAGAAATAAGTCTGTCTTTTCTATCAGTTTTTTTTTCCCTATCAGTATCTTTAAATTCTAGTAATTATTTTATTCTGTAGAATTGGGGTATATAGCAGTAGACTTTTACATGTCTTGACTGACAGCTTTCTAACTCRTGCTTGGCTTCTCTTTTTCATGAGTTTCTGTTAACAAGTAAGGCCTACTTTTTTGTAATGTGATGATGGTTGAGAGAATTTTGGCGGTGCCACATGCTGGGTGAAARGTCCTTATGAGGGATTTTGATGAATTGTCACTGTGCATCGATGACTTATCTCTGCAGTATGTTGCATTAGTTTTACATCAGTCTTTACATTTACATTTAGGTACATCAGAACTGGGCTTCTATATATAAAACAACCTGGAACATAGGCAGTCAGGTCCTAGAGAGAGCATCATCTGCTTCAGAACTTAAGGATGGGGGAAAGGTGAATTAAGGAGGTGAGTAGTACAGCATTGTTTTATTTGATTTGAAATAATTGCTCACTAGATAGATCTGACTTAATTAGAAAAAGTATTCTCATTTCCTCTACCCCCAAAACAAATACCTTTGAAATTATTCCAAAGTGCTTGACAGCAGGATGCTCATGGCCTCATTTTCAGAAGTGCTAAGCAGCCAAAATTTCTTACTGGAGTCAGTAGGAAAAGAGTGAACTCAATATATGTGAAAATCAAATAATCAGTTTCTAGAAAAGAAACTGCCTTGCATATAATGAGAGATAACACTCCCATTAGAAACTATTTTAGGTCCATAGAGATATACAGAGAWTCCTGGAGATACTGTCAATCCAGATGCAATACTTCCTCCCTTTTTATCCCGTTAGTTCTTACCAGTGATTCCATACTGTGCAATGTGGTTATACATGTGCATGATGTGACAGCCAGGCTGAAAGGTGCCTCCATTGGGATAAAAGTCAAAGTGGGCCACAGGCTGTTTGATGCCGACACTGAGCCCCATGTGCTGCTTAGTGAATGTATGAATTGCATCTACAAAGTTTGCATCATCTGGAGATAAACGGTCTGTTGGTGACATTCCTTCAAACAGGGGACCAGCAGGGTCAAGGCCTGCAATAAATGCAATAATCTGTCATGATATATTATAGACATGTCCTTCTTTTACTCCCAAGAAAGAAAACTGAGATAAATATTAAAAAACTGACAGCACTGGTAACGTAATGAAGACATTTATGGAAACAATGCTAAGGACATGCTCTGCAGAGGGTAGGTACATGGTTACACCAAAAGGCAAACTAAACATAAACACTGTAACTGCTACATGCATAAGGACATTGGCCCAAAGAGATAGATGTGTTTGTCGTAGACAAACCATGCTCGTTACTGCTTTGTCTCTTGAGGAATATTTACTTAATTTTGCTCTTTCATATTCTGGAGGTCACGCATTTCAGCTGCCCTTTTGAGGACAGCAGTCCTGCAACAAGATTGACTTTTAGCCTACATTTAGGATCTGAAACTTTAGAAAGCTTCACTTCTAAAGAAGTTCTGCATCTGCTGCATGTTATTTATAATATTTTTTCAACATTAAAAGATTTGAAGACAATTTATTATTGTGTGATAAAAAATAATATTCCACTTCACAAAGTTTTAGTTAGTTCCACTTCTATTAGTTGTAGTTTAGTAGRTGCTCTTGTGAAGTAGTTTTGGTGGAGAAATGGAATTAGGAAAAGGGACTGCCCCACTAGTTTAAAGCTACCTCTTTTTTTTTTTTTTTTTTCCTTTGGGGAAAACTTCTAAACTTCATCTTCTCTGTCAATACTATGGATGAATGAAATCCCATACAAGTAACTGAACAAGACTGAAAGTATAGGCAATATAAGTAGGGATGCCATTCTGCATGCTTTTTTTGTTGTTTTTTTTAGTACTTTTAATCAGTGTGAACTCTTGGAGGTTCTTCTGAACATTTTTTGCTGAAAAAATACATATAACTATTATAATGTTTTTACATATCCATTGTGATGATTTGATGTGCTAATATGGTCTGAACAATATTTTCTCTAGTAATTTAAAAATTATAGCTGATGCAGGTAACCTTATGAGACGCACGGCTTTTATTTTTTCTTCTAAGCTGTCACTATGCATTAGGTGTGGCATTGTATACGGTAGTATTTTCCTTGCACTCAACTAATGCAATTATAAAATTACAGGAGGCTCAAAATGCCGCAATCAAGTGTTCTGCTTAACTTTCATGCTTACTCGYGTTTACTCATGCTTACTCTTCTTTCTATTTTCATGCTTACTCATGTTAACTTTCATGTTTTAGGGATACTCATCTTGTAAAATATAATCCAGGATCCATATAATCTTGTCATAAAGGAATTTGCTTCAATTCACTGTAAAAGCAGTATACTACAATTGAAAGCTCAAGAATAATTAGGTGATTTTCCTTGGCATAATTTTGTTTTTAAAATGACTTGTTAATGATGTAGATATTACTGAATGAGACCACTGAAGCTGAAGAGAAAAAGGTTTGGGGTCAGGATAGCGACAAAGAGAGCCAAAGATCCAAAACTGTTAGCTAACTTTTATTTTAAGGTGTTACTGGGAGTAGATGCAATATCAATTCAAAGAGTAGGCAAAATCTTTGGTTTGTTTTCTAGTCTCTTTGTACATTCCATACATTGTAGTTTGGATTGAGATAGGAAAGATCATACCTAGAAATACTGTGAAAGGCTACTCTTTGAATTGTTTTCTGTAGATTTTCATCCTAATTTTTACCAGTGGGAGAAACTTTTCAACTGTGACAGACTGCTACTCTACAGCTATAGGGCTGTTGAGGGGGGGGGAAAAAAAAAAAAGGGAAAAAAGACAATACAGTTAATTCTTTTTTTTGAACGTACAGTGTGACTTTATCAAGTATGTGGCCAGATTCTTTTTCTGGATATATCACTGCTAACTGCAGTTTTTCTGAAATTTCAGTAATCAGTTGTTCAATTGGAGGAACATACCTGTTTGTTATAGTTATCTCGAGATGCCTCCATGGTGCTTATTTAAATATAGTCACACTTTACCTTCTATCTCTGTACAGGATAGTATTTACAATCCACATAGTTGGATTCTGTCSCTTTGAAGCACACTTACATAGTCTTACTGAATTTAAAGTATTACAGAAGTAGATTAAGGTGCTCATGCATGAGTATTTTAAGTTTCGGAGYGGATGCTGTTGGAAAAGGAGGCTATATACAGCATGGATTTAGCTAGAGACTTTAGTCTGAAAAGAAAATTAAATAGAAACCTTAGTCACTGCCTATAAAGGTCTTGCATAACCAATGCTATCAGTGTGATTAATAAAAACAAGAATTAAAGAGTTTACATTAAAACTACGTAACTTGAGCAAAGAAACTAGTTAACTGTTATTTTTTATTGAAGTTACAACTTTTTTTACCTGTAATTCTTCCAAGCTTGTTTGTACCCCTAATGTAACTGCCAGCAAAGCCTGAAACATGAGCTCCTAGGCTGTACCCAATTAGATGAACATTGCTTCTGGAAAATTGAATAGATTCCTGGAAGACAGCAGCAGCTTGATTTAAATACAGAAAATGTGAAAAATAAAGCTAGTAAAACACTTACTGCAAGCTAGGAATTCTTTGTATTATATGCAGTAATTTTGTATGTTGATGTTGGATGTCAAATGAAGTATGTCAGTCACACAGTAACTTTCTGTCTGCTCTATTCCTCCTTTCCATGCCTCATTGGGAAAATACCATGCATTTGGGCTACTACTTATATGCTTTTTTTTTCAGGTAAACTGTAGATCAAGATGGCAAGATTCTTGTTGCTATTTTTTGCAAGTGATGAAAAGGTAGTGGTGTTGTATGCAACATTCTTATGACTGTGGCCTTAAAGAAAGTCCCAAAGTTTATAGAAATCATAGAAGTTGTTAGAGGTGTATAGAGTGTTTTGCTGCTTTTGTGCTTTTGCCTGTGATGCTGGACTGAGCYGAATTAGAAGCCTGTGTCACAACATTCATTAGGGGTGCTTAAGTGTAAGATCTGGCAATGATATTTCTTGGATTGATTTGTACAAACTGACCTCAGGCTCTTCTCTGCTGTAGGTTTTAAGCTTTTCACGGGACCTGTAAGGCTCTTTTTTTTTTTCCCCTCTGACTTACAGAGAAAAAGTGTGCTTTTATTTTTGCAGGCAAAGCAGTGTTTTAATTTCAATATGGATATTGCATATTCTGGTGGAATCCCTTTGCAGTCTCTGTCTTTCTCTTGTGAGGATGAGGTAGAAGTTGGTAGCCTTTTTTTTTGATGGAGGACAGCTCTTATAGCTTTATTGACAGATGTTATCGAGCTAGAGATCATGCCCTGTTAACTCTTGGACTAAGAGCACTTAGCTTTATTTTTATTCTTGATTAAAATGTTGCAGAGCACTACAGCTTTTGTCACCTCAATTGAGGATATTCCAAATACTCTCCTTCATGGTAAGGAGAGAGGGAAGCACAGCAGAAAGACAAGCATGARACTTGGAGTGAAAGTTGTTTTACCATTAAATTCACTAGGGTGCTTTTCAACAGAAGGAATGTACTTGAACATACTCTCTTAAGTGAACTGAATGTTCTGAAAAGTGAAGGTCTATTTAAATCCTGCTGCATGTTGTGGCRCAAGAGGAGCTGCGTACAGTGCTGTAGATGTCATTTATTCAAGCTGGCACCAGAGAAATCACTGGCTGTCATTTTTATTGACAGTGTGTTTGTGCCCTGGGAACTGAACAAAGTCCACCATTTGATTCATTCAATAATTAAACAGTTTCAAAATATGGCTTTYGGTGTTCAGCAGCTTAGACCGCATTTGAACAAGAGCAAAGGTTTTTTGTAATGCTACAAAGCAAAATGTTGACACTGGTTCTTCTGCCCTCCCCTTCATGTCTGCTGTCCCTAACTGGACATCACATCTAATAACTTCTTTTACCCTTACAATTTCTGTTGAAAGCAGTTTATTTTTTTTCTCTTATATTTGTTACAGATACCTCATCTTTGAAGTGTTTTTTCCTACCTCAGATCTCACCGTATATAAATAAATGTTTTCAAAAAATCTTTATGAGCTAAGAAATATAACTACATTTCAAAACAGAGAGATTGAATTAGTACCAGAGCTAGATGGAATAGGAGTTGCGTAGCATGAATGATTTGAATGAGTGATTCTCATTCTAGTAGTTTGCTTTCTGCCTTTTATTAAATAGTAYTGGCAGTCAGAGATCCCTTGCAGACTCCTGTGTAGCACTTTCAAGTTTGGCACCTAGACAGGTAGAACATCTGTATGACATGGCCACTGCTCTGCCTAGTAGTAGTTTTGATGAGTAGCCACTATTCTAGCATRTAGCCATTACTGTCTCTGTGCCATCTGTAATGCAATGTGTGTCATCCTAAAAGGTTTTCCTTTTCTTTTGGGGTCTCCAAGCTGTTACTTTAGAGTTGTCTGTGGGGAACTGAGATAAAAGATAGGTRCAATGTCATGCCCAGATCCTTCATTAGACTCAGAAATAAAATGGAGATCACAAATGCATTTCATTGAATTAACCACTTGCAAATGACATGGGCATGCTTTCACAGCACAGGGCTCCTCCTCTGGGTTTCTTTCACTGAGAACCAAATTAGAAGTATTATTGAATAGTTGTATGATTCAGATATCATGTCAGCTGTCGGCATACATACTAATGGAACATAGCAAATGACTAGCCTGAAATGATCTCCACTCTAAATACATACCRAAGTAGTTTAGTAAACAAGATTATTTGCTTTTCTGTCTGTGTAATCATTTTTTTATGAAATCATTTGAAGGTTTATGGAAGAAAAAAATTCAATGTATTAAAATAATGTAATTGAAATGGACTGCAGTGACCAACATCATATTTTAGAACTATAGTAGAARCATAAGATATACTTTTCCTGAATAAGCACATTTTGATTTGGTAGCTCTTACCTCCAGCCATTCCAGGAACTCTGCTATCTCCTGTCCTATGTGGCGTGTGTTCTGTACAGCTATGGGATAGTGCTGGTGAGCAAGTGTAAGCCAATCTGCAATGATCACATTAGTTTGTTTGTGATAAGACTTCAGAGCTGCTGCCATTTTCCCAATCCARTCTTCTAAAATCCCATCTACCTGTTTTGTTCAGTTAAAAAAAAAAAAWAATAATAAATTGGAATGAAAAATATTTAAGAGAAAACAATCCGTAGCAAACATTTTCTGAGAAAAGCTCAAGGAAACAGAAAACAGAATATAATCAAGGGAATTTAGTACTGAATTTTAAGAACCTCAGCATATTTCATTTCTGAGATTTGGGTGTTTTTTGTGGATAAAGTCACTAAATTTATGTAGATGTAAAATAGCTTAGATCTTGTGACATGAGCTCTCTCAGTGAAATGATGTTGGTGTTATTGATTTAGCAGAACATCCTAATCTCTTCTGGGTTTTTAACAGAATTTGAGAATCTCAAAGCTGGGTTTCTGCACGTGTTCCTCTAAGAGCCCAACACTTCTGCAYGTGAAACTGATGTGAAATTTGATTTGATAACAATAGCCATAGGTCCATAATTTGACTTTGAGAGTTTGAACAAAATTTGAAACTTTTTTTAATTGGGAAACTTGGCTGAATTAGCCTATGGCAATATTCAGTCCATAGTCAGCTGTGCTGTGTTTTGTGTTGAGAATTATATATAAGAAGAGTGTGATTCAAGGTTTCTCTGACTGCATAGTGCCACAAAGATGCCTTTTACCACCTTCTCTCATGACATTGATTCTAAAGAGAATCAAGTGTTTGTGAAAATGACATATTTCCTATCCTCTCTTTTATTTTCGGTTGAGAAGCTCTTCCAGAACTCCTTCTAACATAGTATGCGTTTGAGTGAGGCTTACTTGGTAGTTTGTTGTTGTTGTTCAATGCCTTTAACATTTTAACTGAAAGCAGTTCAGWGATAATTCATTGATGCTGAGAGCTTTATTTTCAGCTGAAAAGCTTATAGAGAAGTTCTCCTTAAAGGTGTACCTGAGAGAGAGATATAGGGAGATTGTGCACTACTTTTCAGTAAGTCTGTAAATATCTGGCAGTGAACATATCAGAGAAATGAAACTGGTATTTGGTCCTCCTGAGGCACAGCATAATTCAGCTACTTGTTTGAACTGTGCTGGCTTTAAACCAGGGCTGACTATAATCCCTGGCATGGGACTTCCACATGAAAAATTGCTTGTTGAGTGTTCCTTCAGAATCTCAATGGGGAATATCCCCTTCATTATTTCTAGCCATGATTGCTGCTAAGGAAATCCACCACTCTTATACTCCCAGCCTTTCTTCTGAAGTTACTTTTGGTACTAGTATAATGAGAGAGAAAGTATATCAAATCAGATGAAGCTTGAATTAGAAAATGTATGTTCCTACCGACCATCCATGGACTATCATCACCAGAGGAAGAGAGGCATTGAAACTGCATTGGTCAAGAGTCTCCAACTGATTAAACAAAATCAGACAGCTTTCTTCAGTTTGGTCTCTATAAAGTCGAAATTTGGTTTTTAAGTTTTGCTGATCTTTTCTTGTTTGAGTGTGCTGAATCTGTGATTCCAGGGCCTCTGAAATAAAATTCATAACAGTTCATAGTAAGATGAAATCTAAAATCTCATGAAGTTACTAATGAAACACAGTCTTCCATAGAGTGAAGTAGTAAAACTGAAATTCAAGCTATGTGTARTTGTTAATTGCAATTGGGCCTAAGCTGCAAAATTTCAATCAAAAAATAGATCTTTTTCAAAACAGGCAGTCTAGATGTGCACCTGAGTCCGTCTATTTGAGCAGTAACAATTATATGGAAAACATTGGTCTTATTGATACAGTCCTTTTTTGAAAACATATTGTAAAAGCTAGGTACAGGTGTTGTGACTTTACTACTGTTATTGCAGGCACATTCATAGGCTGTTAGCTATGCAGAGGGGGCAAGTTTTACTACTGTGCATCTGCTAATAAATGCTGAGCAAGCATCATTGCACYGAAACAAGCATTCAGTCAGGGTAATAGCTGCTTTTAGAGATTTAAGTAACTGCTTAACTATGAGACAATATCATAACTGATCCTTCTTGTCTGAAAGGCCAAGATGAAATATTTCTAAATTACGTTGTTGTTGTTTATAAACAACATTATATATAAACATTAGCTTGGTAGGTATACAACAGCATTTCCAGAATAGTCTATTAAGTACCTGGGGTAGTCCCATATATGACAGTAAAACAGCAAAAATAATATCTATACTAAAGAAAAGTGAACTAGCAAACTATGGCTTCATTAGCATTATGAATTTAGAAAAAAAACCCACAAATATATGAAAACTGTTGAAAACTGGCATAAAGTAAAACAGCAACTTGTAAAAAGCATACTATGACAGATAAACTCAGTATTGCTTTCTGGTAAGGTATTTTTACTTGTCTGGAAATCTGTGTAATAAATCATTAGTTAAACTACAGAAAATAGGGATTAAGATGGGGCGGGAACTGTAAGGGAGTGATGAACTAGATAAATGAGAGGCTACAATTCTTTGTGTTAAAATGAAAACTTTTAGAGAGAAGAGATTATGCTGATGGAGTTTCCTGAGACTTGGCTTTGGGACTAATCTTGTTTTACTGTTTTCATTAATAAGATAGTCATAAAGGTTGCAAGATTGATGGAAGTTTGGAAGCACTTCCTAATACTGAGGAGACCAAAAAGTTAAACACTAAGAACCAGGTGATTTTCAGAATGCAGCAACAGAAATGGGGAGCTACAAAGTGCAAGGTCATGCAGCTGATAAGAACTCTGTAAATGAGACTCATAAATTGGAAGTGACACGGGGGTAGAGAGACTTGGCTATAGTAATCAATAATAAAACTCACTGAGTCATTACTGATTTGGCTGTGAGAAAGGAAAATATAA
The DNA here is from genome assembly GCF_003342845.1 of Nothoprocta perdicaria. Classification (NCBI taxonomy): domain Eukaryota; kingdom Metazoa; phylum Chordata; class Aves; order Tinamiformes; family Tinamidae; genus Nothoprocta; species Nothoprocta perdicaria. The sequence goes on from NW_020455655.1 coordinate 309,652, forward strand.
TTCCAAAATGTGTCATGCAAGATGTTTTTGGTAGGAAAAGAGAACAATAATGCTGATATACAAGGCACTTATTACCCACTGGTAGAATAGTTTCATAGTTATTATTACTGCATTCCAGTGATAYCCATTTAAACTGCAACAGCTGCTCAGGAGCGTTACTAAACTGGCCAAAGAAAAGGCTTTTGCTTTTAGTAGACTTAACAAATAAATCATTAAATCTTCTTGGAGGGGAAAAGGGTATTTTCTTCGCTAGGAAAGAACTTGAAATGAGGTCTGTGAGAACTGAACTTGCATTAGTTCAGCTTTGTTCTTGTGCTAAGGAATTCTTATCCGTGTAAAATACAGTTATTAGCATTTTATTTACAAGTATTGGGTTATATTTAACTTTGAAGTCAGTACACTTATTAAGTATTGGTGGTGTTATACCACACAATCTTATGAAAAAATCTTATACCATGGTGTATTCATTTCTGTGTTACTTTGGTGAATGCATCCAAAAGTTGTGACATTATTTTCTTGACAAGATTTTCCAGTTTCTAAGATACTTTTAATGTGTAAATGCATCAGCTTTTATCCTTTGTGCATATTTAGTGATATAATTCTTCCAAGCTTATAAATTTGCTGTAGTGAAATCTTACAGTACACAGCCCAAAAAGTTCTAAGGTGTAAGCATGCTGGTTTTCAGTCAGACTTTATTTTCATCCTATCTCAGTGAATCTTGTTGCAAACTTTATTCAGTATTGTATTTTCTTATAATTAAAAACATGATATAAACAGCATATTTAATTTGGATAAATCAATGCCAGTTGCCCATCTTGGCAATAAAACTCCCAAACTGCATTACAGTGGATGTGCACAGTTTTCCTTCTGTCACTAATGATTGTAAATTCCAAGTAACTCTAGACAATGTTATGTTTCACATCTAGCAAATGTTATGGTAGGCAAAAGCTGTTCAGCTATTTGCAGGAGCTGGAATGCAAAAAACTTTAAAGTTGGTAAAGTTTTGGTGTCAGTGTCTTGGCTCAGAAATGTGGTGCTTCACGTTTTTTTCTTTAATGACACTTTTGTGCTAACTAGTTTGAACTGAACCTGATTGTTTTTCTGTTGCAATGTGTGCTCAGGTGTTTCTCTGGGTGTGTGTTTCTTCCTGGGAGAGGACTCTTCTGAATGGAGTAACACCAAGAGAAGATAAAGATTTAGTTAAAGAATAGGAAGGGGGAAAGAAGTTTAAAGGTGTTGAGGCTTATAGTAAACTTATTCAGATTTTGGTGAAATTTTCAGATTTTTAGTCTATACACAAAGATAGTAATAGTATTCTGGTTTTACTACGAAGAAAAACAAAATTATGTAACTTGTACTTGTTCAATTTTACCCACCCTTTCTTCATTTTATACTTTTCATTTTCTTTTTATACACAAAAGTACATTCTTGCTCTTCCTATTGTTTATGGATACCATAGAAAACATCACTAATAAATAGCTGTTTTCTTTTTTCATCCACTGTGAAAGTACTTGTGATGCTTTAATGGGTGAGCTTTTGCTTTGCCCATAACTCTGAGGAGAGAGAATTAAAAATCCAGTTTGAACTTATTCATGGCTGTCAAAAATGAAAGGTTCCAATAGAATTTGTTGTGGTAGTAGACAAAGAACTGCTTCAAACCATTAATCCATGTAATGACTTGGAAAAGGAAATAGTTTATGAAGAGCTTGGTGCCCAGAAAAGTCTCACTGAAAATTTTATACTGATGACTCAGTGACATGATCAAAGAGAACTGCAAGTTTCATAGGTCAGTTCAGAAACTGCAGAATAAAACTGCTAAAAACAATTTCCTATGCTAGTTAGAGCTGGGAGAACTAGGAACTTTTGGAACATGCTAGAGCTTCTCTCTGGAAAAATAGCTCACACTCAAGTGAGTGAGTTGCTTTAATTAACTGCCTCATTCTCTGAAGAGATCATATTCTAATCTGAATCCTTGCAGGGAAGACAATGCAACAGGGYCAGTCACGGGCTATCATAAATCAACTTGCATAGCAACATGCTAATGACAAGCAGTAAGATGACTTCTTGATGCTCTRGAGATTTTTTCATTTTAAAATTTCCTTGCTTTGTGTTAATGATATCAGTGAGTTGTAGCGTGAAAGCAACTGAAGGCTGGGTTTGTAGCTATGACTGAAGCACACTAGCAAAGTTTCTCATAAAACATTTTGGGTCAGTCTTGGCTGATGAACCAAAACATATTTTGTATTTGTCCTGAGACAATAGTGCTTTCTTGCTGAAAAGTAAAACCAAAAGAATGGTTCCAAGTTGAACAAAATAAAACATTTCTGTCAACTGGGATGCAAACAAAGGACTTGCATTTCTCATAGAAGCTTCAGTAGCTAACTGAATACTAAGTAGAATTGGGCTGTGGGAGATATAAATTCAGTTATTCCCCACTATTAGCATTTAATTCTTATTTCCATAGGTAATTTTTACTACTTTAATTTGTGAGTGTCCAGGATCTAATAAAGCTAATTTTAAAATAAAATGAAGAGAACACATGAAGAATGATGAAAAAAAGTAAAGAAATAATCCGTTCTGTGGAAGAGTATAATTTTTCTGAGAAAGGAGTAATTAAAATAGTAATAATAATTCCATATGGAAAAAACGTGTAGGTCTTCTACTTATCAGTAGAAATAGGYTAATCCAGGAGTTTGATTTATTCTGGTTATTGGATTTAATAACCTCAAAATATGAGAAGACAAATGGTTTTCCAAGCTATGGAATTCTTGGTAACTCTTCTGGATTTACAGATGTGATAGCAACGTTCTAAGGTTTGTGAATTGAAACTTCTTTACTGGAAAGTAGACAAAGAGGTGGAGACTCACTGGCCAGGGTTCAAAATGATCTATTRTATGCTGCCAATATGATAAGAATACCTCTTTAAAGCAAGTATATATGTAGTGCATACATAAACAYACCTCGCTACACAGAAATTGTGTAATTTTTAAATCTCCATCCAAGCTTTACTGTACCTTCCTTTCATGTTCATGAGTGGATTCTTCTGCACATTGGTAAATCTCCAGTCATCTTCTGCATGAGTTAGTTTTTACCATTCATGAAAATGGCTCTAAAAGMGTGCTTACATATTACCATGTTATTTTAGTGACTGATTTTCAGCATGTTTTAAAAAATAGGCTAYGGAATTGCTGAGGTCCTTAAAATTACCGATTCTGTTGTAAAAATGAGCATAGACAGTGACCCATTAACAAGTTTTGTCCATGGGAAGTGGAATATGTCAAAGAACCACTCATATCCACTCAACATTGTTTTCGTGTTTTCTGTCAAAGAGCTAATGATCTGGAAGCTTTCAGATCCCTCAGTTTGGCTAATGCAAAAAGAACTCTTAAAGCTCGTATTGCTAAAAGCATAGTTGTCAGCATTCCTGTTGTATATTAACATCCTCTTTGCTAATACATTCACCTCATTTAGAAGCACCTGTCGGAATCTCCAAATTTTGCACTTTCTATGCAAACTAGAAAAAAGTGACACAAAGAAACAACAAAAGACTAGAGGCAGCTTTGTAGAGCATTCTAGATCTGAACTCATAGCAAACTTTAAGTGGCAGGTGTTATAGGATATTAAAAATGTTTAGATTTTATATATCTTCGAGCAAAATTTCCTGCATCACAAATAACCCATATACTAAGTTGAAATTATCCAGTATCCATAGATACTGGACATCAGACCTGGATTTCTGCCAACAGAAAATTTATCCAACCAAAACGATGACAGGAATAGATGGGAAATATGAGACTAGTGTTTATTTGTATTTTATTATTAATTTCCAACAGTATTGTAAAGCAGACTGTATATTATTCCTTGTGTTTAATGGTAGTTTCATTTAACTTGATTTTTGTTGTTTGTGTTCCTTCTAGATTTTTGGATGTTGATGACTAACCATTGAAAATTTCATCTCTCATAGTTCTCGGGTGAGAATTCTAAAACATGGAGTGGATTTTGGGGAAGATTTAGGTTTTGTTGTTGTTTTATAATATAATATAATAGCTTTCTTCTATCTTTACTCTCCGAAATTTGTTCACCTTGCCAAATGAAAGGTTGATATCATTCCCAAAAGAGCTGAATGAAAACATAACAAGAAATAGTCTGAAGCAGTTGGATTAAAAATTAAGAGTTCTGTTTAGCAAGTTTTTTTTAAAAGGCTTCCCTTTTTGTTTAAGATGAAATGAATAATGAGCAAGATGTTTTCATTCTGTCTTTTGCAAAGTGTTTATTTCATAGCTTTCAGATACAGACAGTGCCACTACTGAATGGCATTAGTGACTGTTGAGACTGGGTGAAAGAGCATAATAGAAGAAGTCATTGGAGTTGCCACCCATATATTCGTTAGCAAAGTGATGGCATTGGCAGTGGAAAGTATACATACATATGAGTGGCTGGTCTAAAATTTGCTACTTAGTTATCAGGGATAGATATACTGTGATGTTTCCTTTACATTGTTTTTTGTTTGTTTTTACTCTTGAAGCCTGGGAAAATCAGACCCATCTAATRTCTACCAAAAGCAAAGCTTCTAATTCTTTACTAAACTATCTTAAGATTGAGAAAACTCTTTTTTCTAGATATGACTGATCTTTCCTGAGCTCATCCTTCTGCACAGTTATTATCAAACACCGCTAACATTCTTTGAAATGCTGTGGAAGGCAGGGATCTGAGTTCAACCATACAAGCTCAACCTGCAGTTTAACAAGGGGAAGGTGGCTCTGTTCTGCACTCCCTGCACCTCCCAAGTCTGTGTTGTTTGCAGAAGGATGAGGCATTGAGAAACCTCTCTGTGTATGTGATTAATAACCAAGGTATCAGAACTCTCAGCAGGTATCCATATCCCTCTCCTTGTGTAGGTACTTCTATACAGAGTTAATTTCTGTTRTACAGAATATGAAATAAAGCAGAAAATACAATAATTGGTTTTCTAATAGCAGAACTGTGATTTAAAGATTGATTAACGTATTAGTAAGTTTATACCTCTCTTTTCCTCTTCCTCCCATTGTTGTCTTTTTTTTCCTAATTAGAATGCTTACCAAAGCAATTTGAAAAAAATACTCAGTAATGAATTCACAGGTGATAGGAGAGCTGTAAATAATATTCAGAGTATTCAGCATTCATCTTCGTGTAATTTGTTTGCTTGGTGATCTAGAGCATGAGAGAATGCAAGTTATCCTCAGTAATTGCTTATATTGAGAAAAATTAACGACATACCTATGTCATTTCATTTTACATTTTCTACGTATATACCTGCTGTTACTGTTTAAAATAGTTTTTCTTGAAAGCATTTGGACTAATTGGAAATTTGGAGAATAAAGTGAGAGCATCAAAGCAAAAGCCTTGCTAAAAGATCTTGAAAGCAATGATTAAATGTAGATTAAATATCATATTTTGGTTTCCTCTTGCYACTGTATGTCTTGACTATTCAGACAGCTCTTACATGAGTCACAAAATAAATAATGCTTTTATATTAAATGCTCTCAGAGAAACTAAATGTTTAAAAAAGATCATATCTTCCTATTGTTTTCCTAAGTGCTTTGTTTATCATTCCCATTTTTGAAGTAGTCTGTTTTTTCCTTTTACAAAATTCACATTTCTTGTTGCTGATTAACACTGGGTTGCCTCAAAACTGCCCAAAGAAGCACCTGTTTGTGTTTCACTTCTTTCAATCTTTCTTTTCTCTGTAAAACTCCTCTTTAGTATGTGAACCTTCAGAACTTCTGCATTTTTTTTAATTAGAATCAAGCATTGAAGTGATGGTTAGAATGGAACGTAGACAATGAAGCAAGTCCAAGCACCAAAACATTTTGTTCCTYTCATTAATTTATATCTGGTAAAAACTTCATAGAAGAATGTTGATTCTCAAAAACTTGAAATCTCTTTTTAAGTTCTGTTAAGATAGGTAAATAACTTGGCATTCTTATCTATTCTTCATTGTCAAGTAATTTAAAAATATTAGTTCTCCATTGAAAATGTCAGTGCAGGAACAATCATAAATAAACTTGAGACAATTGTTGCTGTGCAGAGCAGGAGACAAGGGCACTGCCTGCACAGCAGCGCCTCTGTGCCTTGACCTCAGCTCCTGGGTTCTAAGCTGAGGCCCTGCACAGAAGACTACATTACAATCTCATTGTGGAAAGGTGCAGAAAGATGAACCAACAACACAGCTGTTAAGCAGTTTGCATTATTCATGATATAATAAATATACTGTCATCCTCATCTCCTCCTCTGAAGTAAGATGCAGTTCTAAGCGTAAGAGTTTAAGTGCTACTCATGCAATGCATAATTGCTAGATGGAAATAAGTACSCCAAAGGTTTCATCTGATGTAATCTGTTATTTTCAGCCAAGATATTGGAAAGTCATTGAAATATTAGWCTTTCTAGGAACACTTTGGACTAGCACATAACATACGCCTGAAATTGCTACTGCTAATAACSTTAACAATTTAATAATTCTTTCCTGCATCTCATTCCTAACAAACTTTCATAGAATGCTCTACCCCGACACGCACACATACATACAAAAACTTTGAAAGCAAGTAAGATTTAAAGTATTTAAATATTGAAAAAATATTTGCATTTTTTCCATTATAAACTTCATATTTACTTTGAAAATGGCCCTCTCTATGTTCTGCAGACTTGAATTCCAGTACTATTTTTTTTCCTGCCTTCATGGAAATGCTTATTTGCAAATATACACATGACTAAAGTTTATGGCCAGGATTTCTGTCAAGTTATTCAGACGCCTGATTTGGAGCTGGCATTTCCTTTTTTCTTCATTTTAGAAGCAAAAAAGAAACAATCCATGGATTGCTGGATGATATATTTTTGCTTGTACAATGTTAATCAGAGAGGAGAGATTAAGTAAAGACAAATGTGAAGCTAAGTAGATAAGGATTCTTCAGCCAGGAGAAGAAGCAAATGTAAGAGTAATATAAGATTCAAGAAAATCTTGAAGTATGGAGAAGGTAGAAGGRGGATCAGTTGTCATGTCTCTTCCAGTGCAAGATACATGGGACATCAAATGAAGCTAGCAAAAGATGGAGTGATTCTTCACACAACCCGCAGGTCATCTGTGCAGTTCTTTGCCAGATGTGATGTAGATATATGTCCCCTCTTGTGTTTGAGTTACTTAGGTTTGATTTAGAATTTCCCCATTCTTTGAAACAGAAAACAACAAATCTTAACATTTGATATTGAAACTTACTTTAATACCCTCTTTACATCCAAATTTCAGTGTTTGTATTTGCTRTTGTTAAAAATGATTGTCTAGAAATCTTTTGGCAATTTAAAAATTAAACACATTAAAAAATTAAACCAGAATTGATTAACAGACCATTTTAGATAGTTCACTTTGAAGCATTTCAATCTTTGATTTGTGGTTTTGTTGCTGGTGAGATTTTAGCTTTTCACCTAGTTTGGACTGTAAAACATTCCTGAGATATAAAAATGTTTTCCTGTTCAGCTCCAATAAGAAGTTAGGTCAGCTCTAAACTGGAGGAGGTAGACAGGAACTAAATAGGAAATACAGGCCACAGGCCAAAGGTTTCAAACTTTGACTTGCTATATTATCTTGCTGTAATTTCACAATTCAGAATGTTAGTTTTTCTTCAATTTTATTTCTAAGAAACCTGGAAGAAATCTATCTTATATCCATATCCCTTAGAATCATTTCACTATCATGACAGGAAGAATTGATAGAAATATCAGGTTTGCAGAAGATCAGACTTTTCTGAATTTAGGAGATTCTAGTATTTTAGAGAGCTTGCCTTTTCAGCTGTGTGATCCTCCAGTGGAGTCACTTGTCTGGTGCCAGCTTGCCATGGAAATAGCTAAGATACCAGAAATTCAGCATGACTTCTGGATCACAGCATTGAATAGATGCAGAAGTGAAATATTTAAAGCATGAACATGTAACTRGAACTCCAAAAACAATTCTAAGGAAGTATAGACAAAAATACTGATATCACTGGACTATTAGCAAAGATGTTGCTGAATGACCTCTACTGTTGGGTGCTACCTGCAGCCCAGTCTGCTTCCCCTGCAAGGTGTCAGGCTGCTGGGTGCTGGTGGAGCTCCCTGCAGAGCAGAGCTGGCACATGTTAGGTGCAACTTGTTTGCACAGGGAAATTAGTGGGCTGGAAAGATAGAGTAGGAAAATATTTTAAGGATATGTTCTTGGGAGCCATGTTTTACTTCAGCTCTCTTCCTTTTCTTCGTGTTTCTTCTTGTCTTGCCTCTTAGATATGACCCTGTTTTTTCCTTTGTTTTTCATTGTACCCTTTTTTTATAGAGCTGTTTTTTTATTGTTTTTGTCTGAAAGCCTCAGTAAAGCTAAAATAACTGAGGGGAAATCCTGTGTTGTGCACACAAAGAAACTGTTTGAGGATCACTAGGTGTGTTCATCTAAGCAACTGTTTGATGTTTTCATTGATATGGTATCAAAAGGTTTAGATCATTTAAAGTGTATCTTGAATTTCTTCAAACTCATCTTTTATAGTGAATGTCTAATATTTATTCTACAATATCTGCAGTGCATACTGGTAGCAAAATTATTTTCATGCAATTATAGCTGGAAATAAATATCAGACCCTGACTCAAAAACCAACCCTGGACCCTTTAGGATGAAGGAAGACGTTCCTTGTAGCTATTTACTTGACCCATTTCTAAGCAAATTCTGCATATTTTAGGTTCTTCAGCATATGAATGAATTAGTCCTGAATATAATAATTGCTAGCACTTGCATAGTAATTATATATATAYATGTATATAGCACACACACACACACAGACATATATATACGTATATAAAATCATTTTACTAGGAGTGATTGCATAGTGCTACAGGGTAAAAACAGCACAGGTATGCTTATGTTGGCCGGGATGCCTTTGGTCTATGAAAAGAGTGTTTCAGTGTTTTAGTAAATCAGTTGAGTACTTTCTGGAAACAATCAATTCCCAGTAATAAACAGTATACAGTGAGGGGAAAAACAAAGTTTCTTCCCCATTACAATGTTTTGCTATTCAGGATGAGGTTTTATTTTATAACTGATTCCATGCTGGGAGTACAGCCTGCTTAAAGTCATCAGCTGCCGTCGCACTTTCTAGCTTCTTTTGAGCTTCAGAAAGGGCATCCAGCAGGGTAGCGCAGGGAAAGTGGCTTAAACCAAGGTTGCTTTGYAAAGGAAACTGGTTCTGTTTTAGTGTAGGAAATGCAACAAATGGTGCAATATTARATTTTACTACACACATCAAATTTGTGGGTTTTTTTAAACTTGAAGTATGAAAGGAGTACTTGAAGTGCTGAAAGGAGTACATCCATGTTGCTAAGTGAGATCTCAGCTTCTAAGAGTGCAAATTGGGTATTTTGCTTGTGATGTTTGCTGGGATAAGAATAGGAAGATCTTCCATAGTYTTAAAGGTGAGGATGAAGTCAGCAAAGAATCGAGTACAGTTGCCAGAAAGAAAGCTTTCACCTCAACAGYTTTTTTCTGTCTTAACTTCCAGTGCACTTGGCATTATAAAGTCTACATACAGCTTTGCTTGCTGACATAGCTTCTGACTATTATATTGTTGCTAGATTCTAGATTTAGATTCTAGATTTAGAATTTAGATCCAAGAGGTGAGTGTAAACTGTGTGGTATGTACATATGATATTACTGAATTATGACTGCTTTGATGAAGAGATGAGGATCAGCTGGATAATTAGTGAAGCTGTATAAATGGATGCTTTCCCATAGGATTCACATGGGAAGTTCGTAGTATGATTATCRTTCTATCATAAAAGTTGAAACTGATCGTGAAAATTAGGCTCCCTAATAAATAGGCCAAAAAAAGCCTAGAAAGACCAGGGAAATAAATAAATAAGGCAAGCAGATRAGAGAGATTTTTTTGGAAATTTCAGGAAAGCAGCACTTGTTTACACCTAATGAGCAGAACCTTCAGAAAGTGCCTCGCGCGAGATTTAGGTATTTCTAAAAGCACTGTGTGCTGATCAGCTCTGAAGCTGGGTGCATGGCATTAGGGTAACAATGTTTGTTGGGACTGGCCATAGCGGGGTGTGCTCTGAGTAAGGCAGTAGCTCATCACTGAATTACTTAATTTCCCTGTCCCAAATGTACAGGGTAGCAAGTGAGAATTAGCCTCTGCGTAGCCTCTGCCTTGCCTTCTCCTGCTTTGTTATTGCAAACTAGTTACCCTTTGGGAATGCTTATATAACATGAGGATAAGGTTCACATATAGGGCTTTTATTTGTAATATATATATTATAAAAATGTGTATAGTGGTCATAGCTACTTACTGAGTTGAATAGATACAGTGGCATTGAATAAATTAATAGAAAATGATGTAGACTTATAGATTTTGGCCTTAAAAATTAGGTTTTTGTGGAGCCAGGGTTTATATCACTGATGAGATTGTAGATGGCTTTATACAACTGTTTAGAGTGGTTTAGGAGGAGATGAATATGGAAAGAAAAGACATCATTTTGATTTAAAATATTGCAATCAATGTAAAACAAACTGATGTGCTTATGCTGTGTTCTTTCTAGTGTAAATGATTAGACCAAGAGTGTCTATATTCCAGTTGCATTTTAAACTGTGCATTTAAGAAGCCTTTTGAACTTCTGTATAAATAATGTATGTGCTTATCCATGCAGCAAAGTAATTTTCCTGAATATAATAATTCTGAAAATTATTATTTGCATTCTAGTCAAACTCATAGGCCCTTTCAGAATATGAACCCCATAGCGGCAAATACTACCAAGCATCCAAGAAGATTGGGGGATCAAGCTCTTGTCTCCCAGAGTGCCATATTAATTCAGCAGAATTTTACATGAGCTTGGAGCTGTATCCTTTGGATTTATTTTAGGAATCTTTTGATATGTGTCCCTGTTTGTCTGTGAAGATAACTCTGCACATTCAGTTGTCAGACTGGAGCCTAGTTTAAAAAGATGCAAGAACGGTTATACCAAAAACCAGAAGGGAAGACCTGCATTACACAGAATGGAGATAGTTCAGAATTAAAATTACTGCTCCTAGAAGTCCTGTGGTGGTGGTATGGTACTAATTCTTGGGGCTGAGCATCATGATGACAGGCTCAGTGCCACGATGGGCATCATTGTAGATCACGCAATAGCGAAATTAGACTTGAGGGTTTTACTGAAGCTTAAGCAGTTCTGAAGGAAGTGGAACACTCTGCTCCCAAGGTAAAGATCAGTCCTGATTGTGGGAATTATACAGCCATGGAGATAACAGAGGAGAACTCAGCACGTAGGAATGGGGATGCACAGAAGATGCTGGACCTATTGCTCTCAAAACGGAGGTTCCAATCCCCCAGCTCTGACACCTGTTCTTGCACTCATCTGGCTCATCGATCAGATTCACCTGGCTTAGCTGGCAGGTGAATGTTCCCTTTCCTTTCTGCTAGGTTAGTTTGCTGTTAATTTAACAAGACATTGGCTCATGCAGAAATTAGACAACAAGCACCAGAGTCCAAAAAAGAAAAAGGAATCATGTAACTTATCAGGTAACTGCTCTCAGAAAGTCCAAATGTGAAAATTCACCCAGAGGCAGGATGGTATCTGAAGACTTGAGCAAAGACTTTGCTTCCCAACAGCAATAACTGTAGAAAAATTTACATTGTAATTTATTCTCAAGACTATTCTGTGAAAAAAAAATAACAACATGGCTCAAATCTTCCTTTATTTTTTTTCTATTAGCATAAGAAAATGTATCTTGGAAGGTGCCTGAAAAGCACATTTTATAATCTCTGTGTGCACTTGACTAGCACAAAGTATATAAGCTCAGAATTAAAAAAAATCTGAAAATAATTACAAACCAATTGTATTTGGTCAATAATATGAAACTTTATAGAAGTGGTTGGGAGACCCTAATGAGAGTCTCAGGGAACAGCTGAGGAGATTCCTCTTTAATGTTTAGAAGGATACAGTGGAGCATGTGATGTGGAGGAAATGAATGGTTGTTTTCCATCCAGAAATTGCCATCTTTTGCATTCACAAGCCTGGAAGAATGATCAGTGGCTCGGCTAAAGAGCCAGATAGCCATTTTTGCTACTTGATGAACAGCTGCTCTTCCAGAACAATGCAAGCTTACAAAAAGGACTAGAATAATGCCAGAACAACACATCTTTCCTGCCTTTTTGTGCAAAAATGTAGTTGTGACAAATGCAGGCATCAAGGATGCATAATCAGAAAGATAGGATCATTCATGAGAAAAGTGATGTGAATAAAATCCTGATGGCCGGGCTTTGCAYCTTGAAACCCAAGCAGCTGAATAGTAGAGAGGGAGACAATTGATCCCACAATACTCCAGAGAGGAGCAGGGGCACTGCACGGGTAAGGCAACAACTGGAGGTAGCTGCAGGTTAGGATGTTGTAACTATGGCTCTGTGCAAATGTAAAGCAGCATCTGGAAGGAAAGAAATGTGAGTGTGCAAATATGGATGTCACATGCAGCATTAAATTTTTGCCTAGAAATACATCTTACCTGCTCCAGATTGTCAGTTTTGCATAGGAAGTGCGTATAACACTGCAACCCATGCTTCTGCTTCTGGCATATTTTATATGGAATCTGTTAAAGTTTGCAATGCGAAGAAAATGGGACTGCTGTTCACATGTGAGGACTCGGAATGGCAGGAAACCTTGCATAAATCAACACTTAAAAATCCTTCCAGAAKGGCTTTTGCTTTCTGCTATATTTAAATTCGTTTTGCAGTTAAAAACTTCTTTTTTTCCCTGTAACAATAAAACCAAAGCTGTTTGGGTGCAGTTTCCCTTGTATCTGAGAACCTGAGCATGCATGGAAGTGTATAACTGTGCTTGGGAACTGAGTGCTTTAGCGTTGCGAGGATGGATATTATGACAGCAGACAGGCATCCTCTCCAGCACCCATCTGTGCTGGTGAAGAGGTTACCACCTCCAGCTTCTTATCACCTCCCACCAGCCACCCTTACTGTTCTGTTGCCAACGCTTCTATTTTGGAGCATTGCCTATTTGCTGCAAACAAAATAAGCCAGGCAAGCTCAGATCACGGATTTAAACTATTCAAAATAACCTAGTTTATATTGCTTGAAGCAAATAAGGGTGTGCTTACTTGAACTCATCTACTGCATGAGTTGGATAAAAGCAGTAGTTCCGATGAAATCAGAAATATCTGGGGGAGCATTACATGCAGTTATCCTAGACTGGGAAGGCAATGTCTGTTCATGGCCTGAGACACACGAACCCAGTGTGTCTCTGTTCCTTCAATAGCTTCCTGAAGACCACTTCACTGATCACCTGAAGCCCTTAGGACTTGGAAAAGTAGGTCAACTGTTTTGGCTTGAATGATGTCTGCTCAGTCATACTGTAAATGTTAAAGTCTTTTCATTGTTGTATAAAGATATGGAAATTAGCCACAAATAGGCAGAGCAAAATATACTGTTGTTTCATTAATCAACAAGAAATAATATCAAATTGTTCCTTTACATTAAATCACAGAAGGTTCTGTAGCAATCTCAAAAATGTGCTGTCCTGCTTCTGTGAACCACTAATTGGTTTGTCTGTAGTGACCCAACTGGTAGCAGAGGGTTATAGAGAGAGTAGAATTATTTTCTTCAGACAGTCATGCCTGGAACATCAAGTACATAAATTTATCCCCTTTGTCATCTACCATTGCATCTGAGATCGACCTGGAACATACAGAGCTAAAATTCTACATAGAAGACTGTTATTACAATATATCCTAGCTTATATGGGTAAACCACAGAAGATGATGTAATGCAGTGAACTTAATGGGTTCTGTTTACTCCTCACTCTACTTCAGTGCACATCTTTCTTCTCTCATCTATTCAGAGCTATGATAATATCCAGCAAGCACTCACATCATTTTTCTCATTATATATATATATATAAGTTGAATATTTACTTTATGAAATATTTGTAGCCTGTTTTATATGGACTTGGCAAATCCAGATACCCAAATTGACTATGTTCCATAGCAGCCAAGCATTAGCACAGTGCCATCTGTTTTATCAAAAAATATGCTATGCATAATGCTGCTTGAAGGAAATTCTTCCTGTCCCTGAAGTGACTTCTAGATCTGAGGTTTTTCCACTGTCCCTGAATGTCCATGTGTTCACACTCAGAAGAAAAATGCCTCTCCTAAGTTGGTTGTTACAGGTTTGCATGAAAAGGGAAGTGATCTCAGAGTGGGACCTGCTTTCTAGGCTGGATAAATGCTGTCTGCTGCACCTTGCCATGGAGCACAGGCAAAATTTGTTGATACCAAACCCCAAGGAAGCATATGACATTGCCAAGACTGCCTCTCTCCACTGCAGAGTCACTTCCTGCCAATTTTTTTTATCATTTATGCCTGCATCTTACCTGAAAAATGGCATACATCT
>NW_020455655.1:324114-345163 GCF_003342845.1 Nothoprocta perdicaria
AAAAAAAAAAAAAAAAAAAAAAAAAAAAAAGCTGAGCATTACTAGCATGTTAATGCAACCCAGAACCCCTCACAGCTAGGGGGGCCAACCAGTGCTGCTGGGTGCTCTTTAGCACTGCGGCAAAGAGGCTCTTATTGAGATCTGTTCACTGTCCAGTTTTTATCAGGTTCTCCCTATCACTGGTCTCCAGTGAAAAACAGAAAAATCAATAGAAATAATCTGTACTGTCCTAATCGCATGACAGTTGTCTTGGCATTGTCAAAGGTTCCTAAATTCAACAAAACCAGCATGGGCGCTTGGACTCCCTCCACTGTCATTARGTAATGAAATGGGCAGAGACTAACTAGAAAGGCAGAGTCTTCCCTTCCCTGTCAGGGAATGATGGTTGCAGAATTATTCCATTAAAATCATTCACTCCTCAGGTAGTCTTTGTATTTTCATGAGAAGAAGAATAGGTATAAAGTACATTCATACCAATCTCTGAGACAACTTGAGAATTAATGCTATATGAGTGCTGTTTATTTTATAGTATGTTTATATAATTATACATTGTATATAATGCTGTTTTTTCCCYTTTACAGTATATATTTGATATTTCAACTGTGATAACAATTTTATTTTTTCCTAATGACAGAAGGAATGAGTAGAAGATGATTTTTATTCAGGAARTTAAGGATTTGTTTTCATTTTTTAAAAAACAAATATAATAGGTTTGAGTTTTGGAATTTCAGAATTCTTTTTATAAGAAAGTAAGGAGAAAATATCTTTTAGTAATAATTTCCACARTGTGTGCCTAGACAGCTGAACGGTTTATTCTTTTCTCCATACAGAGTCTGCAAAACAAGGGATAGATTTGAAACTAATTAATCACAGAAATAGTTCTCACTAGATTAAATCTATTGGGCAGTACATCTGGAGGATTCTAGGGGGATATCTTGGTTATTGAGGCATTTTGTATGGAATGAACAGGTGAGTTCTGTGGCTCACAACAGAATGAAACCTGGCTTTTAAATGTTGCTAGCTTTTCCCTGTCTCCAGGTACCACCCTACCTGTTCTGTTCAGATTTAACTAAATACATTCTTAAAAAAATTCTTAGTGAAGGTGTTTTATTTTTTATAGTGTCTGAGTTTGGCATTTTTAGAAGTTGACCTTTATGGTAATAGAGTATTCTGATAGCTACAGCAGTAGTAAACTAGCAGRAGCTGAGTGTTGGGTATACTCATAACTGTGCTGGTTCTGATGGATTAAGTRTATAAAGAAAGCATTATGAAAGAATTACGTAGTTAGGCACCTAGATAATACCTGTCACTGCTGCTGCTGACATTTGCTAATGAGAATTCTTAATCAAACCGGATATAGAGAGCACACCAGCTGTTACCTTTGACAGCAGTGGGCAGTCACTTATATTCCCTATTTTATAGATATTTCTTGTTGATCTGTTCTTAGCATAGATCTTGCTATTGCAAATTTTATATTGCTGCAATAGCATTTAATAGCTAAAATAAAATTCCAGGCTTTTTTTTTTTTTAATTATATGTCTGATAATAGATAGTGTACTTACAAGCGTATTGAGTGTCTGTGATATTGCTAGCTCTCAGGCTCCTGTAACAATCAACTGGAAATATATCACATTTTATATGTGGGATGGGTCAGTTGTTAGAAATTAAAGTGAAGTTATTTGTCCTCTTTCATTTTGTACTGCAGCAGTGTCATGGATTTTGTTCAGATTAATTGGAGACTGCCTGGGCTAAGCAGCTCGCACTGCAAGCAGGAGAAGTCACTCTGCTCAATTCATTTTGAATTAGATTCATCTTTACCGCTATAAAATAAGTTTAATAACTCCCGTAATTTTCTCTATGGATTCTCATAAAGGGCATGTTATTTTTTAAAAAGAGAAATACATTCTCTACTACCTGGACCTGACAAATCCATTAGCAAAACCTTCCATTAGCTGGAGGAAGTTTCCTTTATTTTGCACAAATTCTTTCCTAACCTTTCAGGTAATTAACTGGAATTATCCTGCTATGTAATTACAAGTATTCTGCAATCTAACTTTAAAACTGTGCAGCTGTTATTTCCATTCTTTCAGTTCTTTCTGTAGTGCAATGCAGTCTTTGAGTTAGTCCTCTGTGTTGTGGCCACCCTTTGGGGCGTTTGTTGAAATGTACTGAAAATTATTCCTTAACATGAATATTCATTTTGTCCCAAGCATATTTCCTTCACCGTCTTTCAGCTCTATTGCTCTTTTTCATTAGGCAGTTTGATGTTTACTTAGTCCTCTAAAGTAAAACCGGCACTTAGTGTGGGGGTGGATGGTTTTTTGTTTGTTTTTATTAGCTAACCAAATGCTATTCGGTATAGGTATAGACCTTTTTTTTCCTAGGACAGGCTCTGCTCCACATGTATTTTGTAGTGGCCATCCTAGCTGGATGTACTTTTTCAAGATTAAAGTAAAGGTTTGCAGCTGGTATGACGCCTGTTGCAATATTGCCAAAGACCATTCTGTTTCTGAGTGTTTCACCCACTAAACTTTCCTAATCTGCCACCCTGAACTCATGTGGAAACTTCACCATGTTTTGGTGTGTGTTTCCCGGAGTATCATGCAGGGACTGTTGGAACACACTGGAAGCTTCCCAGACATCAGGCAAGAGCTATCACAAGGGCTGCATTTTTCTGTTGATGTTTCAATATGTTTGCAATTCTAGTCAGAATCAAGTAAAATGAAAAATCATCAACATAATTGTCCAAAATTCATAGCATTTCAATTAATCTCATTGTGGCTGTTTGTTTGGTTTTGTTTTTTCTCTCCCTGTTGGAGATTCTTCACTGTCATCTCTGAGTTCCTGGTAGAAATGATGCATCTGTTTGCTTTGGGTATGCTGAAGAATACATTCAAGAATACTTTTCCCAACTCAGCTGATGCTTGTGGAGGGAAAGATAGCTAATGAAAGGTTATTCATCTGAAATACATGCCTGAAATATTTGTAGGAGAGAAAAAAAGTTAATTATTTTCTTCAAACTCAAGGTAGAATTAAAATATTCTTTCTTTTTATATGAGAAGTAGAGAATAAAGTTGATAAAAAGCATGGAATTAGGAAATAAAATTCTGGTCCATACTTGGCATCTCTTCTGTTCATGGCACAAAAGGGAAAGAAGCTGTTTTGGATGAGGCTAGAAGTTGTTAGATGTGGTCTGCCAATCTAGCTGTGTTTCTGGCATACTGAAGTCCAAGTGAAAACAGAGCAGTCCCTGGTTGATCCATAATTCTTTAAAGGGCTGTTATGACCTGCTGCAGTGTAGAGTAGTGCCCAAGGCAGTCTGCACTGGCAAAAGGGTAAATGCAAAATGGTAAAGGGAGTGAAGAAACCCTTGTAGATCTCTCATTCTATTTCTCCAATGGCTTATTAATAAAGCATAAAATCTGTCAGTGTAAACAGTAATCTCTCTGTGATCAAGTTTTTGGATGAGAACCATGTCAAGGACAAGGTCTGCAGCACTAAAGTCTCCAATGGGATAGTGGCTATCGAGTGCTGCATGCTAGGCAGGCATGCACAGCAAGAAGTGTCCCCATCCCAAAGAGCTTCTACTAATTTCATTTCTCATTTCTTTGCTCCTTCAATCAAATAACTGTTAGGTTCTGTTGAAGGCAGATTGACAGCAAAGCATACAATTTAGATAAGTTTACGGTAGCATTTCATTGTAGGATACAGATCTGTTCATTGGCACTGAAGTCTCCAAAACCTCCCCTACAACAGATTCTGGCTGAGTTAGATTCCCCAATCATGTCCTTGGCTCTGCAAGGCACGAATGGGTAAGTAGAARTGTGCTGCTGTACAGCAAACATGCCTGGACAGCCTACCACAGTTGCATATGTGATAAGTATCCTGTTCTGTAGGTGTTAAAGATGAGTATTTGTATCCAGGCTGGTGGTTTAACTGGTGTGTTTTTTTTCCATCTCTTTGCTATTGTGGCAGACAACTCTATCTGCAGGCATAAATTAAAAGCCAATGTGGTCTTGAGGTATGCTTAAGATCTTTTATTAGCTTAAATCCTATTGTTGCTGTGTTAGTTGTRCCCCAGATGTGCCGATGGTGCGTTCCACAAACACTGTTCACTTGAGCAAAATGCTGCAGGGAAGAGGCAGGTGCCACTGGAAATGGGCCCCTAAGGACGGTGCTGCTGACTCACAGGCCTGTCTGGTAAGAGGAGTGTTTAGAGGACACCAGAGCGGATCTGTCTGCCAGCTTGGATACATTGACTTTCACTAGGACAGCATAAAAGGAACATACTTCCTGAAAAGCAAGGCAGGGTATCTTGTGGAGAAAGAAAGATGGAGTCTGGAGTCACAAACAAACTTCAGGCTGCCTGCGGAATATCTGATAAAGCTGTTGCTCAACAAATTGGGAGAAAGCCTTTTAGGAGAGCTCCCTATAATATTCTTCTGCTTGTGATTTACCCTAATTTTAAATTCTTAATATATTTAAATATATATTAATACATATTTATATAGATATTTCTATATATAATCAATAATATATATTATTAATATATTATATATTATTATAAATATATATAATTAATAATATATATTAATATATATTTAAATTCTTAATATAAATGTCTCACATTTATATGTGAGACAATTTGACATGGCTCATAGGAAGTTAACTGCTGCCAGTCATCTCTAGGTACCTTGAAGAAAAGAGGCGGTGGCCACCAGAGAAGCAGAACTGGAATGTAAATTGATGGTAGAAGAGTAATGAGAGACTATGCAGTCCTTCAAATGCCAGACCTGATGCAGGACGTCTGGTGTTTGCCTAGATGGTTGCACCCTCCTCTAAAAGGTTCTCTTGATCCATTAGCACAGGCAGGCTTCTAGGTGTCTCCTCATTGCTATGGAGACAAGTCAGCCTCTTTGTAACAGCTTCTGATGTTCTAGGCAACCGATGGTATGACAGGATAAAATATTTCTCTGTTTTTAATTATCATGTTTTTAATTTGAATTTATCAGGATACTAATTGAGCAGAGTCTGTGAAATTGTCAGGCAAAAGAATCTTCTAAAAATAAAATGTTGTTAGTAAAATATTCATTATACATAGGATGAAGGCATTCTGATTTATAAATAGACTTAGAAAGAATTTAACTCATTATAAAATGGATTAAGACTGAATTTTTAGGGTGGATGGAGAATTAATTAAGAATGGAATTTTAGGGATATGGCCATATTTCAAAGCCATATCATGTTTTAAATGAGCCTGTATCGTCACTATTGAGACTTCATCTTAATCTTCCAAGAGTCCCAGGTGTTTTCCAGAGCGTCACAGTGAAAGGGGATTGCGGGGTGGGGAAAGGAAGCGAAGAGCTGTGGGCTGACAGGATTCAAATTATCTCATTCATCCTATGTTAACATGCAACTGTTGTCTTCTCCTTTTTGCCAGATACAACTTCCCTGGAAAGAAAAGACAGTGTTTGTGGGGTGCATCACAGGGATCGGGTACCAAGTGTGGGTTATGGTCGGTGCTTGGAGGCGCTGGTCAGGGCAGGCACAGCCTGCACAGCAYGTGCTGGAGAGATGCCAGATGGAGCCAGTGCAAAACTACTCAGTTTGGAGGAAGTTGATGTACAAAAGTATGGGAAATTTCCTCAAACAGAAATATAACTTCCAAGAGGTRGGGAAGAGACTGAGCAAAAGTTTTTCTAGCTACTTCATGAAGGGAAGAAAAAAGAGGTAAAAGTGCGCAAAGATGTTGTTACTAGAAGAAAGTTTTTTCTGGCAATAATAATTTCTCAAACAAATTACATGTAATCTCAATGCTAAAAGAATTTGCTACATTTTTTTTATTTTTTGCTTGAAACTTGTTTTAAGTTTTTCAKTTACTAGAGTATAAAATTTGTTAAGAGTAAGCATCATTTAATAAAGGAATAATATACTGCAGATCTGGCATAGCATAGTTTAAAAAATGAAAGTCCTGCTCAAACTAATAGTTAACCACTTTAGTTACGTTCCCTTACAGTGCTTTTTTGAACAATAACATATCTGGAAATACAATGATTAGCTGAGTTTTTATTATAGCATTTCAGTTCCTATTTCAAGATGCATTAGTTACTGCAAAATAAACCTTGTGCTTCATCAATCTATTAAAAAAGTTGTTTTGTTAAATAGAATCCAGTTTCAACATAAACTCTGTGACAGTAGATGTTTGATATGCCTTCTTATTTTTAAAGTTTTGTAAAGTTTTGGTAATGGAAAGTAATCTCCTCATGCTTCAGAGTAGTATTAGAGAAATGATTTGCAGTCCTCTGCCAAAATTGGCCACTGTTTTGGCATCAAACACTTGTAGGAGCCAATACACAACCATAAAATGTAGTCATTTTACATAAGGTCAAGAAGGAAGAAGTTGGAACTGCTTAATCTTGAATTTTCCCAAATTCTATAGATATGAATATAATGGAAACTTCTTTGAAACCAAACCTATTGCTTGCTGAAACCCAAGCCCTGGCGTAGTTCCTACAAGCTACTTCTATTGAATCTTAATGAAGAAAGAATTTACTTTTATAAAATAAAACTTTCAAAGTCGTACTGTCGAATTGTTTAGGTTTAGTTTCCAGCACTGATCTTGGTGTGGACTATGTACAGGAAAAAAAAGGAACTGKTTTTTGTGTGCAGTATTTATTCCTTTCTAACACTAATGCTTCTGCTTCTAGTTTTCTATATGCTGTATTGAAAATATGTTCTGGTRTGCTGAATTCAGAAAGATAAATGCTTTAGGTAAAATAGCCTTTTTTGTTTAAGGCAGGAAAAGTGCTTGCCACGATGATGATTTTTTTGGTATAATCAAGATGTTTCTTGTTCTAAGAGTAGCTTGTTCAGGGTAAGTTACCACATGAAAATGATAACTGGAAATGCTGTTTAGACATAAATTGACCTGTGAAGCAGAAGCAGATTTGCAGTGAGAAGATCCTCATCATCAGCAGAGCTGTTTCAAACTTCTGAGATGATTGCTCACAGAATAGGATATATTTTAGCTTAGGAACTGCCACAGTTATAATTTCCTAGGTTGACTGTTAGGATGGTAAAAAGCTAGATGTTGGTAAAGCTGTAATTAAACGAGAGGGAAAAAGAGGAGAGTTATTTTGGCATATACCTGCATATTTCTAAGATGGAGGCACCATATTCAAGGAAGTCACAATGGTGAATCAGGATTCTTGTATTTTTTCCCCACTAATTTACATTTTAGGAGTGAGTGCTTGGGCACATTTTGATTGTGATGTGAGCCTCCGAGTCACAGCACCGAGGGTTTTGCTGTGCACATCTGCTTTTATGGCGCTGTAGCACTTGCTAATGTGCACATAGTCTGCATCTGTTGGATGGTGCAGTATGAGACTCTTTGCTCAACATGGAGTAGCTGCTGGTGGAGAAGAAATAGTGGAGGAAAAAAAAAGATAGGAAGGATTAATAGATTAAATCAAGTGTTGTCTTTTTCTCTCACCCACAATATAAATGGCTTTATAATTTCATGCCCTTGTGGAAGCTGCGACCATGGATTAAGCATGAAATTCCTTATTTTCTTTTCATTACCTGTCACAATACTACATTGGAGTATGTGCCTAAAACTAAAAGCAAAGCAGAAGTAAAAAATACCTKTTGTTATTAACTGAATGTTGGGTCCTTTCTCATGATTTGAGATACTTTTATTCAGTATCAAATAATATATTGAATTAAAATTATTTTTAAAACCAACGAAGAATAAACCAGAGCAAAATTCAAAAAGGCAAGACTCTCTTTCATTGCTTTCAAAATCCTTTACTAGCAAGCTGCTTTTTTCAGAGTTTGCCACCATATTGTAAATGGCACTGACAGCAACCTTCACTGTGGTAAAGGAGTAGTATTTTTATTAGAAGTTCTGTTTAAGAACATTGCATACATGTTTTATTTAGCTACTTTCCAATGCAAGAAACTATTCATAGAGCTGCATCATTTATGTTACTTAAGTTGTCTAAGATAGCAGTGTTTGTCAACAGTGTAGCCGATTTTTCGGGATCTAAGTCGTTAGGAAGTAATGCGATCAGTAATTGCTTTTCTCTTTTCTGACTTTGATTAGAACTGAGAAACATCTATAATTTTATGAAAATTACATTTAAACCTGTTCACTAAATCACTTTTATTTCCTTTCTCTGATTGGTTTATTTTCTTTCCAGGAACAAGTAGGATGGAGATGGGAAAATTATGCAAGTTTGGACTACATGTGAGCTATACTTGGGATGGCATGAATTGCTAAGAATCATTAGGGAAGCTGAAAGATCAGGTGAGAATGATGTATTTAGGTTTTTATTTACCATGTAATTCGTCTTTCTTGATCATTCTTGTCTTGCTCTCTATCAAAATGCTTTGTCAAGGCAGAGGGGAAAAATGTCCTATATTATGAAACATTTATTCTTTGTATGAGTTCTAATGAATAAGTTAAAAACAGAGAGAACCATAATTTTACTTTTAAAAGGGTAAGAATTTGAAATAATTGGATTTAGCAATAATGGAAACTACAAACAAATTATCCTCTTTCCAATCCTGTTTACTATCCACTTTGGGGTGGCCCAAATGTGATTAATACATTGTAGAGTGTATGAATCAAAGCCGATTTAAAAAAAAAAAAAAAAAAAAGCAGTACTGTGATACTTCTGATAGAGAAGTTTACTAAGAACAGTAAAGAATGATCTTGACATACAGAATAGTTTTTGTAAAGACTGCCGTTTTAAAATTTTATTTTGAAACGTGCAGTTACTATAGTTTTCCTTATTGTTTCATAGATGGGAAAGACTGATATGGTCAAAAAAGACAACTTGATATTAGCAGATCCAGTRTGAAAATGAAGGTCTAAAATGCTGAAGTTGTTTATTCTCTATACACTTAATTGCCAGGATTTTCTTCCTTTGGTTAATGTGTTGACTCTGCAGGTTGACCAAGAGTTGGCTGACTGGAAATACTGGTTAAATACCAGAGCACAGTCAAAGCAAATTCTTATAGAGTCCAACTCCTCCTCAGAGTTATCAGATATTTTTAAGGTGTGTTGATATGTAGAGTTCAACATTTGAATTCACGTATTCTACCTCTTCTGTATGSAACAAATTTGAAGACTTCTTTTAACTTCACAAAAGTGAGTTATTGATAATGTTAATCCTTAGTGAAAGATGGCGCTCAAGCTGAGATTTATTTGTTCATAAAAAAGAATTACAGATTTGGTTATATTCATTTTGAAACTGTTCTGTGAAGAGAGTAGTACACAATTTCTAGTCTCAAGGTATCAGTATCATGGTCTCTCATTATGGAATGCTGACATTAACAAAAAATGCATCAAAAGGAAAACATATTTTTGGTTTTAGTCCTCCAATCCTGTTGAAATCTTATTGTTAAAACAGAAGCCGCATATACTGTCTTCGGAAGTACCATCTTCATTCCTTCACTGTCTAGCCATTATTTATCTAGTAAATGGAAGCTCTGACTGCACATCCTGGGCATCCTGTTGTAAAGGCCTTGCAACCTTTGCTTGACTTGATAACCTTATGAATGACTTGTCAATGATCCAACTGTGTTAAAATCATCACAGTCACTTCAAAAATGTTGTTCTTTCTGAAAGCTGATTGTAAGTTTGCAATACCTGTTCCTGTGGAGGGTTTTGTCTTATTGCATTCCTGAAGGTAGGTGTTCCTGATAAATTTGACATTCATTTCTTTCATGGCATTTAAAAGCCATGATTTTGGTTTGATGTCATCTAGGAAGTTACTTCCACATTTCCCATTATCTTAATTATTTTAGCAGAATGACACAACACTCAGTGCACTTGCAGGCAAGTGCACCCTTCAGTGGGTGGCATGAGATTAGAAATAAAAGATGTTGTGATATTTGCTTTCCCAGCAATACAGCTGTGTTTTGTAGCTGTGCTCYGGTGTCAGGAAATACCACAGCTGTACGTTGTTGGAGATTACAGAAAGTGATGGAGACTTTTTTGGCATCTGGTTGCATATCTCAGTTTATGCCATTTCATTTTCAGAAAGTGGGTATCACTAATGAAAATAACCTTCATTTGTCTTCCTGATCGTGGTATTAYTGAGGAAACACAGTCTAATATTTTGATGTTGTTTATATATTGATTTCCAAAGATATATTTTGCTGTCTATAGCATAACAAAGGGAATGGCTAAGTARTGGCTTCAGGAATGAAACTGGGGGCTAAACGTGGATTTCTCTCCTGGCCCTGAATCCTGTCTGGTGGTAGCTAAAAGCTTAAATTTTGGGTGTTCAGTTCAAGTTGGGGTAATAATACTGTTCACACTAAAATAGTGACCATGATTGTTACTGGTGTTTGAAGTTGTGGGATGGGAAGCGATTTAAATTTTGGGTGGTGCTTTCAGACTGCCATAAACTCAAAAGCATTGACCGCTGCAGCCACATAGCATGGCACAAAGTTTTTCACCACCCACATAGAAGCACTATTAACAGGTGCTCTAGCATCTCTATTTGCAGCTCTGTAATTTGACATTTGGCTGTATGACAAGTGCCCCAGGTGTCCCCTAACCAGGCTGTTGGTCCTTGTTAGCTACTCCCTGCCTGCTATTCGYGGCAGCACCTAACGAAGGGCTGCCACTTGCCTTGTTATATGTGCTGGGCCTAGGCTCTTCTGCAAACAGGAGCAGTATTTTTTCTGTTTCTCATTCTGCTTTTTACTTTTGCAAGGAAATATTAACAGGAAACATGTTGTCTTATCTGCAGTTTTTCAGTTTTTCCATTGTTTGTTTTTTTAATCCACAAGGACAGTGTCTTGTTTTTAGAAATGAATCCTTTAGGTGTCAGGTTCTATATATTAGGTTTTGCAGTAAGCATTTCACTRTTCTTACTTTTCATAACGTATTGCTCTGCAACTCCTGTTACAATAGGGCTTATTTTTAATAGAAACTTTGCCTTTTAGATGAAAGACTTTGCTATAGCTTATCTTGTAGACCTAATAAAATAGGTGGTTTAAACATATGTTTTTTTCCCCCCTCACCTTCTGCAGTTCTTTCTGTAAAGCAGCAKTGCCTTTTGCTAATGAGAGCTATCGCCAGACTTCCTTGCTATGGTTCTATGTTAAAAATGTGTCTAATGTACAGACACTGAGCCTTAATCATAGGCAGTTTCACAATCAGGAATCAGTATTTTATCTGGTGTTCTGTGTTTCAGTTCAGATCTCTAATTTTCACAGGATGCTGTCCATAAGACAGAATTCAGTTTTTGTATAGGCTTGTCTTCAAATTGCTACATAAAACAATAACTTTGAAGAACTGCCTTGCAACTGAGAAAGGGGGTTGAATTATTTGTCTGCGACCTACTAGAACATATAAAATACAGCAGCACTATAATTAGTAAGTCCAGCTGTCTTACTTTTCTCATTAAGATTCTGGGTAGGCATTTGTAGAGTTCCTTCGTTTGAAACAGTTTGATCTGATTTCTGCTTCAATACATCATTTGGCACATGTATCAGATACCATTTTACCAAAAGCCGGTGCACAGGCAATAGCMCCTGGTTTCTAAAGGGAGCTGTTTCTGGGATTCTTTCAAAGCTGCACCATATTGAGTGCCCTTTGGCTACAGGTAAAGAATTCGACAGCTTGTGGGAGTGCTAATTAGAGCTAATAATATCTTCAGTGACCTGCCTTGGCTTCAAAATGCCTAACAAATTGCTCTGTCCTTGAAGGACAGAGATTCTCTTTCTGTGCACATGTCTGATGAGAGAATGAGGGACACTCATCACTTCACCCTTCTGCTTTTAGTGATCGCGCACAAAGAGCGAAATGTGCTTGTGAGWGTGAGAGGAGGGAGTTGAGCAAGCAAGAGAGCAGAAAGGCAAAGAGCGCTCGAAACGYCAGAGCAGCACTCCAGCATTACTGTGATTTACACTGCTAGTTATTGAGCTTTGTTAAAACTAGAAATTAGAAGAAAGCAATTAGAGCAGGAATTGGATTATTTATAGTCAAAGCTTTTCTCTCTGATATTTGTACTTTTGTTCATGGTTAGTTTGCTAAAATACATAGAAAAGATCTGAGAGAAACCTAGACTTTAATTTGAGCAAGTGTCCAGGGAGCTTCAAGGTATGAGGTGTTTGCTGTTTGTCTAAGAGATTGTTGATAGAGCATAAAAACCCTATATTTTCAAGGAGATTGTACTCGATCTTTCTAGTGCTAATATAATTAATACTAGCCAAAAAAAAAAAAAAAAAAAAAAACCTTTACAATTTTACGTAAGTTGTTATTGGAATGACAAATTTGTGGGGTTTTCTTCCTAATTTTTCCTTTTGTTTTGCTGATTTGGAAACCAGTACACCAAATTAGAGGGGGAAAAAATTGCCCTTTAAAATTCCAGTAGAGTTGTAAGTAAAATCACTACAGTCATGGAAATAAAAGTATAGGTTAAATTCTATTTTCTACTGCACATAAATCAGTGGAGAAAATATCACAGAAACTCCTGGGGTTGCAGATAAGACATTTTAATGGCATCAGAATTTGGTCACTATAATCCTGATATGTTTAGGAGATTAAAAAGAGTTCAAGGTTTATACTTGGGCTGAATGTGGGAAGAACCTTCTGTAGTTTGTCTGTTTTAATAATGYTATTGCTACCAGAACAAATTCAGGGGAAAAATGTGGGATCACCAGGAAAAAGTATTATTTTTCAGCCGGGTCACTTTCCTCATCTGTTTTGCTGTGGCTGTACAAGCAGCTATACTGGCACAACAGGGAGGCTTATGATAATTTCAATCATTAATTTTACTTTAACATCAAAGGATATTTTGTTGAAGTAAAAGGATCTTTGAACCACAATATTTTCTGTCTGGAAAGTTTGGGAATCTAAAGAGCTCTGTAGTACAAGTTGTTTGTGATTATTTTGAAAAAGGAAACTAAGATAATCAGGACCTGAACTGTGTTACTTAGAGCAGATTACTGAGGAACCATAAAAGAAATCTGCAATCACTCATTAAGGACCTGAGACTCATTTGTTCAGATTAGTCTGGACTTGGTCCAGAATGACTGAAGAGAAGCTCTGAAGCAGTGACACATAGTGGGGCTGCAGAGCACTAAGTGCTCAGCTAACACGCACGCTCGGTCCCTTGCTGACGCGGTGCTACTGCCMTGTGTCTGAGAATTTGGTTCTTTCTTTTCCAGATCACAACTGTCACATTCAGAATACGTGAAAGCCGGAAACAATGTTTGTTCTTCTYTAGTCTAGCCAGCTTAAGAGCTTATTGATCCTTCATAGATGGATAGTAATTAATAGCTTAAATATTTCAGGTAGGCCTATAATTATCAGCTTGAAGTAACATACATTTAGAAGTGTGAACTTCAAATGAAAAGTATTATTGCAAACTGGCGTCTAGGATTTGTCATTAAAAAATACATTTTTCTACAAATACAGATTTATACAAATGTGAAGCAACCACTTTGCATTGGAAGCATTTTGGCACCAGAATAAGCTTTTGCAAGCTGGTCCTAATGTGAGGCTATGGGCTGTTGCACTTTTGTGCAATCAATGGTTCCTGGGAATATTAGAAATAGGAGCAATTTTAAAAAAATCAAAAGGAAGTAAAAAGAAAGATGTCCTAGTAATATAAAATTTAAAAATCAGTGATTTTTTTTTTTGTAGGAAGAATGCTAGAAAGTGTAAACATGGTAATTATTTTTCACTTGGAGCACAGTTATTAAAATTTTTTTTGAAGCAATCATGCTTTGCTTTGGCCTSTTGCCAAAGCAGTGAACTTTATCACCCAGTCTTGGCAGTTCAGATAAAAGCCCCTTCTGTCTCTTTTGCCAGTTAATGCTTATGTTGCCRGGAAATCTTAATTGTGCTGCTTGAAAGTGGCTGCTGGCCCTTCCGCGTGCTGCCAAGATACTCCTCTGGCTAAGGAATCCGACTTAGCTTCAGCAAACAGTGTCTCAGCCCGAGCTAATATATAGGAAGAAAGGTCACTGTGCTAAGGCCACCCTAGAGGACCATATGCTACTGCAAACTCCATTATCAGTATTGTTCYGCTGTTGACGCAACCCCATTTTTAAAGCTGAAACTACAAGTGGATTGGGTATAACTATGTTTGCCAGAATCATATCCATAGGATCAGCTTAGAGTGAACAAAATAAGCAGAAAAGAAGRAATGTCCTTTTTAAGTAATGTTTTTATTGACCTATATTATTGTGGAATAAAGAAATTGTAGTATCTATTTAAGGTTCTACAGAGCCCATTATGGTCTGTGGTATAATGTTTAGATGTTATTACTCTATCTGAAATATAGCAGAATTGGGGCACAAATGAGATACTGCGTTCACTTTTGGCCACCAAACACAGCTCAGCTGCCGGATGACACTGAARTTAAAAAGTGCAAGCTTAACAACATGAGGGCTTTTTTGTCAACTAGTGAATCTTTTGCTTTACAAAATGAACTAGAAAAATGGAATCCTTTTCCCACCTAGTGACTTAACTTCATGTTTCCAGAAGAAGAAYCAAAATAAATGATGCATGTTAAACTACTTCTTGCATACTTTTAGAAAGAATCTTAACTCAAATTTRGGAATCTTATTTTTAGCTGCTTATTTGTAGGTTTACTGGATGCTACATGTAGATAATCAACCTTTGCCAAAAATTGCCAGAGTTATTTTCTGCTGTGTAAATATACAAGAAAACCATGGTACTTCAGAACTACTCTGTGGCTTTTTAATAGCAGCATCTTTGTGTTTTAAATGAGATGTTACATTTGCTTAGTAATGCAGTCCATCTTATTCTATGTAATTAAGTATAAAATAAGAACCTATAATATTATTCATAAACATAACTTAATTTGAAAAGTGTTTATATATGTATGGAATGATTTAGCTTCTGCAGTATAATTCRTATAAACTTCACTTTTATAATGTAATTCCTAGTACTTAGTGTGAAGCTAGAATGTTACAAAGAAAATTGAAGCAAAGTTGCTTATTTGCTAGGTACAAATAAGTGAGCGAGAGGAGAAAGGACTTTCATGCCCTGATCGCCCTTTTGGAGGATGRTTTGCTTAGAGGCAATTATTTGCGCTAAAATTATATGCCAGGCACAGACAGCTTGGAGGCTTTGCCCTTCCTCACAGTTTCCTTGCTCCCTGCTGCAGTTCCGAAGAAAAAACGAGCACATCCAAGGTGCAGGAGGCTTCAGGTACTCTGTGCACAGCACTCCCCCAAAAAACCCCTGCACCATGCTAGGAGGTCTCTGATGCAGGGCTAAAAATCTCATTGCCTTTCATTAATTTTTTTTTTTTTTTTTTCTGGTTGTATAAGTCATTGTTAGAAATAGTTTTGCTGTACTCAAAAGGAGTGAAATGAAGAAATGATTCCTTGAAGAAAAGTTCCTGTGCTGAGCACAGGAATTGCTTTGGCGTAGGAGCCCTGGCTGCCAGAGCAGCTGAGCGACACTTTTCAATCAATCGGTAACAGGAACAAAGCAACAAAGTGTGGAGCAGAACTGGGAGGGATGTTTCCTTCCAGGCAAAGCTGGCGTGGCTGAGGCTGCACTGGGGAGGGCGATAATGGAGTTAAAGAGCAGAACTGAACGTTAATGCACATTGATAGCTGGGAGCAGAGCTGAGCTCTTTTCGAACTGTCAGGAGGCAGTTCAGGGTAACAGACTGCTAYGGCCTGTAACCTTGCAACTACTCACTTGCAAATCTAGTTAGTCTGTGACTAGTCTCTTTGTAGAAGAAAAACAGAAGATTTTCTTTTAAAGTGTCTGGTCTGCTGCTTAAATGAGTCTCTTGCTTCAGCATACAGTGAACTGGATGTATCTACTGGCACTAAGATAAGTGACCTGTCTTTTGTGTCCTGCAAGCAAGGTTTTAAGCTGCAGAGGTGATGAGCAAACAAGTGAAGTCCGTTGACATAAGAGTACTGGGTCATGAGGTGGAAAGAGCAAAGAGACCGACCTTGCTATAAAAGGTGCCGGAGATAGCGCAGGTGGGAGGGTGGCCCAGGAGGAGCCTGGCAGTGCAGAGGACCGGGGGGCAGTGACCCCCTGTCTCTGCTCTGTTTGTTTCTCCAAAGAACTGAACTGTTCAGCACGCACTGGAGTCCGGGCAGAGCRGGGCAAAGCATGGGGGAAAAGCTGCAAGTTACAGTTGATGCTCTGATTTCTTTGATTGGTTAAATTACAGAATTCAATGCAAGCTTATAAATGATTTGCTAAGATTCAGCAACCTTGTAAGGATGGATGGGCCTTGCTACCTGGTGTGCCAGGCCAAATTAATAGCACTTACTGTGTTTTACTTCGAGATTTCACACTGTTCAAGAAGAAATTCAAGGTGGAGTTTAATGTGGAGAATCAAAGAAAGGCAGATCTGTCTCATGTAGAATGAAATCACCGTGCTAGTTGCATATAAAGAATTTTTGTAGAAAATGACTTGCAAAACTGTTAATATGAGATAACCTAAATGCAAAATACAGCTACTGACAGTTACACACATTTGCAGAAGGATAGTATCTTGATTTACTTCCACCTGAAGGAAGTTACRATATCCTTTCCATACTTAGCAGATTATTAGAAACACAGTTTGGATGAAGAAGAAAACTAATATTTGCTACGTACAGGTTATACATGAAGATATTGACTTTGATAAGACTTTGTTAATCACATTAGGGAGGTAAAAAAAATGTTATTGTTTGATACAGTGTTCTATTCCAAAAATCAGGCCCTAGCATAACATGTAGTGCTGAAATTACATAGAGCAGGGTTKTATGGCCATGTCAATGATGGAGACCCTCCACAGAGCTTTTCTCATAAAAATATATTGTAGATGTGTCCCTTTCACTCAGTTATTTGTGGCATTTGGGGTGCAAGGAAGACGCATTACAAAGGTCAGAAAACAAAAGCCTAAATACTATCAGATAGATAAACTGAGATTTTACTCATTTTTATTCATAGTAGGAGACTATTTTGTGGAATACTCAACTTCACAAAAATATTTTTAACAGATTATAATATRCTAACAAAAATGTATTAACTGATTATAACTGCTATTAGCTCAGTGAATATTTTCAAAATTACACATTTTTAATTTATCTGTCACCAGATGTTTTGTTAAAGGACAGATCACCTTAGATGTCTAGTCTTGAAGAATGTTTTTCTTGTTATAAAAACCACATTTTCCAATAAACACAAATAGTTACAAACATCATATTTTATGGTCATAGATTTGATTAAGGGAACAAAACATTTGRTTCCACCCAACATATTGATGAATAGATAATTTTTAGATCAAAACATTTCAAATTTGCARTTGCTGTTTGAGAAGATATTACCTTTTTTCTTTCCTCCATGTATGTTTGCAGAGGTGATGACACAGGAAAGCAACAAAAATGAGAGAAGTAGGCAAGTTTTCATTTCTTCTTACTCTGCCCAAGAATTGGGGAATTCACTGCTAATTTCTGCCAAAGGATGTGAAAAGGGCAGGATTAACAGTGCTCTTTGAGAAATTCTTTGCTCATTAATCATTAACCTTGAAATCTCCTGTCCACTGCGCAACCATCTTTCCTTTTATGGAAATGAAACCCAAATTTGCTTATTTCCAGGCTCTTCATTTTTATTTTAAGCCACACGTGGCAGAAATTATTTGGAACTGRATCTCCTACCTTGCTCAATATACTTGGCTGTGAGCAGAGCAGACTTAAGGGTGTTTGTACGCTCAAATAGAGCTGAAGGCCATGGGGAGCTAGCTCCAATTTGGCTGGCAGACAGCTCAGTCTGAATGTGTTGCAAAATAACCACAAAAATGAAAAATAATCTAAATATTTCTCAGACAAATACTAGTAAAGGAAATGTCAAAATTGTATATAAAGCATCCTTATTTCATTGATCAAGTTAGTACTAGGTTTTGGATAATAGGAACATTTTTGCTTTCAAGTTACGCAAACATTTTTATCACATGAGTGTTTCACAAATTCAGTGCTTTTGAGAAAGAAAAAGTGAAGGATATAAATCTCTGCCACTGAACTATCTGATCCAGAGCACTTCTTTGCGTGTGTCTTGAGATCGCTTTCCTGGGACTCTGTATTCATCTTTTATTAAGAAGGTGTCATATTGCAGACAGGAATAGGTCATTCACTTTCTGTTTTCTTGGTGTCCTAGAGGTTTTAAGTATGTTATTTTCTAAATAAGGCACTTGCCTGCAAAGTAAGTTCTTGCCATCTGGAAGGTGGAAGTGCAGCTGCTGCTTTGGCACTGCATTCCTGAAGCTGCCCTGCAAACCGAGTGTTACTGCTGAGTATGTGCGTGTGYCAGAGGTGAGGGCTGCCCAGCCCACAGGGCTTTTCTCTTGGGCAACTTTTATGTTTTTCCTGCAGGTTTTTTCAGAATGTCCCAAGATCAGCAGAGCTAGGGAGAGTCTCTTGCAGAGCTATTTTAGTGATGATAAATGGAATGAGCACAAGAGTTTGCTTGCCCTTTAAGGGGCAAACAAAGTTTGGATACAAGCTTCCAACCAGAGCAATTATTTGCCATTGCTCTTGGACAGAAACTCCGTACATCTGTGACTGGGGAAGAGTGTTCTGGATGCTGTCAAGGAAGATTATMGTGATGTGACTAGAACCCCAACCACTGTGCCAATCCATTTCTACATCTCTCCATTTTCTTCCTGTCTTACATCCTCTGCATGCACATTTTGAGAAGCAGTTGTTTCCTTCAGATGCATTGGTACTGCATCCCAGCTAAAGGTTTCTCCCTCTTTTAGAAGACAGTAAGTCCCATAGGACCTTGTCTCCCAAAGCAGAACTACAAGTGGGTGGTGTTACATKGTGGGAAATGAACTCTTGGAAACTCTGCTGTTGTGTTTGGGCCACTGTGTGGCATCCAGAAACACTCTTCCTCGTAAGTGCCCGTCATGCCCTTTCTGATTCATTGGTCATGTGGAACTAGTAAAACACTGGTATTTTGTATTCCATGGAGACTAGTGATTTATCTACTTTACGGGAAGTAGAACTTAAACACAGAGCTCCAAAAATAAATATTAAGCTGATGTTGSAGTGTTCATATCTCATCTGCATTTCCGTGAGAGGACTTGATAGCCCTCTCTCCTGTGAGAGACGTTGTTTGTACGGTGAATACCCAGGAGGTATGTTCTTAATCAGAATCCCCAGCTGGTGCTTAACTGATAGGCGAGTTGTAGTTAGGTCTCGTGCATGTATTCACATCTATAATAAAACTGATGGCCTCGCTACTGAGAAGCAGCACGTGATTAATGATGAATTGTTCTGTGTGAGCTTTTGTTTAAATATATCTTCTYAATCAAGTTAAATATAGGAATGCAGAATAGAAATTTATCAGACCTAGTTCTTTTTCTTTTTGAAAGTACATTGCTCATCTAAGTGGTTTTCATTCACCTGAAGACCAATAATGCTGTAGTACAAGATGTTCTTTCAGGTTTAGAAAAAAAATCTTTATGGGCCAGAACTTCAGCTGGCATAAATTGGCTTGCRTGTAGCTATAATGATATTTGCTAGCTGAGCATCCACCTTGTTCCTATAATTACCCACTGGCATCTGAAAAAAGATTCGTGTGATGGTTATACTAATGTGTTCGAGGTAATAGAGCAAGATGATTTTCATGTGGTTAAATTTTTAAAACATTTTTAAATTAAAATTTATTCTGCCTGTTTCATCATTCCTGCTGTCTTTTTAATATCAATTGACTAGGATAAGACATTTTTAGATGGACTTTTGCTATGTAGATTCGTGTTAAACTTACAGTTGTCCCAGCGTCCAAAATACCCTTTACAGCAATAGCCATTTAGCAATTAAACTCTTAAATATTAACTTCTCAAATATCTGTTCAGAAAACCTTGTTTTCTGACATGAAAGAGAACTGCTCATCTGCATACATACTATCTTGTGAAACACAGATTTCTTCTGCAAGCTCCATTTCCATTTAGTTTGTAGCYTCTGTTAACGTAGTCTTCTTCCAAGACTTTTTGCTTAGAATATTATCTGACTTTTCCTTGAATGCACAGCTGGGATGAAGAACTACATTCTTGCAAATTTAGGAGAAAGTTTAACACRTCCTTTCTTAAATGCATCATTTAATAGTTTTTTAAACTTCAGTGAGTAACTTGTGTTATAAACAGCTGTAAATAGAGAACCCAGATACCAAGAACAGAGAACCAAATGCCAAGCAAAACCAGAATTGTTCGGTAAGTGGGTCATCTGCTCCTACTTCCAATTAAATTGTGGAGGTTTGTTTCTCTCAGTGTTAGCTTCATGCTTTTTGTAACAATGCATCATTTGTTTAGTTGCCTTACAGAAACACTGTTTCTTGGCTATGTATCTGCCTTTCTTCCTCATGGGTACACTCTGTTCAAAGGGAGTGTGTGTTTGAAAGCTTTGCAAATCAGAAAAGCACAGATCAGATGAACCAAGTGAAAAAGGAGAACAAATCCCAGTCACTCTGGGCTCCCTATGTTGCACTATGTGTAGAATTCTCTGTTCTGTGCTTTCCTATTGCTCCTATCTTAAAATGGGGAAAAGCTGGATTACTCCCTTGAATTCTACAGGCATAGTAGTATAAATTCCTGCAGAGCTATACAGGAATGGAAAGAGTGGTAGGGGCACATTGCCAACCTTTTCTCCACCTGCTTTACCTTGTTTTGAATTTTCACTGCTGCTAGTGTTGGATATCAGAGAAGACGGGGTAGCCTGCAAAGTTTGGAATTTGAATTTATCAAAAAAAAAGTCATTGTAAAGGCAGGCAGATTTTTCGTAGAGCTGTGTTGTGTAACATGTAGAGAAAGTTTCCATGATCCAGCGCTGCAGAGTCAGTTCTGCAAAGCACAGCTGTGTGCTTGGTAGCCTGGCAYGCTGCTGAGGATGCCCTTTCTTCTGTTTATGGCAGCATCCTGTAAGCCTGTACTTACAAACACATAAACCAGATGTTTCCCTTCCTTGTACTGCGTGTGAAATAGTCAGCTCAAATATGTGCAACAGATCTTGTTGAAAGACTGCAGCCCAATCCAACCTCCTC
>NW_020455655.1:345203-385510 GCF_003342845.1 Nothoprocta perdicaria
CTTCTTCTCTCTTTCTATTCCTGGGGATTGAGTTTTATAGTTTTAAGTAAAAACAACACAAGTGCAAAGCCTTTTCAAGCTGCCTTACTTGTTCACCTTTCTTGCTTCAAACAGAAGCACATCTGAGAGATGACTACATGGTAAAACAACAGTGCTCTCTCCCTTCCTCTTTCTACTGTACTTAGAAGGAGGGAGACTTTTTGATAACAGATAGAAAGCAGACTTTTTCAAAAATTGATTAATAGTTCTTATGAATAAAGAAGACAGCCAGAACAGGACAGCTAGGGCTTATTCGAGGCAACATATCTGAAGAGGATACACTTGAAAGCACTTAAAATAAAAGGCAGAGAACCATGCCAAAGTAAAGGAACTTGAAAGGCATTAAATATTCAGGCGCTGATTGATGATGACTTGTAGAGTTAACACACGGGTGAGAGCAAAACCCAGACCTCTGGGGAGTTGCTGTCACTGAAACTGAGCCTTTATGAAAGGGTAAAACAAACAGACAACAAAAGTGGAAGAAGAATTGAAATAAAATACACAGAGTAGATATGAACAAATTCTTCTAAACAATGAAACAAAACCCTCTGACTATAAAGAATAACAGTGAGAAATAAAAACCTGATGTTGGGAATAGATACAAATGTTCATACTCTGTAGCACAGCCAGACTAAACAGCAGCAAGAAACATTTCTGGGCAGTCACTGATTCTGTACCTGCTCGCTGCGGAATTTTATGCACCTGTTTCTGCAGCAAGTGGTTCTGGTCACCAGAACCTCCAGTAGGCAGTACTGAAAGTCTAGGGAAAAACAACCCAAAACCTAATCTGTCCTTTAAAGTGCTGCTATTTAAGCATCTATCTTGATGTCTCTCTTCTAGAAACATCTTTTATGCCTCCCCTCACTCCCCGCACCCTTCTGTCTGCTCTGCCCTAGGCAGGTAGCACCACTTTGGCTTTTGGTGTTGAGATATTTAGTATTAGTAATATATAATATATTAGTAATTGGGAAGGATAGGGCAGTGCAAGGACAAGCAGACTGTTTGACAAAG
This sequence comes from Nothoprocta perdicaria, assembly GCF_003342845.1. Lineage (NCBI taxonomy): Eukaryota > Metazoa > Chordata > Aves > Tinamiformes > Tinamidae > Nothoprocta > Nothoprocta perdicaria. Next base: position 346,254 of record NW_020455655.1, read on the forward strand.
TTTTGTTTTGCCCCAGGAACTGAAACTGCTTCTGCCAGTGTTCATGGAAGTGAGGTACTGGATTCACTAGTCCCTTGAGGCCTGCTATATTGTGCCAGTTCCTACATTTCTACAAGATTATAGAAGATTACAGGATAGGAAGTTGGCTTACTTTAGGGATGAAGAGGTCTTAAATGCTTTGAACATCAGTTAGGATAAACATGCAAAATTTAAAGGCTTCTCCAGACTTTCTAGAAACATCTGAAGATGTTGCAGGTGTTTTTCGATCCCAAAATGTCTGAAGGTGAACAGAAAAAAAAAAAAAAATCAGTAAAACAATATTGAAAGTATTTAACCCTTTTGAAACTTAACATACAGTTTAGGTTATGCTGTACTTGGCATACAGTTTTGGATTTGTGTGGCCAATCTTAATTGATTTGTGACATGCAATGTGATCTTTTTAATGGGATTTATATCATCAGATTTTGTAGTTGGGTGCCTTTGTTCAGTTTGGTAAATCTGTAGGTAACACAATGGCACGTGAAAGTTCGGTGTTACCGCTCACTTTACTGCTGTGGTGATATTGGGAGAAATGGTCCTTGGGGTTGGGTTTCATAATGGATTCTGCTCTTTTTAAGTCTTCTGCTCTTTATAGGCTTATCAAATGCAGCAATCTTTGATGCTGAGATGATAACAGGGAGCAAAAAGCTTTGTGCGGCTTGAGCAGAAGATTGTGCAAAAATTGCGTATGCGTTGACATCAGGACTGCTTCTGAGAAAGGCAAATTTATGGTTATTTCCTTTGCTTGGATGAACATATCTAAAAATTTCTGCTCTCCTGTTTCTGATGGTAGAGCAATATTTTTCAATGCTTTTGAATAAGTTCTTTTTTTGTTTTGCTTTAATCCCAAGTGCCCCCAAATTTGGCAAATCAACACCATAAAGAGTATAACTGTCAGACTGTAGTTTGTAATAGCAGGCAGAGCAACGTCTCCAGGTTGTGTTTTAGGCCTCTGAGGGGACTATGTAGGAAAAGCAGACTTCTTAAAATGAAAAGGACCAGAGTATTTTTTTAACTTCATTTTTATGTGGCTGTGTTTGGTATAGTCAATAAAAGCAAGCTGTAGGAGGCTGGCCTGGCAAGAACTTTCCACATGAGTTCTGTTCAGGTCAAAAGAAAACAGCCAAAATAGCAGAGAAGTCCCTAGACAAAGTGTCTGGCCAAACTCTTTGGGCAGTGCAAAATGCGAGTGGCCTCTAGGCAGCTTCTAGGGAGCTCAAGCAGCCAGGCCGCCCGCCTGCATTCCCCTTCCCTCCCCGGCTGCTGGTGCAGGACACCTGCAGCCCCACAGTGGTTGGTCCCTCCAGCCCCACAGTGGTTTTGGTCTTTATCAGACCCTGGCCTCACCATGACAGAGGAAAGGCCAACGTACAGAAAACGTGTGTGTCACCCATCATTTGGGCAAGGCGGGAGGAGGCAGCACACGAGGATTTGGAGATGTGTGGTAGATGCTTTCATGAGTTCACATCAAAAGGAATCTTCCAGTCTTCCTAGAGACAGCTGTTCCTCTCGGCAGATTTCTCACTGTATTGGGAGCTCTGTAAACCCTGCTGCTTAATGATCCATTGTTTATTTCAATACAATTGTGTATTGGAATTAGCTTGTTCTGGAGATGCATTCCAATGATGGGGAAGTTTAGCTGTGACAGTAGAGAATGGCTAAAGAATTGTTGACTTCTGTTCGTATAAACAAAAATGAATGTAGCCTACTGGAAATGCTTAAAATGCATATTTCTTTGTCACTTCTGAAGCCACAAGTCTTTGACTTCAAGAGTGATTGTAGGATAACTGAGTTGTTGCAGTGTCCATGGTTGTTGAAATGACCTACAGCAACAGATCAGTGTTACACGTGAGGTGATTGACAATGAATTCAAACAATTTTTTGATTAACGCCCTGTAGATAGTKACGTTGCACAACTGAAATGAGATTCGGGAAGAGCTGCTAAACACTGAATTTAGCACAGATGTTTCCTGTTATAACAGATTAGTAGAATTTCAGTATTTAATGGGCCTTAAGCACCCACCCACATCTGTGCTATTCATTGTTAGCATTTTGCATTAGGCCAAAAGAGCAGGCTTATAGGAATAATAAAATCCTACCAGAGTATTTCTTTCTGCTAAGCTTTTTTTCCTCTCCCCCTAGCTGTATTCCTTCATTTGTATGTAGAACATTGTATGGTGGGCAACAGGGATAACACAAAGTTAGTTCTCCATCTGGGAGTCGCACTTACTGCAGCCAAGAGCACTGCAAACAAGCCCTTGAGCATATGCCACATGCACAAGCAGAAATGTACTGAGAACGCCTGATGAAGCCAGTTGTGTAATATTCTCTGCCAAATGACCGATTTGTGCTTGTTGCTTTTCAGTACTTTTGGTTCAACAAAGCACTTTGAAAGTATCTCTGTCTGAGAGAGGAAAACTGACAGCGCCTTGTGCCGAGTGATCACCCCATCACTCAGAGTTGTGGAAGTAAAACAGCTCAGGAACCAGATGGGAATGGTGGCCACAGGTTTGCTCAGTCAATATGGTGGCAAAGTCCATCTTTCAGTAGCTTGGTTGGGAGATGAGAGGGGAAGGGAGCAAGTGGAACAAGGGCTCTGCACGTTACATGAGTTACAAATGCACGCACAATTTACTGTGTAAATAAGCTCCTCAAGTGCCTTTCATGCATATTCAGGGTTCATTATGAATATTGGATATATGACAGACACATATAATTTGAGGATTTCAGGATTATTCTTATTTTTATTTTGTTTTGTTTTCCTATATACTTCAGTGTGTGTAAACACCAGAAAAGTAAGTGCTGTTTGCACAAGTCCGTAATGCCTTCTGAGACAAAACAGCCATCTCCAGTGTGATAGAAAAAGACAATGGAGCAAAGTCTGAGGAAAGTGGCCATCTCAGAAATGTTTTTTATGGTAAAAGAGATTTTAGAACAGATTTCTGATGCAAGGAGTGCACGTTTTTACAGTAGGGGAATTAACCGCTGGGGTATCAGGATCCTGCCACCTGCTGTGTAAGACTTCTTAGTCCTGGGTACACCCGCCCTGACTGAAGCACCCAAGGAGTCAGCTGAGGTTGCAGAATGTTCCTCATGCCTTAAGTAATTCAACAGTCTTTGACAGAGTAGGGTGGAGACACAGAATGTCTCTCTTGGGCAAACTTTAAGTCAGAGATCATCCCATTCTTCTTAGTGTTCAGATTGCGTAAGTGCAATCTACTTTCAATACCTAAAGGCTGAGACTTATTTAAAAACTCTAGAATGTAATTTAATTGGAAAGGCATCAACATTTTGTTTTGGACTTATTGCTGTTCTACTAATGTGGCATTTTGGATGTTTCTTTTTGAAACCTTAAGGAAATGTTAACTCTTGTTTATATCACAGAGTAGGATTGTGGCTCTATCACTGTGACTGATACTGGAGAAATGAGGAGGGTGAACATATTTACTTTTTAATCTTTTGGACCTTTGGGGATTTGAGTCATTCAAATATTTTAATTATGCACTGATTTGTATAATTCCATTATGCCATTAAAAGGAGGCAGGTGCTTAAGCTTCACTGATTTAGGTAATTTGTAAGTAAAAAATGTGAGTGCAAGAGAGAGGCAGCACTGTGTGTGGTGTAATGCAGACCTGTTTTGCCCTGGTAGAGGGGGCTTTATGTGCAATGTTGACAGCAGGATTTGTCCTGTTATTTTGACTTAATACTGGGATGATTTCCTTCATCCCATCCTGCCTAGTTGCTTGGCACAAAGCTGTACTGAGGCCAGRGCAGTTAGCTATGGACAAATCTTTGTGGTATGGAAGTGGTGCAAAGTCACTGGGGGAAGCTGCTGGCAGCTTCTGCTGTCACATCTAGATTCACATCCTGCTACAGCAGGTTGTCTCGGACAGTAGCTAGACATCTTTTTTTCCTTTTTTTTTAGCATTTATTAATGATCAGTTATAATAGCATGGCAGTGAGTAGTGTCGTCTCCAGCTGTTTTGTCTATGCTTTTCTTCTGGCTCCAGTCCTCCCTGTTACTCAGAACTATTTCTGTCTTTCTCTGTGCGTCTATATCTAGTGTCAGTTGTCTCTCTCCACACTTCCTCCCTGATACTCATATGTCTTGGTTCAATTGCTCCTGAGTAGCAGCTTATCAAATAATCTCTGTATCTGTCTCCTGCTGACTATAGTCTACAAGTTTACAAGTGAAAAGGACTTCACATGGAAGAACTGCATATGGTTTTCTGTGCAGCTCAGACAAAGCTAGTATAAAAATGCCCCCAAGGCAGGTGTGCTTAATAACATCATTAGTATTGTTTACAAATTKGGAAGAACAGAAAGCAAGGAAAAGTAGCCTTTTGGTTTGGTTTCACAGACTTTTTTTTTTTTGTGAGCAGTTTTGTTGTCTGTTAGAAAAACTTTATGAACATTCAGCTTAATAACAATAAATGGTAACATCATAGCTAGTGTTTAAAATAYGGCATTAGGAACCAGCTGGTTCTGTCTTATGTGGTTCTTTCTGTGTCTCCGATTTCCTGTTAGCTCAGTGGTGACTCCCACAACTTTCCTTTGCTCAAATGTCCCATTTGCAAGAAGAGAGTGGGGGGGTGGAATAGTACATGATTTTCTGGAGTGTAGTGACGCTAAATGAGTCCTCTCTGAATGACATTGTACTTCCTGGAGGAAAAGTGCTATATAAGTTAAAGCAATAGCTCTTTATCTGATTGAATACTTCAGTCTAACAGATGGAAGCAAAGGTTAAGAAAAAAACATTCAGTATTTTTCCCTTTGCATATTTCTGTTGTTTTTATATCACAATTTGCTTCAAAATGAATGCCTGTTAAAAAAAGGAAGTGTTAATAGCATACCTTTTCCCACACACAGTTACATGCTCTCACATCAAAAACATTAAAGCTGTTGTCCTTAGACTCCATGTATTACCAGTGCAGATGTTAACGGCAAGGAAGCGAACAGCCACTCCACGTATAGCTGCAGCACAGCCTTGCTCCTCTGCAGCAAGGCCCCTGCAGCCTCCCACCCCTGCCACACCTGGGTTGTGCTCCTGCATGTTCAGCAGGGCAGGCGTTTGCTTTTTAATGAGAATTATAGCCCCAGACATGGAGTGATGCTCACTCTTTATGACCTGGAGGGCTTATCAGCGTTTGTTGGCCTTTGAGAACTATTGACTGTCGGGAGTGCAGGGGAAGGACTGCTGCTTTTGCCTTGGCTACTGCCTCTGCTCTGGCCTTGATATTCAGTTTCAATCCATGCTGCTTYACCCAGGGCATCTTACCAGGGAGGATGGCAGTTTTCTTTCCCAGAGCTGTAAGACGTGACATTGTTACTCCTTGCAAAACTCATGAGCAGCACACAAGGATGGTCCCGTGAATTGTCAGGCTGAGCGGTGGGTTTATGGTGATTAGAGGAAAGGTGACCAGACTGAAATGCATGTACTTTGGAGCAAAAGAGGAGTCCTGTAGCACAGGCCTCATCCACGGGATACAAATCGTTCTAAACTGTTATTGTTGTGAGGTGGGACAGGGGACCACATGGAAGCAGCTGTAGCTAACAGGCTGTGTGCCCTGCGGCTGCTTTCGGGAGCCTCACAGAGCCCAAGCTCCAGCGTTTGCTCCTGAGATTTCATTAGGTTAGTTCAAGCAGGACTCAGCTCCCTTCTGTGTATTCCTCTCTTTACTGTGTTCTGCTTTTAACATCAAAATTATTATTTTTTATTTCCAAATTCTCTTTGGCATCATCTCCCAGTATTTCCTGCAGAGAAAGATCTCAGCCTATTGGCTACAAACCTTTCACGTCATATTCCCTTGCAGATGGTCCCATCTGCTTTGCAGGGTATGCCTGACAGCTAGTTAATCTGGTGGTACAGGAATACACATTTTAAACTGCAGGTTTAGCATGAGTCTCAGGTAAGCACCTCAACTGTATGCTGCAGGTGTGCACACAAACCACCGAGGAGCGATCCCTACCACTGTGTATGTGTGTTTTGGAGAGAAACCTGTGTTTGGTAGATATTCTAGAACGTAGAAGTAATGGCAAAAAAATACAGAAAATACATCATTAGGTAATTCAATATTAAATAATACTGAAATAGATTATTCTGTTATTTTTGTTCTTGTCTTTTCTAAGGAAAACAGGAATGCTGGCATCACTGTGATGCCTATTTTATATCTCCACTACTTTGCAAGTGATAAATGCTTTTTTCTCTAATCAATGAATTGACAACCATTTTGGAAAAGAAGTGTAGCATATATTTCTGTTCTCTTGTCCTTGAAATAGGATCCTCCTGTATGYATTTTCTTAGCCCTGCAGCATCTGCTGGTGCCAGGAAGCTTGCTGGCTTTTCTCTTGGAAAAGAAAAACAAAGTTTTGGAAAGGAAAAACACCACCTTTACTGAGCACAATAGCTCGGCTCTAGATCAGTGGTCAGGAAGGCAATTCTGTTTTGTTCCCCCATAAGCATTTTTTTAAAGAGAATTTGGAAGGTTTGTAATTTTGGAGTAAATATAACATTCTTGACTGTTGAAGATCTTCTATATCGCCTGTTCTGCTGCAGTGGCCTATAATTCTTGATTACTTACTAATCATTTTTAGAGGCTACTAAATAATTCATATGAATTTGATGACTTAAAATGGAACCTAAGTGGTGAAGGAGAAAATGTGTAAATTTGCAGGTTACAGACACTGAGTGCGCAATAGAAACTTTTATTGAGACATGAAGATTCATTTAATTTGCCTTGAGGTGTCTTAGATTACACTTCATAAACCTCCTTTGCTCACTGGCTCCTACTTTACCTTTAGGTTTTTCATTTAGACAGATCTTGTTATCATGACTTTCAGAGCACCAGAGTTTTATCTGAATCCCTTGGTCACTGGCACAAGGATGCAAGGACTGAAGAAAGCTGGACGTTTCAAACACTGAGCTGAGCTGCCGTGGGATGGCTCTCAGCAGGGGCACTGTGCACATTTGGTTCCAACAAATATTTTGGGGCCTGCAGCCTGCAAGAGGCCAAGGCTRCTTTAGGGTGCTCGGGCACAGGAGGAGCGGGAAGTGCTGCTTCCCTTGAGGCAACAGCTCCCACACTGGCTGGTCCTGCTGTGCGGTGAAAACGGGGCCAGTGCTGCTGTCAGCTGAGGAGGCTGCCTGAGCCTGGCCAGCTGTGACACTGGGTGCCCTGCAGACTTGGCCACACTGGTGCCGTGGTGCAAGCGCAGCGACTCCACGGGGATGTGTCCCACATGTCAGAGGGCTCGAGGCACAGCCCCAGCACTGAGCACGTGGTGCTGCTCCGAAGGACTCAGCTGGACGCTGGCTCAGTCTCATCTCCACCAGTGCCCAGGTTAGGAGCACAGGGCAGCAGAAAGGTCACACAGGGCACGTCCCGCTGCACGTGCAGCCTGAGGAGAGAGGCCTTGCGTGCTGAAAGGGGCGCACAGAGCTGGGCCATGTTTGTTCCCTGCTTTGCCATCCCCGCAGTGGGGTCCTTGTTGTTCAGTGCAGCAAGGCAGCCGTGATGGAGGCCTACGGCACTGGCTGCTTTGCATCACAGCCCGTGCCCTGATCGGCCCAAGCCTGGGAAGCTGAAAAGGTGACTAAGTGTTTTACATCCTGAAACACTGGGAAAGCTGCCCTTTCGCCTTGTGCCTACAGACACAGTTGAGAAGCTAACCTGTAGACTGCTGTTAACCAAAAATACTGTGGACAAAAGCTGTATTTTCACAGTGTGCGTGTGCAATATCTGGTGTGATGGATCACACCCTCCAGGAAACCTCAGCCGGTGGTTAATTGGCAGTGTAGATTCCTCTGTTATTTTGCATGAAACAGGTTGGATAAACCAGGAGGATTTCTGGTGGTTTTTTTTGTTGTTGGTGGTGGTGTTTTTTTTGTTTGTTTGTTTGTTTTTTTTTTTTTTGGTCAGTTCTATTAGCCAAGGACTGTTCTTGTTTTCCTCTTTCTTGTTTAATTTATATTCTTAGGTCTGGGACCCAGGGAAGGATTCCACCCATGTCCTTCTCAGAAAAGTGAGGAAGGGGGTGGTTTTGCAGATGGAATGTGTGTTTCAGAAGAAATCCCTAAAATCTAGATGTTATGTTCTCATAAATATGTATGTAAAGCTAGAAATGTTTGTTTTGCTGAAGTACACTAACACAGTGCTTTCCAACCATCCCAGGGGCTTAGAATGATTTACTAAAAGGTTGCAAAAGGTGACTAAGGAAAGCAAAGTTATTCATGGGCTTCCTCTACCTCTATAAAATGAGAAAGAGGAATGGAAACCAAAACATGGAGAAAACATTGCACTAAGCACAACACTTTCACAATCTGGCAATGCATTGGATAAATGCGTTTTGTTATACATCTGTTGGGTAAGACATGGCGCTTCATTTAGTTACTTTTTTGGGGAAACCATATTATTTGCATGTATTATATCTAAAGCATTATGAAAAGTGTTTCATGAATGGAAAATATGTTTAGTTTTTGACCCAAGTTGTACATTATGCAATTGCATACTTCGTTATAATTGCAGTAATTACATGGCATGTTGGTTTTAAAAAAGTTGCAACTGCTGCAACTTTCTGTTGAAGTTTAGTGAAATCACAATGTAATCTTTCAAAAGTTATTACACTTCAAAATTTTTTTTGTTAGTGCAAAAGATAAAAACAAAATTCCATTTGCTCTGAAATGTCCATCTCCAAATGACAGAAAAAAATCCTTAAAATACTACCTCTATTTTTGCCTGTTCATTTTGTATAATATTTATGAARAGATAAGCTAACACAGATTCAAATGAGCAACAATTATTAAAAGTGAGGCTTTCAGGCTGAGCACATTTTCCTACCCTTTTTATTGCTGATATAAGGAACTCAAATCAAGAAAAGAGGGCTCCATTATATTTTTATGGATCACATATCAATGTACATTTTGAGAGGGGGGCATAAATTTTTCATAATTCTTTTTAGTTTAAAAAAAAATCATAAAAGCCATTGCAAGTGCCCCTAGGGATTCAAGGGAGGTGGTGATAATCTTTTTTCTGAACTCATCTTAGAAAATCTCACAGTAGCAAACGTCCTAAACATTTAAAAGGTATTAGAACTTCAAGAATAACTCTTAAATATTCAGACTAGCATACCCACAGGTCTGGCTTTCAGAGGTGCAAATTTCCAATTTTAATTAAAATTAATTAAAAGTATTCCCAATTTTAATGGAGTTCTAGTTCATTTTCTTAAAAATTAACTAATTTCAAAATAAGTAGTGGTTAGGCAGTAGGGTAATTTCCAGAAGAACTGCCTTTTTAAAGAGCGCTTAAGGTCATGTTTAAGCATATGCATTTATGTATAGTTCTGTTTTTCTGTTTTGAGTTGTGCAGAGCTCTCCCAGCTCAGATTCTTTTAAGTTTAGCTATAGTTTCTTGGTATCCTTTTTCCAGTTTCAAGGCTTTGATTTGCACATTCTAATACTTATTCCCTTGGAGAGGAAAAAAAATGCATAACGAAAACACATCCTTGGGAATGGCAGGATATATGTACATGGCATTTTAGATGTGATAGCAATGAATTTCTAGACTACTGCTGGCAGACTGGTATAGCTGTAACATTTAGAGAGCCATTAGAGCTGATATGCAGCATGTCACATACAGCCAGGTGTGTATTTGCCAGCTTCCACGGGAATTTCAACTAGGAAGCTTGAACATACCACATTTTGCTCATATTGACTTACATTTGAACAATGTATCCCTGTATTTTTCCAATAAATTCTCAGAGGAGCTTGTATTCTGGATTCTAGAGGACAGTTAAAAAACAAAGCAAAGAAAAGGTAGATGAGATTCCAGGAGGTGCTGATTCCATAACTTAGAAGAAAAAATTATATAGCATTAAATTAGTCACTTATCAGAGCAGATACAAAAATATTTAAAGAAAGAATTTAGAAAATAACTTGAAAATAAGGATTTTAAAATATTTTCTCATTGATTTAAAGTATTTATTTGCTGAGTAAAAGCTGCGTAAGAAATTTTACATTAAAGCCTTTCCTTAACACTTGCCTTCCTGTTGATGGCTACTAGAAATGAATTAAGTGGCCTAATTACTACAGACATGATGACAGCTGACTTTGTATAAGGTTTCCATTTCCTGAAAGTACCAAATAAGCAAAATTAAGGGGAAAATGCCCTGTATATTACCATTTCTAACAGAAGGTGCTTCACTACAAGGCTGTTTATTCACTGGTGCCTGTGAATAGGAATGGTGTTTTGCTGTGATTGTTGCTTGTAGATTTTTGCTCAGGCAAAGGGGATGCATATAGGCTAGTGGCTGCAGAGGAGAAACCCACCAAATATCTAACATTTGCTGACTTGACCTGGTATCCCAAAGAGCAGCTGTGGGTGGCCCCAGGAGAGCAGCTCTCCATTGCCAGGGGCGGGAGGCAGCCGTGCCCTGCGGCCTGCTGCTTGTGGCACTGCCTGTCCAGACCTTGCGGTTCCGTCATGAGATGGAGCTCCAGGCACTTCCTTTTCAAGCAGCAACAAAATGCCATTCTGATCTGTCTTCTGGAGCAGAGAAGTTCATGAGAAAAATCAATGAACTGCAGCAGATAGATAATAATAATGTCTTCTGGGAAATAAGTTTCATTTTGGAATTTCTTCCAAGATTTGTTGTCCTGTTTTGAGTTATAGAAATTCAGATCTATAGAAAATTGAACCATTTCAAAAGTGAGTATATTTCTCTCTCTGGGCAGGCACTATGGTCACTGGAAGGAATGCAGATCCTTTCTCTTCCTTTGGTGTTGGCAGGTCAAATGGCCATCTAAAAATACCCCAAATAATATTTTTGTATTGCYAAGTCTTAGGGAGCTTTTATGTTCAGCTTTCTGGATTATAATTGTATAACAATATTAAGTGTAGACAACATAAACATTGCATCTTTTAACTTCTACTAGCTTTAAACCAAAAAAAGCACCCTTTGACAGTTCTTGGACTTGGTTCAGTCAGCCTTTGAAGAAACAGAATGTGCTTTCTGTATAAATCAGGACCAGGCTTAAACACATGGGGCAATTTGCATGCTGAATTTGAAGTTAAGATTAGACATACAAAGGAAATTACAAGCAACTATGGTGAGGTTTAAAAAAAAATCAGTACAAAGCTAAAGTTTATTGCCAGTACTGTTCCCACAGATCAAAGCTATGTTAATGTGGTCTAGGGTTACTTTAATATTTTGCAGCCTCTCACTCCCTTGGTGCGTGTTTTAAGCATGCATATCACTCACTTTTATAATAAAGTAACTTGAAAAAGCCTCCTGCTTTGTATTGGCCTCCTGAGGTAGAAAGTCACAGGGAAGTTAAGTCTCAAATTACTTGCTCCAGCTTCATTATGTTTGATGAAAGAAATATCTTGGTTATATCTCATAACATGCAGTACTTCCTCAATAACTGGATTGCTGTAAGGAAGGACATTTTTTACCCGGATAATGAAATTGTATCCCAGTTATTTCCCTGGTCTTCTCTGTCTGATTCATGCTACATATTAATAAGTACTGCACAGCATGGTGGAAAGCTTTGAAAGGGGATTTTGTCTTTAGGGAAGGATGTGTCAAATCTTTATGGTCTTCCTGAAAGATGTTCTGCGGGGGGTTTTACCCTCTGTGCAGGAAGAGGTGTGTGTATATTCTAAATATAATCATGGGCTAGGGTGTAAATGTTATATTCAGTGAACTCTGGGACCAAGACTGGACCTATCAATTATGTCAGTGGGAGGTTATTGCCAAGATCAAACATAGATTACAGGCTCCAGGTAAGTCCGGCACTCAGGCAGCTCTGCTGGTGCAGCAGCCTTGATGCGCCAGCCCATCAAAAAACACATTACTGAAGTGGATGCAGCACAGTCCAGTCTGCACTGAGTGCAAGATGTCTCTTCACAAAAACAAGACAAAAGAAAAAATGCCTCTGCACTAATGGCTCGAGACTCAAGACTGTATTTTATCACATCTTTTATTTTTGTGAGGTAGATTTTGCCATTCTGAAATAACTTGTTTGGGTTCATTAGTGCCTTTAAATTGCTGTAAGGTACATATGACTTTGAGATCTGTGCTACAAAATGCTACAAAGTGGGTAAAACATTTGCTCCTTCCATGAAAATTCCTGCTTAATCTGTACAGATACAAGTGACTTAGTGCCTCTCAATGCCATAAGCTCATAGCCAACTTTATTGCACATCTGTGGGCTGATGGGTGAACACCTGCTTCTGGTGGTTGTAAAGGCAAGGCAGCGCATTCCTGTATGGACCTTGTGCTTTGCTTCTATTGGTTTTCACGTGAATTCTCTGTAAGACTCTCCAGCCCACGTGGGGTAGGGATAGAAACAGTGACTCACCTGGGAGAAAGCCAGCTCAGTGGTCATGCTGAAGCTTCAAAAGACACTTTTCTTTCTGATCTTTGTTTAGGTAGGCAGGGAGAGAATATAAAAAGAAACTCCTAGCAGAAGCCTAATTTATCCCAAAGCAAAGGTGTTAATTTCAGACAAATTAACAGTATATACAGTATATACAGTATATACAGTACAATAAAGCTAGTTGAGTTTCTTCACTTTGAAGCATTACATCATAGGGTTTTTTTTTTATTTACAGTGGGATTGCAAGACACTGAATGTGGAAGAATTGAGAGATATTGAGTGCAGAATCTTTGTTAGACAAAGAAGTAAAAAGTATTGATCAAAAAAGGCTCTGAGTCAAACCAATTAGAGACCCACTGACAGCAAAATGACCCGCTCATCCATCTTTCAGATGAAATGTAAAACGGAGGTGCGCGTCCTTTGCAGCYATTATAAGCGTGTAAACGTTTTCATCTAAATCAGAAAGCTGCTCATTTTGGTCTCCTGGCCAAATTCCAAAGTAGACGATCACAGCAGTTTCATTGAGAAGAAATGCGTCCATAGTTTGCTAACCTAAACTGCATTTCTATTGCTRTGCACTATTAACTATTGCTGCATTTCAGTCCATGGGTGGGCATGCACTGATGCAGACAGATGAAAGGAAGAAACTGTTTGGGAACAGCAAGTGCTTATGACTTTGGATGATGATRACAACTGATTATCATTAAAAGGTATTTTCATCAAGAATAATTGCAAAATTAGAAAACTGGGAGGRGTGCAGATTTATGGAAACAAGATGCTCAGTACTTGTGGATATCTGTTTCTGTAACGTAAGGCTAGCTAGCAGGGTGCTGATTGGTTTCATTTGTATTTAGAAGTAAAGGAAAACATAATGGCAAGAAGTTTGATAAACTATTGCAGAAATTCAGTATGTGGTTTGTTAATATTCTGTATGTTGGACTAAATTATATCAAAGAGATTTGGCTCTGCCTGGAAGGTGATGCCAGGCTGATTCAGCATAGCAGATGGGTAAGAGGCTTTTACAGGTGCTGTGTCTTGCTGTACTGCTTGGCTGAAGCACCACCTTGGTTTCCCATGCGCTAGGTGTTGTGTAGCAGCACCCGACCTTCTTGCCAGGTGTGGTTTTAACTTTAGATTTTCAACTGCAGAGCTGTTCTAAAAAACATCAGTCTAAAGACAAACAGTGAAATGAATAAGTGATTTTTATGAAGCTGTTCTRATTGTGGCATGGCCACATGGCGAAAGAGCACTCTGCCTGGCCCACAGAATGGTCACACTGGCACCGAGAAATAGTTTTCCAGCCAAAGGCTTCCACTTTCATTAACCTTCATCTGTGCTGAGAGTGGAAGCACTGCCTGATTTTATCATATAGCCTGAAAGGAGAGACTTTGCTGCCAAGCTTGAGAGTTTTGTTTTTTGTAGATAACTTCAGTTTAGCAAGTTCAAAGCAGGGCTGCGCTCCCATTCTGCAGAGTGTAAACAGCTCCTGCTTCCCTTACTGGGCAGCCACATTAAGGTCAGGAAAAATCAGGAAGCTATTTCCAGCACCAAAGTCATTGCTGAAATGTTTTAAACCGCCCAGATGTCAGTTGAGTACTTAGCAAATTGGAGATAAGTTGTGACCTTCTCCCAAGGGTGGCGAGGTCTCGTCCCCTTGGTGCCACCAGGTGGCACAGAGCATCCAGGGGCCTGTGCAGCTCCCACTGTCTCTGAGCAAGTGGCTGTCACGCTTGTCCTTAGCCACTTCCACCAGGTTTTCTTTTTTATGTAATTGTGCTGAAAGTACAAGGTTCTTTATAAATAGGAAAAAAAAGTCAAAATTTATCATCAGGGTAAAGAACCAAAAAATCTGCATTGTGYACCTCAATAATCAAAGGCACTGCTAATCATCGTGGATATGTGACAGGTCTCCTAGTCCCTACCAGGCCAAAAGAACACGTTTGGAGAAATTAAAATCAGCCCTAAACACTCTGTTATGGGTAAAATGGGTTCATTTTGCAACAGATTTTGTTTGCTATGAATAATTTGACTAGGTTTAGTTAATTGGCAGCCAAAACATTAACCAATCATATCACATTTCCCACAGGCTCTGAATCATGTTAGAGCCCTTTTGCACTCTTAAATGCTTACTAGTTTTCTCATTTTAACATCTGCTTTAGTCAATCTTGCCAAGTATCCCTCCGTTGATATTAGAACATAACGTTAAATATTTAAAATTACAAAGCTGTCTCAGCCTAGTGACTTAAAAGCATTTATATCTCTTTCATTTTGGAATTTTTAGATCGTATTTCATGGAAGGAACTTTGAAAGAAAACACAGGAATCTATTAAAATAAGGAAAATGTAAAGACTGTGAATGCATTATTAAAAAAAAAAAAAAAAAAAGAAAGAAAGAAAAAAGGCAATGAAATTGCAGATTCCTGATTGAATTCCAGTGGAATATAGGCATCTAAACCAGTCAGAAAATCAGCAATCTTTTTACTCATCCAGACTAAAGCACAGTTTTTTCTTATTTTTAGTAACAGTACAATTCTTTGATGGTAAATGGTATTAGAAATCCTATTAAAACCTATGTGTAAAATTTACATGGCAATAAATCTCATTCTGAGGTGGTAGATAAGGAAAACAAAACCCTTTAAGTTTTCCCTGGTCTAAGGATAAATTTTCGAATCTTTGACATGAAGGAGTCATCCTGCAAATTGAGAATAGTAGCAGATTTCTAAATCTCTCATATGAATCAGGAATGCTATTCGCTTCTTCTCATTCTTAATTGATAAGATCTCATGCCAGATTTTAAGGTCTCRTACTAATCTCTGCAACAAAGAAGCTCCTTTATGCAACCTCAGTCTGGTCTGACCAGAATTTTGACTGTTGCCAATTTCTCATTATGTATATATAAAATCTGCAACCTTTTGTGTATGTACAAAATTTGCATCTCTAAATGATTTGTTCAGACTTGGCAAAACCCTTTTTTTTTAATAAAAATGAATCTTGAAAGTAGATATTAGTGACAATTCACTCGTTAGAGTGAATAGATATCGCAAGCTAACAATTCTCATTTTTATGTTCTTTTTATAGAAGAGGACAGAAGGCACAACTGCATTTCACATTTGAATGGTTGGCTTTGCAAAATTGGCACATTCTTCAAAAACATTGCTAAATAAGATCATTGTGTAATACATTCATATCCCAAAATACACATCTACTGTATAAATGACACATATATTCGCTGTAGCATCCAGGACTGGATGTCAGGACTGGCTTTTTTAACTGTAAAAACAGGGACCTCCATTATAGGAGCTAAATGCTATTCTTTCTGTGAGACAAACATAACATTTATCTATCCAAATCAAGCAGAACTGGTTCTCTCAAACTATAGCAAACAATCAGAGACAGTAGAGAAAGAGAGCTTTAGGACCAAATTTTGGCCATTTTAAAGTCAATGACTGATCTGTCATTCTCTTAAAAGAGACCAGCATTTAGCCTATAATGAACAGTTATTTTGGAKCTGGCTTTATAAGCAGGGTGAAAGAATACAGAGTTGTGTATGAGAGAGATCAGATTTCCTGTTATAATCAAGAATACATTAGCTGCTGTGTGGATAAAAAATGCTCACAAATTTTGTCTTCTACAAACTGGAGCAGGTCATTTTAASAAAATTTAAATTTTGAAGGAAATGGAAATAAGTTCTAGCATGTATTTTCCCCTATACCTGAGTAATTAAGTCCCCAAATCACTGTTCAGGGAAAGGTTTGTGTGATGTGGAGCAGCAGTTAGAGTGGGCTGCTTATGTTAACATCAGTCGTAACTGGGAAAGGATGTATCCTAAGTCTGTTTTGCAGGATGTCATAAAGGAGTATCCTGAAAAGCATAGCTTTGTAGAAATAAGTCAACTTAGACTTAAGACAGAAAGGTTGTATATCATTCATTTTCTTGTTTTCTTCAAGGATACGGTGTCACAGCTGTGGCTGGCACAGAAGATAGAGGGGTTATAACACAGTAACAGCAGAAGAATATTCTATGCTTTACTGAGAACTGCACAGTTGGAGAGAAAGTGTATTATACATCAGATATAAATCTGTCTCTGAATAGGATTCTSAGTGCGATCATTCAAAAATGGTATGTTACCTCCAAATTCTTTGAGACCTTTTGTTTATCATTGCGTTTGACGATATGTGATGGCAATATCAATTTTTAAATAATCAATTGCTTATGAAAGCAAAATCAAAGATAAAGAAATTGGAGTATAGCACAGCTAAGTAGGAGCCTAGGAGATTTATCTGTTTAAGATGACAGTGGAGCTAAATGATCAATGAAGTTCATTGTAGGCAAACTTAAGTTAATACTCTGGAGTTTGTATAAATATGGATTGCAAATACTAAGAACATATTTGCAGTAAAATGGGACTGCTGGATTTGAAGGATACTAGCTGCTTCCATTTGAAAAAATACTTTAATGTCCTAGCTGTCTTATGGAATTAAGGAAATTAACCCTGCTGAAGGTTTGAGGGAAAAGGGACTTAGCTGAGTGTTAGCAAAGAATAAGTCTTCCAGTACAGTGAAATATTCTGAGTATGGTGTTTGGCTAAGACGAGCATCACTGCTCATGTTTGCTTTTGCAGGGGGATTTGCCTTTTGGTTCATGCGAGGGAATCCATGGGCTTTTAACTGCAATTCTGGAATTTCTCCTCTAGCACCAAATGTACAGCCCTCCAAATTGCAGGCCTGGCCTAAGGCTTTCCCTGTCTCTAGCAGCATCCCTCATACTGAGAATCTAGTCCTTGTGTGTCTGCAAAGTGCACTGAAGCCTTAGTCTCTGAAGCACTTCAGAATTACATCTCTGGCAAAGAGAATAGTCACAGCAGGTGAGAAGGAAATAAAATGGTAGGAAGAAAACACAGAGGAAAAGAAAAGGAGACTGAGGTGTTACTCTTTCATCTCTGGTTTGTGGGATAAAGGTAGACCACTGTACTAGAAGATACAGCTCTACCTCTTCAGACTTTGGGGAAAAGCAGGAAACTGATTTATATTTTAATTCACATCCCTGGATTTTACTCCCCGCCCCCCCCGCACTGCCCCCGCGTGGTCCTAGTTCCCGATCAGAAGCATAAAAAAGATGTAAGATTTTGGAGGAGCCCAATACAAATTGCATCAGATTTTTGACTGATGCAGTTGGAACCAGATGCTTAATTCAGGGCATTTTCAGCAATCCTACTATTTTAAGCTAAAATCTCACACTGAAGATTAGAATCTGGTGTTGTCTGATCAGAACAATAATTCTTAATTACAGTAATTCACCTCAGCCCCTCAGGCTCTGAGACAGGTGTTACCACCTTCCAGTATCTGCTTCTTGCCCTACCGTAGCCAAGGGGGTTGCCATCTCCTGGTTCTTGCTGTGTGGCTTGTGTGAAATGAGTTGGTGGATCCAGCCCTGCACACAGGAGATGGGTGTACATATCACTAAAACCAGCATTTCCAAGCAAGTGGCATGATGAGCATAACCAGGTCTCTGTGAAGCAGAGAGCAGAGAGGTGATGACTTTGTGGGTGTTTGCAGTATTGTGACTGCACCACTTTTTCTCCAATGTGACTCCTACATCTGAGTCATCTCGATGAAGCTAAAAATCCCCTGACTACAGACAGCACTGAATATGTTGCATTGGCATAGAGACGAATTTTGGTTCCTAATGTGCGACTCCTCTCACAGCTCTAAACTTACTTGTAGTGTAATGAAAATTCCTTGAGACTGGCAGGAGCCCACTGTTTATTTTAGCATTTCCTGTTTGTCACTATAGGGTTTTGTTTTGTTTTGTTTCCCCCCCACCCAAACTATGCTTTTAAAGAAGGTCATACCAGAACCAGCTAGAACTGTATGCAGTGCTACAGGCTATTTTCCTCTTGTAAAAAGACAGGCTGACCTCTGTCCCGCAGCCCTCTCTCCCTCTTGCCCGGCGCTCCTGCCCGTGCTGCAGCAGGTGAGCGCTGAGGGGAGCACCGGCCTCCCCTCCCACGSAGGCCGCCAGGGACAGCAGCGCCTGGCGGGTGTCGCTCCAGTAACGCTGCAATTCTGGTGCATTGTCACTGGCTTCTCCTGTTTTACCCCACTGGCTTCTCCTGTTCTACCCCATAAATATTTCTGCATCACTGATCCTGCTGGGTGGTTGTAAAACACAGTGTGGAAAAGGTATTTGGCCAGAATTCAGTTCTCTCCCAGCCTCACCCTGGTCACGCTCTGTGTTTTGCAGTCTGTCACGTGGGAATAGTCATATGGACAGTCCCTTGGAAAGTGCCTGTATAGTCACAGCACATTACATAAGAATTAACTGTTACTGTAAGATTTGGGAGCCGACTTTTGACCTTTCCCTGTGTTTATGTGTCAGCAAATTGCCATAAGCCTATCTGGAAAAATAATTTAACCAGTTGCCTCTGGCGGACTGCAAAAAAACTTGCCATACCACAGATCTAAGCCTGTTCCTCCACCAGCAAAACGTGGCAGGAGAGAGCCAGACCTAGGCAGCAGGCCTTAGCAACCACTTTGCTCAAGCCCTTGCAGCAGAGGTGACCTCACGGAAGTTCATTTGTGTGTGATCTGAAGAAAAGCCTCAAGAGAAACAATGGATAAAAGAAGCGAGTGTTGTGAGAAACTGAAATATGATGAGGCCTCTTGGGCCGCGTGACCTTGCCTGGCTCCATGAATCCTCTGCTTGTTAGAGTCTGCCCCTTCCCTGCGGCTGAGGCACTTCTGTTTGGGCAAACACAGGCAGCCGCCATGTACTTCTAGTCTGAGGGGGACAACAAAGAAAGCAGCAAGAACAAATGTAGCTTTTCCAGAGGAACCACAGTCTGATCCTTAACAGGCTGTAGCAAAAGCTACAGCTGAGAACAAAATGGCCAGTGCCTCTGCTAGCAGGCAGGCCTCTGGCAACTTTACTGGAGGGAGAAAGGCAGGATGATTTTGTGGCAACACACTCCACAGGATAACTTCCTGGTTATTTTTAAGAAAAGGCAAGAGCTGCTGGTAGAATACGTCAGAGTAAGAGCCACAGAAATTAGTAAGGGAATGTGAAAAAATAACTCCCTTTGAGCTGTGAGTCATGGTTGTTCAACAGTACGTACATTATAGAAAAAAATGCTACTCGACCTACCCTGCCTGTCAGTATGTAGGGCCTAATTAATCAGTGAGGAAATGTTTTAACAGTCATAAAATGAAGCTACAATTATTTGAAGATGATCTGATAACAACTAGTTAGTGGAAAGAAGATTGGATTTTGGCACCTCTCTCCCAGGAGAATTCCAATCTGAACAGAATATGATTTGCAGATAGCAGTAACCTGCACTTTCTAATGTATTGGAAAAGAAGGTAGCTGACATACATGGCTATAAAGATTTTCATCACCTTTTCTCATTTTCCAGCTTTGCTCCTATTTGCTCTGCAAATTTTCTATACTCTTTGCTCAAAACAGTGCCCCCTTTGATGCTCCTTATTGTTTGCTTCTTTGTTAAATTACATTGATTGTCTTACGTGGTTCTGACATCCTCGGATCACAGTGGTTATCAGCAAACATGGAAAGAGATTAGCAACAGTTAACAATTAACTGGACACAGAAACATATGGAGAGAGCTGATCACTGGATATCTGCCTTGGTCAGCCAAAGAAGGTATCGTGACATTCCCCAGGACAAACTATGTGGTGAGTAAGAAGTTGTCATGGTAAAAGGTACAACTCAGTCATCACTTGTGTACAATAATCTGGCGTCAGGAATATGAAGATTCTTCCATACATTTTAGTATTATCTAGAATTCGTAGATATTTGTGGATTCTTTTTGTTTAAATTGTRGTTTCTTAGGGTATGTGTGTAAAGGCATATGTACCTTCATTCCTTATAGATGGCCTTTGGTTTTGCTCCTCTCCCCACCTCAAAGCCATCATCAATGAAAATGAACAGATGAAATAAACCAGTACCAATAAGTACCAAATGATTAATGAAAGAAATCAGTACCAAATACCTATTTTAGTTGAATTTAGTTGACATACTGACAAGTTAGATTCCAGTAGACTCCCTGTGCATATTAAAACTGTGCTTAAGCCCATTTTCAGTGTATCTTGCTTTCAGTGTATCTCAGTGTATTTTGCTGGAAAGAACTTTTCCAGCAAAACTTTTGATTAAAGCCACAGCAACCCCACTCTGCTTAACTCTCAGCTATCCTATCTCCATTATCYAGGACTGTTCCTTTGGGTGGTGTCTGGAAGTGTTACCATAATCGTTCAGGCCTAAATCAGGCATGATTGTGAAAGTGAGAGTTCTAAACAGGGAGAAGTGCAAAGAAAGATTATTATTTTGATGTATAACAGAAGGCATTTAACTGTGGGCTCAGAGAGGAGAGGGAGCAATTCTAAATCCAGCCTTTCAAGATAGAGTTTTCAATGTTATTTTAAATATGGATCATCTTCAGTGTATTTCACTCTGTCCCCTGGTTCTAAGTGAAAGGAAGGTTGCTGAGTCACATTCTGGCTCTTCTGATTCTCTGCCCCAGTCCTGTGACAGATTAGCAAAGTAAGGGATGACCTGACTTTCAGCTTGTGACTTGTTATAATTCCTTTTCCTCCCCCCAAATCCAATTCAGTTGTAGTATGGGAAATAAGCATCTTACGAACCTCTTCTGCTCCAGCTAAGTGATCAACTCACGGGACACGAAATTCCCAAAGCATTTTACTTTTGGACTTTGGGCCAAATTTTGCTATATTTCTCTGTTGGGAGCCAGAAATGGCTTAGTTACAACAGCATAAATTGGATATGCCCTATGGGTCTCAATGGGGTGACTGAATTTGGCCTGTTGCTTTAGATCTGTGTTATTAAAACAGTCAGTCTTCTGGCTACAAGGAGAAATATAAAAAATTATAATTCACATATGTTGAGATGCGCTCTGGGTAGTGTTATAACAGGATAGAGAATGATGCTTAATCTTGTTTTGTACTACAGTGCTGATGATGTTTGTATGGCTGTACTAGAGAAAAAGCAGCTTCCTCCTTATTCTCAGTGTGTTTTGCAACACGTTGAAGCACCTGGGCAAGCAGACTCTCAGAGCCATGGCAGGACTGACAATTTCACCTGAAATGAGGTGTAAAGATGAATAAAAGGTGAGTTCTGTGTTTTACTTAAAGAAAAATTTTTTTTCAAAAAACAAGATAAATTAGAAAGATTTGCATTTAAAGTGAACACTTCCATGTATCTGTAGTTATCAGGCAAAGATACATCAAAATTTATGATGAATGATGCATTTGCTTGGTCCTATTCTCATTATACATATATCTGAAGTGGAACCAATGCCATTTATGAATAATTTAATTAAAATAATGGCAAGTATTTTTGTAACATACAAAACTGTAAACATTAATTTAATAAGACTGAGAATCATGAAATGCAATCTTAATTACTAGAAACCAGACTAATCAGCTGAACTGAGGTAGACAAGACAGTTAGGTCATTTCTTTGAAGTGCATGGTGTTTTAGAATAGACCTTAAAAGCCATCTAAGTTCTCTTTGCTCTGCCTGTCTTTTAAATATTTCGTTGCCCTAGGAATTTGTGCCAGGATTTTTGTCTCTTTCGCCTGCCAGCGCCGAGGCGCAGCGGTAATCCCGGGCAGGGCCAGCTCTCCTTGCTAGCAGTGGCCGAGCTGTGACAGGCTGTGGGAGACCCCAGGTGCCTGTGCCCCCCTCCCAGGCCAGTAATCAAGGACTGCCCTATAATAAGGTGGATTTCTTGCATCTCACCCTCCCCAGGGAGGTTGATGCAGAGCTTCGGGGTGATTAGAAACCTTCTGCACATTTCTAGCTATTTCTAGCTATATGGGGAGACTTCCTACCTTTCTATGTGCTCAGCCTTTTACCTCTCAGCCCTGTGTATGTGAAGCAACCATGCATTACCTCTGCAGAGCCAGGAGATCAAGGAAGTTGCTGGAGCCTTCTCTGGTAAGGTGGACTTCTGCTGATTACTGGTTGCAATTTGATTTCAGATTTCTTGGTACCCAAAATGTGCAAAGTTCTCTGCCTGGCTTTAAAGGAGAGTCATTTTCAAACTGGGTCATACTCAGCAAGGGGAAACTTTCAGTTTAGATTCAAAGTCAAAAGTATCAGAAAGCTGAGAATTATCAGCTTGTGATTAAAATATATGGAGCTTTTAAACTGTAACTGCAGCTCCTAGCAGCACCTTTGTTACTTTGAAGTAGGCCAAAATGGCACAGCCAGCTCTGCAAGTGCCTCTATTTTTCTCATAGTGCCTTCATGTCTCTGCTTTTCATGCGCTGGTGCCTCATTTCTGGCTCATCATGAACAGCATAAGAGAAGAACTGGTAGCCTCACGTTTTCTTTTCAGGGTCACCCCACGTTCCCAGTCATTCACAGCACAAGCCGGGGCCCCAATCTCCCCTAGGTCTGTCTCTTCAGAACTATATAACAGAATGACAAAATAAGCAATATAATTGTGTGGGACTCCAGCTCATGTCTCTAATGGCAAATGCAGTAGCCAAATTTACATAACATTTACACTCTGTAWGGTAGGATGTGGTTTAACTTTTATTTTTTCCTCAATTTGCCATCATGTATTGAAAACTTGCATACTGGAGTCATCATTATTGAATTCAATATAAGCTTCATCAGCACCCATCAATTCTATTTAAAATTTACATTTTAAAATGAGAATGAAATGAAGGGGCCACCACCTGTTGAGGGCTAMTAAAACCCAGAGCCTAGAAAAATAACCTTAATAACGCGACCTCTAGTGGCTACAGCAAAGCATGAGTGAGAGCCTGAGGTTCGTTTGCCTGAGAGCAGAAGATTGGACCGCCTTGGAAGCAACAATAGATTCACAGAGGGAGTATCTACAAGATACGATAAAGAGAAGTTGATTTTTTTATTCTACTCTCTTGATTGCTTTGGGTGAGCTTTCCAATAAATGATTGATTAACCTCATTCAATGAGCTTTAGTCTAGACCTCTTGCTGCAGATTTACTGCTGCATTAAAACACCGGTGCTTCTTGCTCTCTTCCTTCCCATGACAGTGATTTGTTACATGAACATTCAAGTAGTCAGAATAACTGTGGGGCAAACTGTGGTGATTTGTGTGTTCACTCACACTACAGCCAAGCGTACAGATGAGATATGGTTGCACATAACTCTTCAAACAGGCTCAGTACAATGTTTAGCATTTTGTGCTCTGCTTTTGTCTTGGCTCTGCACACTCCTTTGGCCCTGGATCTTCTTGCCCCAGCTGGGTAGATATCTACCAGAAATAAAGACTTTGGCCATAACATTTTTTCTTTGCCTTGAAGCCTGCCTGGAGTGAAGAGCTGTCACGATGTTACTGTGTCGTGTTACTGGTACCAACATGTGAGTATAGCTTATAGAAAAGATMCTGGGTCATTGGTTCTTGGGATATTTATGTTGTTGTTATATGTCACTTCAAGCCAAGAGAAGTGCAACAGTAAAATAAAATGCTATGTATTTATTGAGGGAATAAAAAAAGAACCTGTCTTCTACAAACTCTGCCATTATCTGGTACTTATCTCTTAGGGAATAGTGGCCCTGGAACAAGGGGCAAATCGTATTTTAACATGAGAGGTCAATCCCTTTGACAGTCAGTGAAATATTAAGATTGACTTAATTGGGCAAAATTTTCTGTCCCTAAATTTTATACCTAGGTTTAAGGCTGACCAGCTCTGTGAATCTAATTTCTCTTGGCATGAGTTTCTCTGGGCACGCTAGGGACAACACCGGCACACTAGGGACAACACAGGGACAGATTTTGTTTTAGCATGYCTTTCCAGTTGATTATTAGATTTATTTTTCTTTAAAAAAAAAAAAAGTTGTCATCTTTAGATGTAAATGCTTGATAAAGGAGCTTGATACTGTCATGCTTTTTAAAAAAGGCACTTGTACTGTCAGGTAAACAAATTGTCTGTGCATAGGAAATTGAGAAACTTGTGTCCTGCTCACATTAAAGGGACAGAAAACAAAAATGGTATCGTTAGAGCAGAGTTTAATTCCTTCTTTCTCTCTTGGGAGTGGTACCTTTGGAAAACTTTGGAGAGGAGACTCCTGATCTCACCAAGTCCTATGTGCACTGATATTTATTGGACAGCATGTATCACTCTTAAATGCTGCCATGCTTGTACAGTGCAGCCTTTTTCCCAAATCAGCATAGCCAGAAGGAGCTGTCTTGCAGTAACTTCAGGAAGACTCTCTTTGCTGGGAATGGCAGCATGTGGTGGCGAGAGCCCTTAAAACACCCTATGCCCGCGCMCCGCAGTCGTGTAGGGTGGGAAGCCCTGCCAAGGAGTTGCCCTGCGGAGCCAGGCTCCCGGCAGCARCCTGGGATCCCAGAGCTCTTCCCTCATGAGGTGCAGGACGAGCACACTGCCCATGTTGGCACTGCCTTCCGGACACTGCTTCAGGCCTCTTTCCCCTRGGCTTATTGAAAATTAATAGATTTTTTTTATTTTTAACTGTTAGCATCAGTTCTTCTCTTATTTCCTGTGTGTATAAGTTTGCTTTTTTTATTTTATGTTTTATATTTTCTCATAACTAACAGCTTTTTTAACTAAAATTTCTACTTGAGGGAATATAAATGAGAGTAGAATTTGGGTGGTAAGAAGTGATGAATAGCATGTCTTTCAACAGTATCAGTAATGTCTGTTGCTGCTTAGTTTGAATGTATAGTGTCTTCACTGGAATTTGTTTCASTCTGTGTGCATCCATCAGGCCTGAGTCTCTCAAACAACAGCAACTTAATATTAACAAGTTGTGTTTGCCAAGAGCACTGAACTTCATGTGCTGCCAAAAGCCGTTTTATAGAGAAGATGGATATTCTGAGGCGTTTAAATATAATCAACTAGAGTTATGACTACAACTTACTAAATTTGCTATTCATATATAAAAGAACCATGCTTGTTTGTTGAAAATTTTGGAGATTTTGGAGTTTCTATAAGAAAATAAATGTGTTTTTTCAACGCAGTATTATTAAACAAGCTGAGGACTGGATTAAGATTTCTAGTGACTTACATAGTACCATTTTAAAGAATGAATATTCCTGTAAAAATTGCTTAGCTTTGATATTAATCAGTAAGTTTCAAAA
Organism: Nothoprocta perdicaria; assembly: GCF_003342845.1. Taxonomy (NCBI): domain Eukaryota; kingdom Metazoa; phylum Chordata; class Aves; order Tinamiformes; family Tinamidae; genus Nothoprocta; species Nothoprocta perdicaria. Next base: position 371,797 of record NW_020455655.1, read on the forward strand.
ATCAATCAGGTTTTATGTTAGAAAATAGAATTACATTTTTATATGGACAGGTAACTATTTTCCTAATATAGCTCATGAYAGTTCTGTACTGACAAAAGAGATTGTGTTTATGCAAAATTAATCTATGCTGAACTGTGTTATTAAATTCAGACTTTGATCTTAGGCTGAAGTGTTTTGTGCAGCTGTGAATCAATGTGGTTTTAGACAAGAGACTGCAGGAATCAAGAAGTTCCAGTGAATGGCAGGAAAAGGCCACTTCACAGCAATGGGAACTGAAGCTGCTTTGAGTTTTGTATTTGGTTGTGAGTCCAAAACATACACTGCTCTTCATCCCACCCACCTGTCCCAGCTCTTCCTCTCCCTTCATCCAGGATCAGATTGTAAAATCAGATTAAATCTGAAGCAAAGGCTTCATGTTGAGCCTATGCAGATGCACCACTTTGAGTTCCTCAAGAAGTTTCAGTCAGAATTATGCTATTGCTTGKTACCTTGGAGTGACGAATATCATGTGCTTTTAACTAATGCTACAAAAAAATAGGACAGGGGAACCAGGTTGTGAAAATTACCTACAGATTGTGCTGTGATGGTGACCTAAGAATAACCTATAGCTGGAAAACACAAAGATAAATAGGTCCCAGGTTATTACAAGTGCTCTAAAACAGGTGCTTTAAATATTTTTGTAAGCCAGAGAGCCAATGGGCAGTGTTTTAGGGAGTCCAAGCAGAGCTGCACATTGGCAGCTTTGGGAAGYGGGGTCTTCACAGGCCTTCGCAAGTCAATACGTTGCAGTGGGTCCTCAGACAGATACATAGGCCCCAGATATAACAGCACTGAGAGCTTTGCTGGATCTTGTAAACATCAGTCTGCACTCCCCATATGCTGTTTCAGGCTGTTTCCATTAGGAGAATAAATTGATACCAAAGCCAGATATTTAATTGATTAAAAGCTTTTTTATTTACCAAAAAATGTAGGCAAAACACTGTTCTGAACACAGTAGGCAGATTCCCTGTTTATGTTTCTAAACTTGCTATTCCAGACAGCATTCTGCTCTACAAAGTTTTCACTAAGGATGTTGGAACAAATGATTCTTCTACTCTCACTTTAATTTTCTGGTTATTTTTAGTTGCATCTCAATTGTAGGGCAGAGTCATTTTTCAGGCATATCAGGTTTGTGAACCCAACACTTTAAAGGGCCAGTTCCTTTGTGTGGTCTTCTGAAACACTGAATTTTCTGGGAGTCTGTTTTTGACATAAGATCCTAGTTATTGGTTGAGATGTTAGTATTGGTGGTTGGTAATCATGAATCAGACGTAAAGCTTAATCTTTGCTGCTTGCATAATTAATGCAAGTTGGAAAGTTGCTATGAAGAGAAAAACGGGCATTTTTTTCTTCTCTTACGGAAGTATCCATCCGACAGTCAAACAGCACATCTTGTTAATGATCACAGTGGTTTCATTGCTGTGTTAAAAATGTTCATTTTAGAAACTTTTAAAATATGAATCCATGTTGTTTGAGTTTTCATGACTTTGTAACCAATGGTAGCTCAGTTGCACTTGAGAGGTCTTTTTTTTTTGGTTTGTGCTTTTGTTCTCTGAACTGCAGATCAGAGCCCAACTTATAAAGCGGAATATGCTGAGGCCACTCTACCTTCAATGTTCTTGTCCAGCCCCTTTTTTCTAAAGTGCTCTTTGAACACTTCTTTATTTCATCTTTGCGGCGTACGTGCTACATTCTCCCTCTGGAATCGCGGGCGGGCGGCTCCCAGCTGGGCAACATTCTGACCAGGGGCCCTGTGGGCTTCTCACAGCATTGGAGAAGATCAATAGTATGGTTGTCCCTCTTATCCCTCTGGCACCAGGTTTTTGTGTTTTGGTTCACATTTTAAAAGAATACCTGCTGCTCCAGGTTATCTAGGTTCTACATAACGTGCTTTTTGCTAATTAATTATGGACTGTGAGAGTCCCTAGCTAGCTGTCACAAAATGCATTTATCAGGAGTGAAATGGTTACATAATTGTCTTGAAGTTTATGAACAGAAGAATGCATTTCAGTAAGCAGAATTTCAAATAACTAATTCTTTAAATTAAAAAGAAAGGCAAGCAGGAGGGTATAGTCGTTCCTTTAAACTAGTTCTTTTTGTCACCATTCAGCTGATTGATACTGCGTGGGAGGAAGGGCTTTATTTAGCAAGGTGCGGCTGAGGGCGCTGCTTGCGCTGATAGGCGGGGGCATCTCTCACTGACACGAACACAAACCTGTGCAGGGAGCAGGTGCTTCGAGAAGTGCGGCTGGCATTATTTCCCAATGCCTGTGGAAAACCCTCCATCTTCCCTCCCCTGTGTGCACTACAGAGCAAACAGGGAGGGCAAACACAAAGTACCTTTGACTCTCCAAACAGAGTCAGGACTTGTTTACCAGAGGAGATGGCCAGCTCCAAGTCACCTAGGCAGGAAGAGGTCTTCRGCGGATGTGCCACCGGCCACACGGATTGCCTGTAAAAGGCCACAGYAGATCTTCTTACTCCATCTGTGTAATTCAAACAAAAAAACAAAGACTGGGCCAAGAAAGATGTGAAGAACTGACTATGGTTCTTCACATGGATGATTCAGGTTTTAAAGTAAATGAATAAACTCATGTGGTGTGTGCATGCGCTCGTATGTATGGATGGGAGGCGGTTTTCTCAGTTTTAATTTTAAACTGGGAAATCTATTTTAGGAATTGTGAGCAGTTCCCTGTTAGGGACATTTGCTGTTCACCTGCTGTTCACCTGCACTGTCAAGGAAGTCTTACCTATCTTTKCACTGTTTTCTTTTTTTTCCTCACTTCGCTTCCCATGATGTGCTTCRTAATGAATACGTGTGTTTCCATGGATTTCAGTGGTCTATAAATAGGAGCTTGTTGTGATCAGACAGGGCGTGAGGATTAGATGTTAAGGGATAAATACAGTATTCTGGGATATAACAAAAAGTCTGAATTATATGAAAAAGCCAATCAGGTATACCGCTGTATATGGCTATTTTATGCTATTTATGCTTACAGCTATTTTATTAGGGAAGGGAGCCTGAAAAGGAAATTTTTCCTTCAGTGTTCTGGCAAGTGTGTTCATACACCAAAAATGCTGTTTTGACTACTTTTCATTTTTATCAGCTCCGTGGATATTAGAAAATATCAATATGTGTGTTTGTGAAAATTCATTCTGCTGTGAGATTATAGATTAATCAAGTTAATATGAAGTCAGAGGATTTAAAAAATTAGGTATCACAGATAATTCATATATATACATATATATATGTTGCAAACTTAAAGCTTTCTCAATAGATATTCTGAAGAGAAAAATATCCAATGCACAACTAGAAATATTGCCTCAATAGTCCATTGACTTATACCACTTGTACATTGACACAGCTTTAACGCCTTCATTATGATTTACACTGATTTACCACTTTGTAAATAAGAACCGGATCAGGTCTATATGCTTTTACAGACTTTCACTGTAGGCCTGTGTTTTAGTTGGAGAGTCATAATTTCAGGAAAGTATTAATGAAGTGATTGGTATCAAAAGCCCTTCAACTTCTGAAGACATTTTTCAAAAATTACTTGGCGCCTGGGCTGATTTGTAGACAGTGTTTCAGTCTGCTATAGACTAATTGAGCTGGTCTATAAAKGGCTGAAAATGAAATTTTATTAGAAATAAAATTGTATTTATTGAAGGCAGTTTTCTTACCTAACTCTGTAAATGCATTACAGAGCATTTACCGGGCAAGAGCCCGGTGATAGTAAAACTTCGCTATGCCACAGTTTTCCAGATGGCTGTCAGAATATGCTAAATTGTAGGGATTTTTTCTCTGCTTCTTTTATCCCTCAGCACCTGAAACAGGGATTAGTATTAGTATTTACTGACGCTAATCATATTTACTTTAACAGGTTTAAATACCTCCTCATATACCATACCAACCATACCAACAACTTGCTCCAAGACTATGATATTGAAATTATTAGAGCAAATATTTCTAAAGTATTAATATTTTATTTCTATTACTTTTTTGTTTTTATGTTCTTCTATGTGTGACATTCCCCGAAGGGAAGCTCCCAATGTGAATTACACTGGTGTTGAAGGCAATAACTTAGAGTTACTTTAAAAGTCTTGCAAACCTTGAGAAGAAAGACTCCTTTGTAAGAATGTGTATGGTGTGACAGCCCGGTTTTGTTTGGGCATGACTGTAGCTGTAGCTTTGATAGCTTATAAGATCTGTGATCGAATGAAGCTGGCAGGTCTCCTTCTCAGATGGATTTAGTGCATAATGTGTCTCAAGTGGCCTGACTGAGGGGGCAGCAAGCTTGTGGAGTCCCTGTTTCTGCCCCACCGTTCGAGCTGCAGGAGCATTTGCAGTGCATTTCCTRTTAAGGGGCAGTGAATAATTCCGTTCTCAGTAAAAGGATTCTGCCTCTACCTTAATTGATTTTGGAGTGTGGAAAATCCAACCATCAGCAGCCAACACAGAGCATTGAAAATGATATGTGTGAGTGTTTCAGCAGCTTGTATAGCAGCTGGCAAACGATGTGTAGGAAGGTTTGTTCTCTTCTCCGTGTATTGGCTAAATACTTACTGGTCCCCGCCTTTAAAATATGAAATACTAAATAATGAAATTTAAAGTAGTAAAAGCTGTTAGGAAAAGTGTGCTTTTATGTAATACATGTCTCATTGCATTATGCAGTGGATACACCTAAAATGCTGAGGCAGGACTTCACATTTAGTCTTCACTCCCGCACTAGGCAGTAACTTGGACTGTGTGTGAATCCGAGTGCTTTCATTGAAACCAATCACCAAGTATATTTTGAAAATTGTGGGCTGGCCAGCTGTTTATAATTAGCAAAGAAAAATGTATCAATAGTAATAAAAAAAAAACTAACAAAGATTTGTACAAATCACCTTTCAACCTCTGCAAGTCTGCAAAAAAATTACAAGAATTCTGTGGTTGGAGCTTTTAGCAATTATTTCCTACCACATGCACTAACTTGCAGTGATGAAATCCAGTTGCAGTGTAGGATTTACAGCTTTTAGGACTGGCAAGATATGTTGGTAATATCCTAAAGAGAAGTGCAATCAGAGAGACCACACCTAATGATTAATTCATGTGGTATGGGAATAACTTCTTGCATGTTTCCAGAGGGGAAAGGAAACAATGTTTTTTTACTCCCATCATCCTTTAATGGATAATAAATAGATAAGACAGTTGTTTTCATTTCAGTATCTCTCTTGTTTAAAATATAAAATCTATAGAAATTCATTGTTTATTTAGGAAAGCAGCAATTTTAGTTAGGGTTATTTTACAAGACATGTAATTTAGAAATTATTCAGTGAAGGTGCTTTCCCACGCTGGAAATCCTGGGTGCTGTCCAGGCACTGAGTGCTGCGCTCCCCGGCACTGCGTGGCCTCCACTGGGGCCTGCGCCCGGCCCGGGAGCCCCTGCGGCCGCGGGCCTGCTGGACTGCGGGAGCAAATGCCCAGGCAGCAGCAGCAGGTGAATTTCTAGGACACACTGGGAGAATTCCTGGAAAGCATCAGGGAAATCTGCGTAAAGCAGCAGTGCAATGTCTAGAAAGCAGCAGTTGGAGTCCTAGAAATGCTTTCTCCCAATAAAAATTTTCTCCTTGAAATTTTGTCCTTGAAAATTTTGTGAGAATTCCTGGAGAGCTCCTGAAAAATTCTTATAAATTGTCCAGACCTTGGAATTCTCAGTAAATTAGCAAACAAAAGAATACAGACTTTTGGCAGATCCAGTGAGTTTGTTTACCATGAGCAGTCAGTGCTTCTTTATGACTAAGGTGAATCTGTTGCAAATATACTGGCCCCTTTTCAGCGTGTAATATCCTGATGTTCCACACAAGATACTTGAGTAGTCTGACTTGAAATGACTTAAAAGGGTGCCAAAATAGTAATCACATATAAGCAGGTGTTAAGAAAAGAAAACTCCTAAAGATGTGCCTGCCTACACCTAACTGTTTGTACTTGTTTATCAAGAACTCTGCAAGGCCTCGGCTCTCCACAGCCTTGCTGACTGAAATATTTTTCCCTTCTGTCTCGTGTGACAGCCTGATCCAGCCGAACGGCCCCTTGACAGCGTCCCTGCCGTGCTCTGCCCTCGCTTGTGCTCTTCCAAGTGGGAATTTCAGCAACTGTCTTTCCTCCCGTGTTTGTTTTCCCGTTTACCAGCACTGTGGAGCACTGTGAGCTGTGTCAGTGAAAAGCACCACTCAAATACTGTATGGCTAACTAAAGAGGAGACCTTATTCAGGAAGAATTCTATTCACTCCCAGAGTGACTTCATGCCTGAACAGGCCCTGTAGGGCATGGTAAATGTGAATGTTTAATAAATACATGTTCCTTAGGGAGCCTAATAACCAGATTTTCATACCGATGACTGATGAATGCACCATAGGCCTTGACCTGGCTAAGGGCATTTAAAATATTGGCAGTGTTGAATTGTTACAAGCCGACATACGGATCTCTCGGGGCATATTCCTTCTACATAGGAAGTTCTCCATTGTAAATTATTTCCCTGCTTTAAGGCACCACACTTTTAATTCAGTCTTTATTGCAAATGCATCTGGTTAGTGTTAAATTAAAACACCCCAGGAAATCTGTACTTTTCAATGTATTTGTTATTTATGTAAATCTTTGGAAAGCATCCATTCCTTCAAAATAAAATTAATTAGAAACATACGGCACTCTACCGGGGTTGTGTGCATGACTGTTGCTCTGTCTGAGGTCAAAATATATTTCAAGCCTAATACTGAGCTGTAAATCTTTACTGTTCTTCTAAGACCTTCTCCAGAGTGATGTGAAATCATCAGATGTCAGATGAGGACAYGATATTTTTTTGCTGAATCTAGTCCTTTTTCTGAAGACTGTTCCTACTAAGCAGTAAAAAAATAATTCCTGCTATTTGAGGTAGATGTCAGTGTGATGTGAAGTTATGTCTGCTTGGTGGCTTGGGACTTTGGTCTCTTCTTGACGTCTCGGGCCTGTAGGATGTGACTCTCTGAGTGAATCCACTGTACAGACCTGTTGCTTCTGTGTGATATTTCAGTAGCATTTGACACAAGGCTTTGGAGACTGCTCCCAAGTTATGTAATAGGACAGCTCTCTCTTGCATAGCAAAGTTTTTTCCCCACTTCAGATTTGTGTAGCTCTGAGAAAGCATTTCTCTGCTTTGCCGACTGTGAGCACTGACATTGCATGACGAAGCTCTGTTGAGACTATGGTAGTTACCATGAGTCTTTGATCAAATGAAATTTAGATAGAAGAAGCTGCTGCAGATGTCAGGGCCTGAGCTGCCCCCTGTGTAATGTGCTGCTCAGCCAGCAGAACAGCTCATGAACACGAGATTTCCTCAGACACCCAACACCATGACCCAAAGCTGGTGTTCATGTCACAAGGTTTCTCCCCAATGCGCCATGGTGATAACAGCGAAGGAGGAGGCTTGTTTTTAATTGCAATCATTGCCACGACTGTTAGTTTTCAGGGAAAGGGACATTAATGAACATGGGATATGTTTGTAGAGAAGGGCTTTAGTTCTGCCATACCACGTTCAAAATTGGTGCATAACTGAGAATCTCCACTTTCTGGAGTAATGTAACTAGAATTTGGCCTGAGTTGCTTAAGAATTACGGCAACAAGTAAAAACGTTTTTATGGTGTAAACTAAACCCAAAGGTTAACTTAGGACAGTCCAGTCCCAACTGGGTGCAAACTAGTAGTGTCAGCAGGGAATTCTGACTTAGCCAAGTTACCTCAGTAGCAGGTGAGGCTAATTAGCCCTGTGTCTATCCAATTTGGGGCCTCCATGAGTACCTGTAGCCAGGTGTACATGAGGTGTTGGACTGTCTTCGGAGATCTGGAGATTTTTTTTTTTTTTCTCCACAGATCCATTTGAGCACCAGTAGTCCTTGTTGTGCCATGCCTGTTGTGATAGGAGCAGCCTCAAGACCAARGAGATGCATGGGCGTTTTCTCAGATTCACACTCGCACAGAAGGTAAAGCTTCCTCAAATCCTCATGTGGTGTGGCTCAAGTTTTAGAGCACTTCAGACTATATTTTCATTCTCTTATATGTTCTTGAAACCACAGATGTGTTCATTTTACTCACAAATATTAAAACTAAGACAAATATGAAAGAATATTATGTTTTGTTTTGAAATTTAAGTCCTTTTTTTCTACATAAGATACAACAAAAACCTTCCGGAACACAAATGTGAAAACTGTATTGTAAAATTGTTTTCAGCTATCCTGGGAACTCATTAGTTTCTCATCATATCTTTGATCTAAAAATATTTTTATATGAAGTAATTAAGCAATAAATTTGCTATCTAGTGAATCATAATAATGTGCTTGTACTTATGTAGTTCTATATGGGTAAATAGCACTGTGCAACCATGGCTTTGATTAGAAATTGTTATTTGATAAGAAATTGCAGTCCCACAAGACCAGATGTTATTTTGTGGCAACACAAGGCAATGTACTAACACAATACATTTTATATAACTTTCAGTATTAGTCTATCCAATTAGCTTATATTTACTCGTAGTATAATGGACTCGATAAAGTTTGGATAAATAAAAATTTTACTCTCTCTAAATTTATATATAATTATATATATATTTATATATATATTTATATATWWWTATATATATTTATTCATATATCTTTATATATAGTTATATATTTGTTTATATATAATATTTATWATTATATATATATATACACACACTATATATATTTATTTACCAAAAATGGGCACACCCACCCAATGGCCATATTTGGGCAGTTTGACATTGTATGGGCATTATAGCCATATATGGTCAAATTCCCATATTTGAACATCCAACAACTGATGGTCATTTATGGCTATTTTGCTCCACACCAAATATGGGCACCCCCACCTGTGACCATATATTCTGGCATTTGGACCCCATATGGGTATTTCATCCAATATGTATACTTTGACCATATATGGACATCCCCACCCAACAGCCATAATTGGGTGTTTGACCATATATGGACATTCAATCATTTATGGTCATTTGAACCTTCTTTGGGCATCCACTGCTTGACAACCATACTTGGATGTACATGACCACATATGGGCATTTTGACTGTATTTGGGCCCCATCTGACAACCATATTTGGATGTTTTGACCATATATGGTCAAAAAACCAAATACGACCACCAGGGAATGCCTAAATGTGAGCATTTTGACCATATTTCTGCCTTGTGTGTGTGTGTATGTGTGTGTATATGCCCAAATATAATAAAACCTGTGATACATTTTTATTTCATACTGCTTATAATTTGTCAAGTTAGAGAACAAACAACCCGAGACATCTCTTCATATTGCTTGTGCTTACACAATCTTTTATTTGGTCTTTAGAAGATGTTTTCTGGGCATGTGTGACTGTTTATTAACAGAGATAGCAAAGAAGGGGGAAAAAAAGGAAAATTTAGAAATCTCAAATGATGTATGCCTCTAATTCCCTTTATCTAAATTTYTATGCAGAAAAATGCAGAATTATCCTGTAGGAAAATTTCAGATGTTGACTAAAGAGTAAAATTGTTAGGTCAGATCTTTCCTGACATGAGCTATTCCAACCAGCTATTTCAATAGGGAGGGCTTTCCTTGCTTAGAAGATTTTTATTAAGGTTCCCAGGAGCCCAAACTACTGATCAGCTTAACAACTAGCTCTCCAGATCACTGAGGAGCATTTAGCTTGTGTTACTGTACGGGTCACTTGACTGCAGCCTCACTGCTTTCCTGCATCTCTATTAGCTGATGGCTCTCGGTGTAGTGGCAGCTCCTTATTCCCCCAGCAGCTGTTTGCATAGGAAGGTAGCTATTCTTTCCTTCCTTAAAAATCCTTCAAAAATCATGACATTTTTTGTTTAAAGTACAACAAATAACCTAAAAATAGAATTGTAGCTGGAATGTGAGCTACTTAGGATGGATTAGTATGTTTATTAAAAATCTAGGTTTTTGGRATATTCTCATGAGATACACATGTCCTTTTCTTGATACTCCCCAGAGGTACTAGTCAAACAATCTGACAGCAGCATGAAGTAGTTCAGTCTTCAGTCTCTCATAAACAATGTAATTAAGGGTACTTCAATCACAGTAATGGGATATACGCATAGAAGTCCTGCTCAAATCATCTTTTTCCTCCTTCAACTATAACTGTATTGCATATATTGCAATATGCAAGGATCTTCTCTGTCTACATATAAATAAGGTTTATGCTTTCATTGTTAAATATAGAGAACCACTTTTTGTGTTTATTAACCCTAGTGTAAAAAATGTTCCATGTAAAAGGAATCATAATCTACCCCTGAAACTCTGTAAAAAGTTCGGTAGTCTCAGTTTACTGGAAATGTAATTTAAAAACAGTCATTAAAAACAAGCAAACAGAAAAGCAAACAGCCCCTGCTCTCAGCACTCTTGAACTATATTATCAGAAGTCGGATCAGATATCGGATGGCATAAATGGCATTGACTAACCTAGTGCCCCTATAATAAAAGCCAATAAGCCCAGGGGTGGTATCACAGAAGGGCAGTCAAGAGAGGCTGCCCTGCAGTGCCCAGGGCCCATCTGTGCCCTTGGTGTTGTGCAAACACGTAACGAGAAGCGTCTGCRCTTGGCCTCACAGCCTGAGCACTGTCCTCCTTTTCTGGGCACCGGAGATGGGAGCRATCCAAGCCTGGCACCTTCTGTTTGCCTTGTGTTTGCAGTATTCAGAAAGAGCTGGCTCTGCTTCATATGCTGCTGCTGAAGACAGAAGCACCCTTTGTAAAAGCAATGATTGGTCTTGGACTTATAGGGTAATTTTTAACATTAGAAAAATATAACATTAAAAAAAGTTCAAATAAAGACTTTCAAATAGCAARCTGCTTGTTAGAAAAAGTATAGACATGTCGCTTGTGTCTCAAGACAGATGAAGCTGCTAAATGGTTTAAAGATTAATCTGGTCTTGCCACATTTGTCACATTTACCGTGTATATTTTACATTCAGATATTTATGTAGTATTTAGGTAATTATACATTACAGCCTTCAAATATTAATATAAATAGTAGCAGTAAGAAACAACATCCTTTACAAATCACATTAAAAAAAAAAGAAAAAAAGCTTTGTAAGAAAATCCACKGGAGACAATGAGAGTGATTATTATAATTTACAGGAGCCATGGATTTTGGAGTGTTCCCAGTGCTGTCCCTGTGCTAATGTTCTGAAGAGAAGTGGGCTGCCTTCCTCCAGACAATGCCCTACATCAGATGCCTTCGGCTTCAGCCTTAGCAACTTTTCTTCACCTCTTCTGTATGTAATTGCAATCACYGCGGTCCAAGGTATCCAGCCGAGGAATCTCATGCCTGCAAGTACCTCCATAAGCTTCACAGCTGACAGCCGCAGTGGTGTATTTGCTGTAAAAGAATGGCATTATTTCTGTATAGATCCAATCCTGCCCGTTTAAATCATCTTCCACCAGCACTAAGCCCCCGTAGGTGGGCACGCCATCTTCTCCCGTGCCCCGCAGGGCCAATGGGTGTCATATCCATGCTTGGGGCCCATGCTCTGTGCTTGGCTGCTGCTACAGCTGCCCCAGCAAAGCAGTGAATCCTCGCAAAGGCCSCAAAGTGGGAGGCAGGTGTGTGGGGGGAAGCCACTTTAGGTTCAACAGCGGCTGCCYGGTGCCTCGCTGGCTCTTCTATGGTCAGATACCAGGTGGGGGAGTCAGGGCAGCTCTGCTGAGGATGCTGAAGCTGAGGGGTGAGCTGATCGCCAGGGAGTCACTGTTTATCACCAGAACAAATAAACATCCACAAGAGAGGGCTTCATTTGCACCTATGGCGAAATATATACCTATAAAAAGGTAAAAAGAGCCAAAAGAGTTCGATCAAAGCTGAACACCTCTGGGAGCATCAAGGGAAATGATGACAGATGCAGATATTTGTAGCCAGATGCTCAGAGGTTACAAATCTATTAGGGAAAAATGTGTTTTTAAAATAAAGAAAASTAAATATTTCCAAGCATGACTGTGTCAGTCATGATGCCATTGAAAGCAACAGCAAAAAAGAAGACAGAAAGATTTAGATCACCAGATTCTTTTATGCCTCTTGATATTTTTGTTTTAAYTATACCTACTTTCTTTTTGGGAATGTAGAATTCCATACCTGGAAAGAAATTTTTCAGTGCCTTAAAATTTACTTAATGTTTTTAGGGATTTGTTCCTACCTTTTAAATTCCCAAATAAATTATCTGCAACCAGAATTGAAAATAAGAATTTTTATGTTAACCTTAAACAACTGTAATCTGCAATGTGGAAGTTAAGCTGATTACTGATTTCTACACCATATCCTAGAAACTGCAGTCAATTTCTCAGAATTGATCTGGTTTAACAAATAAAATCCACCGGTTCTTGAGTTACATCTCTTATTCTAAACTTTCCAGGGGAGTAGAGGAAAGTGGGGGAGGAAATCCAAATCCTACATACTGTAATGCCCCTTAGTGAGATAATTATATCCTGTCAGATTGCTGTAAGCTATACAGATGATCAAAAGAAAGGGAAAAGAGAGTAATTACCAGATGAGGTGCAGGAAGCCCAGTTTACTAGTAGTATACATTTGGAAGCTATATGGAATTGTATGCGTTTGGAAATACAGATTGAAGTTACTTTTATTTTTCTTTTGGCTTCTTGAAAAGGCGGCGTTGTACATGGGCTTGGTGCTCAAGGGCCTGAAAGACCAGTGGCACGCAGTGCAGACAGCAGCCATGACAAGAGAGAACAGCAGACCTGCTGCCAGTTTTACTAGAAAAAAGCAGATAAAAGATGTGAAAGAAGAAAAGGCTACAGATCTGCTTGCTGGCAGGGTAAGAATTTTTGGTAGTTTCTTTTTCTTTGGTGTTTTTAAAGCTGTACAGTTCATTATCAATTTCAAAGAACTGTGATAGAAAATGAGATTTCTAATGGCTATTTGGCTTTTCTAACAGCTTTCTCTGGCTTTTTAGTTTTTTTTTTTTTTTTTTTTTTTTTGTCACAGAGCAAATTGAAATGGATGTGTGCATATGTATATTTTGTTCAGACATCACATTGTTGCTTTCTTGCATCAGAAGCATTCACTGCACTAGCGTTGTCTGTATATATGTGCCAATGACTTCTGCCTTTAGAGCACCTCTGCAAAGTCTGCAGGTGCCAAGACTGTGTGCCAAGGCTCCCCAAGGTTGGCACTCCCCGGCAGTCCGGCCACAGGACTGGTACCCCTCATRTGCAGCTCTTCAGTGTCAGTATCTTCAAAATCTGTGGTTTTTTTTTTAATACCATGAAAAGTATAAGTTCACTGGGTATTTACAGGTGCATGAGAAGCAATTCTTGCAGCACTGAAGTCAAATGTGCATTAGATGCTTTTTTCCTTAGAAGTTAGGACAGGTATATAAAAGATGTTTACTGCTGTACATAGCTATGAATTAGCAGTATTTTGAAGATCTGAGAGAACAACACCCAAAATGTTCATGAGTGAAGATGCAGTGATTCTGGGTTTGGTGTGATGCAGTTTTAATGGGAAGGCTCTTACTCTCTTTTGTGAAGGGTAGGAGCAGGGTTCATAGACCTAGGAATTTATACAGGCAAGTTGCTGTTATGCTTTATGCCTCCTCTCCCACTGAGATTTTT
>NW_020455655.1:385546-418246 GCF_003342845.1 Nothoprocta perdicaria
AAAATGTTAGAATACACTGATTTTTTTCCTTAGCTATGGAAAACGACATAACTGCGGTTTAGCCTTTTGTTATTAAATACAGTTTATTTTTTCAATCTTTTTAAAAGGCATTGACAAAACACTTAACTGTTTAAATTAGCAATGTTTGCTGCCAAGCATGTGCTGCTGCTTTGGCTTCATGTTTGTCATCTGATGCCTGGGTCAGACTGCAGAAAGTGTTGCATCTGTTGGATTCCAGGTGCAGTTGCTCCTTCTCTTCTGTTTGGGTGCCCTGTTAGCAGCTGGAAGGCAGGAGGGTTTCTCAAGAACTGTGTATAGAACAGAATGCAGCTGTTCCTCAGGGTGAAAGTTTCCTCACCTGTTGCTACTGATGCCCACAGCAGCAGCACTGCTGGTGTTAATGGGGCCAAACCGGTGCTCCTGGTCATACCAAGAATGCCAGAATTTGCAGCTAAGGTGAGTTTCCTGATGGGTGAGCAGAAGGGAAACCCTCCAGTCATGTTATTTCATCCTGTTGTCTGTCTGTGTCAGTGTTCCCCAGTCCGATGCATGCTGGTTTCTGAAGTGACCGGTCACTGACATGCGCCTGGGGCTGGACCTGGCAGAAGGGCTTGCTTTCTTTTGCCAGTCTTTGAAGTTTCCTCTCTTCTCTGCCAGCCCCGTACTGCCGTGCAGTGTGTCGCTGCGTCCTTGGTTGTGATTTCTGATTTCGTGATTGCAGCAAAGATTAGAGAGTGAAAGAAAGCTTCATTTCTAATCATTTAAAGCCTTATCCCCTAGGCAGGTCTGCCAGGGGACCAGAGGGGCCTTGTTAGCCTGTCCTGCCCTGTATGGGGAAGGAGCTACCTGGCTCACAGGTCCAGAGAGCTTGGTCACTACTGGCTTCCTCTCTTTGGCTTTTGTGACCCTCAAAAGAGYTCAGGGTTATGGAAGAGGGAAACCCTGCGTAAGTGTTTACTGTCTAGTGTCACRCTATACAGGCTTCTTTAATATTTGATTCAACACAAAGAAACACCAATGACTAAAAATACATGCCTTCTATTTTCCTCTTTGGTGCTATGTCATTAGATTGTGCATATAAGCAGAAACATTAACAGTCATAGTATGAGAGTATAAACAATTTTTTTTAACAAGCTCTAGGAATAGAAAAGAAGATTAAAAGATCTAAACTACTAGTGAATGTGGATAGAATAGTTTTCCTGGATAATCTTGTGTTATATTTTAATAATGAAGAAAAAAAAAGAGAGAAAAAGGAAGGCTTTAAAAATTGCACAAAATTGAAACAAATAATCTGTTGTGCAGTAACAATCGTGCTAAACAGAAAGAGAGCAGCTGTTACTGGAAGTTACAGTTAATTGTTGTGTTTTCCAGTGCAAGGTTGTTTGGTGGGAACAGTGGAAAAAATGCAAGCAATTGCCAAAAAATAAGTGTGTGAGGTGAAACTTGTGTTTGCTCTCATGAGAACTTTCTCACATTTGTAAGTAACTGAAAAAAACATGCTGAACTTAAATCTCCAGAGATGCATTGTGCTGTATAGAGAGAGCGCAGAGAACATGGCATTGGCTGGAGAAAGAGAGCAGAGCATCCAGAAGCAGGAGGGCTGCTAGGGAGGTAAGAGCCAGGAGGGGAAAGCAGCTCCCCCCACTTCAAACTTATTTTCTTTTTCRGTAAATCGGAGGCTCCTTATCTTCCTCTCTCCCTTCTGCCTGCTTAGAACAGCTTTGCATGTGTCTTTTAGACCAGGTGAGCAAAGTGTTCTCCCAGTTCAAATCTGTTATCTTCAGAGGAGCCAAAGATAGATAAATTAGCTGGGGACATTTKGTAAGCCTCGTGGGACAAATTCCAGTGCGCTGTAGGATGCCCTAAAAGCCATTGCTGAAGTGGGACTYGTGTGGAGCGTCCTGGCTGGTTGTGGCTGAGGTTTAGGCCTGCAGAAGAGCCAGGGCAAGAGGGATGGATGGAGGCCTGAGTAAGGGATGGACAATAGACAGAGGCCTGGGTGAGGGATGGACGGAGGCCTGGGTGAGGGATGGATGATGAACAGAGGCCCGGACGAGCGATGGACAGAGGCCAGACGAGGGCTGGCCTGGCCAGTGTTGTGTCTTGCAGCCCCGCCATGGCCCTTGCCTGTCACTGCTCGCGTCACCCACCGGGGCTGCCCTCTGGCAGTGCAGCTTGTTACTGCATTCTTGCAGCACAGGGCTATAAAAAGTTGTAGGTCGTAATAGGCAGCTATTTATTTCTTAATACATTTTCAGATGCCAGAGGGGAGGGTTTTTATAAGAATAAAAAGAGGTACTGGAATGTATTTATTAGGGATTTAATATATTTATTTTGAACTACAACTTGTTCATCCAAATCCACAGTAAAAACTACAAGAAAATACAGTTTCTACTCTACTGAGATCATGCTTTTCTAAACACCCTGCCTGTATTGCCTCCTAATGTGAGTAATTGCACTGGCTTCTAAGAAACAATATGCAGTAGCCAACCCTTAACCTCAGCAGCATCACTCTCCAAAATACTACACTACCAAGTTTAGCTTTAGAAAACAAACACGTTTTCCAAAAAGAGGATAAAAAAAGGTAAAATGTAAAACAAACCCAAATGAAAGTTGAACAATGCTCTAAAAAATTCTTTTTCACATTAATCAAGCCTGATTACTATTAATTCATTAACCAGAACATCTTACAACTGGAAAAGCTTTCTCTTGTTGCCAACTGTATTATATTAATTCAATATGAATGCGACCACTGAATATCAGTTGACATTAAACAACTGCATAGTTTATGCAAATTAAAAATACCCTTTTGTTTTGCACAAAACAGATCTTGATGTCTGCTGAAGCTTAAGGCAGGAGGGGATTATTATTGTTCCCATTGTATTTAGGAGATACCAGTCATGGCCCTGTAGTTAAGACTCATCTGAGTTTTATCCCTAAACCAGGAATTCCTTCTTATGGCTGTGAAGTGATAAATGAAGTGATATCTGAGGCTGAACTGCATAACACCTTCTCCCTGAAGGAAATTTTGGCTTCAGTGAAGTCAGAATTTACAAACATATTAAATGATTAATTGAAGTTTAAAAATAATGTTTTTAAGCAAATATAGAATTGACAACAGCTTGCTGAGAGCTTATTACAAATATGGCTGAGATATCCCACCTGTGTATCACTGCTTATGATTTTTATATTGATTATTTAAGACAAGTAGATAGGATTTCTATGGCAATCCAGTGAATAGGAATGTTGCAAAAAGGAGAGGGGAGATTTTATGCTGATTTACAGGCAGAACCTGTTGCAATCTGAAGGCCTTTGGGAAAATGTAGTGGAAGCACTTTAAACATCTCAGCCAATGCCTGAAGACCCACGAGCGTGGGCTCGTTGCTGCCGGTGCTGTATAAATACACTGTCCCTTTGTCAGCCCTCCCTGTATTCTGCTTTTCCCCAGGCTGTCCGTGGCATATTAAAATAATTGATAGTGAGGTCTATAAAGCCCAATGGCAATGCAAAGTTCTAGTACAATAAATGTTTCCACCATTTCTAACCATTTTGGGTAAAACCTGTTACATCTGGTTAACTGTCTCTCTGGCTATTTTTATTCCCTGCACAGACAGAAACTTTATGCCAAGTGGTGGCTTCACCACGTGCCTGCCAGAGCAGGGGGCCGTGCTCCAGCCCTGGGGCTGGCAGTCACCTTGTGGCAACACGATGCAGCCAAAYGTGCATGGTTATGGGTATTGCTTTTAACCTACAGCAGAGAGACAGTAAATCAAATTGACATTTTTCAAGGCTTTACATGAATACTGGGGAGCCTACAGTTCTGCAGGTTTTATGCAAGAGTGTAATTAAAATCAGAATTATGCTTGTAAAGGCTGCAGCATCCTCTGCCCACAGCCGCAGCATCCTGCGAGCCTGTACCTGCTGCCCTGCGCTTGCTGCGGCGCACGTGGGAGGGCGCCGAAGGCATGTGCAGACGGGACAGGATCCACATAAATGCCGAGGCAGACTCTGACCATGTTATTCTCTAAACCACTTCTGATGATGAGGTCAAGACCTCACTGAAGTGCACAGGCCTTGACTGGCCAAGGAAAGAGTTTCCTCCCTTCAGGAGAGCATTAGAAAACAGTATGGAATTCAAGGGAGCAGGACTGCAGAAATCCAGAGGGAGACCCTGCAATGAGTCCACTGAACTGATGCCGTGAGGTTTTGCCATGAAAATAGCTTGAGAGTATTACTGAATATAATGTCTATTTATTTATGATTGTCACCAACAATATATGTATGCATATGTATAAAAAATTAATTAACTGCATACATTCAATATACAGTGATTAGCCAAAAGTAATTTCACTTTTTAAAGTTGAAATTTGCCTATAATCCTGGAATAGCSTCATGTAGACGTTGAGGAAGTGGCATATATCCAGCCACTTCTGCTTAGTGCCAGAGAAGCCCTGCTTCAGACTCTGATGTGGAGCTGGTATTCCTCAGGGAATTCAGATCTGGACCTAGGTYTGAGACCTGCTTCTAATTTTAATTAGTGCTACCAAAATAAAAATTGTTCCCACAGAGCAGATGAAATTCTCCCTTGTGTAGATCAGCAGTACACGGCCTCTTAAAAGCTTATACAGCCACAGGCCTTTTGCTGACCTCGGCACAGCATAAGCCTCTAGTGCTGGCCCATCTCCACAGGAATGAATTTTATTCAGAAAGCACAGCAGGAGAGGTTTGGGTTAATATTCTGGGTTAGGGTTTTRATATTAGGTTACATAAAGGTCAAGTAAACAGTTTAAAAATAATTGAACATCATTGCTCTGAAGAACAAGGGAAGTACTACTTATTGTTGATCTCATAACAGAGTTTACCTTTTGCGATCATATTCTGAGTGACTAAATCTCATCACTGGCGAGTTATCTCCTCACTGCTCAGTCACTGGCTAGATAAATAGCTAGGAAGATAATTAAAGCTACTTCCATTGACATCTCGGCAATTCAGGCCTTTTTTAAGCATGAGCATTTAAAAATAATGGTTATAACAAGTAAAAGATCTCTCATACTTTAATTCAGCAGTGAACTAATTAACTACCTATGTATGCAGTTAGATAACATTATCTCATCCATTTTGAGTTAGTCTAAATCATGTTGCCTAATTATCTGTGTTGAACGACGGGTCAGCATACCATCTCACTGCAGTTTCATCCAGGTGACAACCTGATGTGATAGAACAATTTATTCACCCGAGAATAGTAACTTAATTCCAGTTTTGAATGTGGTCAGGCTGTTGTTTCATGAAAGAGGTTAGTTTTTAACTTGTTTCCTATATAAATTTGCTGCTATGAAAGGTATATTTCTAATTGAGAGATACATATTTTATAAAATGGTCCAAACAATCATTTGACTAAAAATAGTATGAAAGAACCAAGTTGTTCACTTTTCTAATCCATATTAGTAAGTTCATATTTATCACGTAAGTCGTTTTCTTCTCCTGGCTCAGTATCTGCATGATGAATTTCAATAAAAACTATGTAGGTAACAGCTCCAAGTACTCCCCCCAGCATAGGTGCCACTGTCGGGACCCACCACCAATTATTTCCAGCCCTGTAAGACAAAGAAATAAAAAATCATTATTTGCTACTTGAGTTATGACTTTACCTTTTATTTGCCAGCTAGCAAACCCTGGCATGGAGCACTTGTTATTCTGTGGCCCTTTCTAGTTGGTCTCACCTTTCTGTCAGTCTGCAGTGCCCTGCCTCTCCTGCCCGTGCTGCCTGTGAAATGGTTCAAAGTCACCATCACTGGGCACCCTCATCTAAGTGCTGTACTCACACCTTAGCAAACAAGAGCCCTTTACTGCATTGCTCTTTGGGAGCAGGAATAATTTCTCCATGCTGAAAAATGGGCTTCATTGACTTACAATGAAATGAACAGGGACATATTTATTGTACAGCAATCTTGTGATGCTATTGCCAGTTGCTTGTGAAGGGGTTTYCAAGAGTGATTAATGCAAATGTATGTTGCAAAAGTGGGTTTTCTCATCTGTATGGATATTTGCAGATTTAGGCCTGCAGTACTATATACTGCATTCCTCTTGACAAGTAGAAGAGTTCATACTTGATTTGTCTGTATTTGCCTTGGGAAAATGTTATAAACCGTTAAGTGGATGATGCTTGACTAGAGTGGTCTGGATTCAAATTTGATGATGTAGTGCCCTGTATGTGTTCTTAAAATAAGGGATCTTTCAGGAAGAGATAAGTGTTTTATACACCTAAAGCTCGATCTTTCTAATTGTGTCTAGTTAAAAAAGCCCACAGAAGAATATTGGCTCCCCTGAAAAGTTTACATTCATTTTGCACAATTACTAAATTTCATTTTAAATCAGTAGACTTATGCAGATTTTTTAAGAAACAAATCCACTATTAGGAGTTATAAAACCAATATATAACAGTTGCTCTCCCTTTCCTGGACATTTATATTCAGATATGCTAGTAAACTGCTGAGCATGGATGTCAGAGTACTGACTCTCACAACAGTGTTGGTGCATGCAGGTGTTTTGATTTGATAACATGCTGTATTAATTGAATATGTGAGTCTCCAGCAAAAACCTAGCCACCTCAATTTCATGCATATTGCAAATGAAGAAGTAACATCAGTTTTCCTCCCACAAATACAAAGGGCAAATTCATCTGAGAGAGGAACTTAAAAGGAAGCTATGGGGGGTTATGAAAAAATAGCAAAATAATCTTTACACTATATGGATAATTACTCAGCATTCAGTCAGACAGATTTATGCAGCAGTGAACTTCTGTTTAAGTTCCATCACAAGAACATAATATTGCTAACTTCACAGTGCCCTATTGGTGATAATTTTATTCCTTCCTTCACAATGCCTCTCTCTTTTTTTTTTAGGAGGGCTGGTTTGCCCTTGAGATTGTTTAGATTTTGCCAGGAGGATATAAAATAGCCCCTGATACTCTTCTGCTGAATTTAAAGATCTGTTGATTTGTCAGTCAGGTCTATTGGGCCCCGTAACTTCTAGAATGTGCCTGGACCAGGTTTTATTCTGTTAATCTGCACAGCAAAGCCTGTGCTGCCTGTTCGCATGCGTTCCCCTGAGTGTGGCACGTGAGGAGGGTGTTTCTGGGCAGGTTTCTCTCAGCTGGTTCCCTGACGTGACACGGGCTTTGCTGGCTCCTGCCTGACCTCCAAATCCCAGCCCCTGCTTGCGCAGCTGCTGCCAGCCACGCTTTGCACATTCCCTGCCGCGACGGGCAGCAAAAGCCATTGCAGAGAGTGATGCCAGAGCTGTAGTGAGATCAGGACAGGGCTGAGTTATGCTCCTTCCCTGGAACAGGRGCAAACACGCTTCGGGATGAGCCAGGCAGCTTTGTCGCCGTCCGCTGCCTTCTCTTGCCCTCAGCTTGTGGCTCTGCTGCCAAGGAGCAAGAAGGGGCCTGGCACTCTGGCCTTGTCACCATCACATGTTTTTCCTGGCCCACCGCTGAGGCCCTTGGTTCTGCTCTCTGCGTTCAGCGAACTGAAGCCAAGAGGCAAAGGGATGGCAGCCCCTCYCTTTGGGTTAAACTGCACACAGGGGCACTGCCAGGCATTCCAAGAACTCCAAAAAAGGCCAGGAAAATTCAGCTGCAGCTATAGCACATAAACTACGTGGGCTGGAAAGKGGCCTGTTACAGACTTCCAAATTAATTTTCCCACCTAGTCAACAGCTGCGAAATGCTGAGATTACYGTATAATTCAGGCATTTGGAAAGGCAGGCAGCATGGGGAGCTGCAGCCCTTCGGGAGGTTCACGCTACGCCTCAGAGCTACCTGGCTGCGCGAGCGCCTGCCCGCAGGACCAGGCGGCCCCGGCCAGCGGCGCGGCCGCGAGGTGTCAGCGTTACCGCGCAGCGGCCTTGAGGAGCCCCCGCGGCGGCCGGGCCTCGCCGCGGCCTCCGCCAGCCCCACGGGCCAGGGCCGTGTGGTGACCGGGGCGGCTGCCGCAGGTCCCGCTGTGCGCCGCCAGCACGCGCTGCTCTCTCGCCGCCGTGCTGCTCCTCGTCCTGCTTTGCCACGCTGCCTGATTGTCAGAGCCCCAGCGTGGCCTTTGTACCTGAGGCGCTGGCTGCTCTCTTGCTACAGCCCAGACTGTGTAAGACCAATTTTCCATATTGAGATATTATTATTAAGAGAGACCTCTGGTTATCTCCATGGTTACAGGACAAAACATTAGAAACCTTCACGTCTCAAAAGGCTGCAACTGTCTCTAATGATGGGGACAGCTGTCTTCAGCAAAGCCTTTGCCCAGCACCTGGAGGATCAGCTTGCAGTAGCTGACCACAGCATGGGCAGGGATATCTAGAGGGTGCTAGAGAGACAACCCCTCTTCCAACTGTAACAGGTAAACAACTTTACACAGGAGCCTTAACCAAAATTAATCTSATTGCAGTGGTTCAGGAAATCATGCTGTAGTCTGTCTCTCCCTGGGCAAGATTCCCAGGGAAACTGCCCCTTCAGGTGTCCTTGAGCAACAAGTAATAACGTCAGCTCTGAGTAAACCACTGCTCGGTTCTCTCCCAGGCCTCGGGGTGACTCCATGGGCTAGTTGTACAACTCCCCTCCAGCCAGCTGGCAGCTCCTACCTGAGAATGTGGTAAAATCAGATCTCGCAGGGCCTGCAAGCATAAAGAAGATGTAGAGGAGGGGATTTGCTCCTCTGATCTGATTATTTCTGTGGTTAAAGCAGTTGCTTAGGATGAGTGAGTTAAAAAGTCTCATCCTTCTGTATCTAATGAGATCTTACACATTTTGGGTACATAGAGCAAAATGGAGAAGATTCCTTCTGCAATGTATATATCCCTGAGTCTGCAGGGGGTTTATTCTGGTGGTGACCAGAAATCTCATATCTTTTTATGTTCTCACATTTAAGTGACTTAGTATAGGCTTTACAGGGGGTTTTATTTCTCCTCTGTGTATAAATCCTGAAACTAAATTAGGAAGGGCCATACAGAAATAGAGTTTTCCTGTAATTTTTAAAGGGTAGATGAATATGACATTGTCTTCTGAAAGGAGTGGAAATGCCAGTTATTCTGTGGCTAGACCATGGTTATAGAGTCAGGCTTCCAAAGTTTTAGGCAACATTATAGCCAACTTTGTAATACATGTGATATTGAAGCACATAACATAATTAATGCTATAGCAAACAACTATGATTAAATGGGTGTGAGGGAGAATCCTAAGTATGGGTTGTCACACTATGTACTGCTGTTTAAGCAACAGTGTGGTCTAACGGTGTGGTGGTCAGAGCGGAGCAGCAGGAACAGCTGGGAGATAACGGGGCCAGACCTCTGGGCTGGGCCTCACAGAAGTGGTGTTACAGCCCCGGCCTCGATCTGGGCTGCCATCTGACTTGCGGCCTGTTTCTTCTACTCCCTGTGCCTAGTTTCTTAGTTTGAACAGAAAACCTTTCCTACTGTTTTCTTCTGCGAAAGCACCAGGTTTGTGTAGATGGAAAGCATACTAAATAAATAGAGATTATTTGTACTTTAAAAAAGTAGTTAAAATGAAACCTATTAACTGGAGCTGTATAGCAGTCTATAGTACATCTGGGGATTCATACTAGTAAATAACTGGAAAAACAGTTTATATAAAAATAAACGAGAAGATCCACCTCCTGATGACAGATTAGTTTTACTTAGATATCCCAAAGTGGCTCTTACACTGGATATGTGTAAGCTGTGGATGTGATGTGCAGCTAATGAGCTGTGCATCAGGCCCGCCAAGAGAGAGTGTGCGTGCATACCTGTGTGCAGGGATTAGGAAGTGTGGTCTGAAATGTGGGAAAATGAAGGAAGCTTTCACTTGTTCCCTCACTCTCTCCAGTCAGGAAGTCAGGCTTTAGATGGTTGTAGATTTCTGCAATAACTCAGCAGTAGTAATAGACTGAATCAATCTGATGTGTCTGTGTTTTTTAGAGCACTCAATAAATATTCCCACCTAACTCCTTCACAATTTCTTTTCCTTTTCTTTTTTTGAAAGCTGCAGTATGAGAGAAGAAAGCACTTCTTCTATATTTTCAGTGACCTCTAAGAACCTCTAATATTTTGGGAAGGGTCTGCTTGAAACAGTGATTGATACTAGAGATAATGCGTGTTTGATTTGCCCTAGGAGCAGGAAATCCTTTTTAAAGCCTGCTTCCTATAGCACATCTGACTTAAAGTGCACAAATAGCTTTTCCTGGTATGTAAAGAATTACCCATATGTATATAAAGTATGAATTGGTACCATGTTGAATTAGGCTCTAACTTCCCTAGGAAGCCGTTTTAGCCAACGGCATTTCACTTCATATCCAGGCTTACTTACGTGAATACTTCCATTCCCCATCCTGCCACAGCTGTGAAGAGCCTAGGRCCTAGGTCCCTGGCTGGGTTCATGGCGCAGCCACTGTTCATTCCCAAGGAGCACGTAAGTACGATGATCAGGAGGCCTACTGCAATTGGCTCCAGGCCCTTTGGTACTGCTTTATTTTTCGTGTCAAATATAGCAAATATAGCCAGAAGAAGAACAGCTGTTGACATCACCTGGCCAATGCAAAGAAAAGAATGTTGAATAAATATGTGCAGACTCCTACTAATAATGAAAAGAGGGGCCATGGCATCTCCATGAACTGTGGTGGCTTATGTTGGTATTTACATTTATTGCACAGTTCAGAATAGCAAACTTTGGATCATGGTATTTCTCTAGTTCACAGTAATGAGAAGTTTTGAGAAAAGGACAAGAAATCTGCTGAGGATATAATAAAAGAAAAACCTGCAAGAGCCTGGTGTCAAAGAGGGCAGGACTCCAGTTAACCAGTGTGAGGTCTGGTGCTTTGTTTCCACACCTTTTCCTGAGAGCTTAACAATTTATTTGATATTTGGTAGTTCTGCTATGACAATTCAATCGGTTACATTGATATAAAGTTGTTTTACGTGGCTAGAACTTACCTGATAGATTATCAGAATGAATATTCCTGTCTTTATCCAGGTAGTGCGTATCACAAGGATAAGYATTAAAGTCTTTATCTTCAAAGATGAGCATCTGAAGAATCAGGAATACCTAAACTAAGTTTGTATGTGTAACTGTAATTTGACCTCTGTACTGTATATGCTGACAGAGTTATTGAGGGAAATATTCTTGGAATGATTTTCTGATGGAAGTTTTTTTCTGTGTAATTCAAATGCTTTGCAAATATTATCAATCTTATTAATAATTAACTAAAGAGAAAAATAGAAAAAATCAGCAGTGTCAGACATTCCATTTCCACACTGATCTTAAAGAAATTGTGTATTCACATGTATATGTGTTTTGGCTTATTTGAAATGACTTTTAAAAAACTTTATTATAACATACTTGTACAAAATGATCTATGGAAGGCAAAGCCTTATGATGGATCTAAAACAAAATCAGACCTGTTTTTCCTTAAAAAAAAAAATCAAAATGCATTTTTAAGCTGTATTTCACAGTTTTCAAGTGCTTTGTGTAAGGAATTCTTGTGCACCAACAAACCCTAGTTTTTCAGATCTTACTTATGCACTAGTTTTTTTCATATATGCCTGAAGAAGGCAGGTAACTAATCAGAAGTAAACAGGAAATATGAAACTTCATTTTTCACTGTTGGATAAGCACAAGTACAGAATAAATAATGGAAATAAGATGGAGATTTTTTTCAAGTTCGCTCGGTTACTGGAAGAATAACAAACATCACAAATTCATTTTCAAGGAAAAGGCTTATGATAGTGGAAAATTCAGCAGTGCAGTGTGCTAAACTGCCTGCTTAGGCACTATTTAAAGAATGATAGGTCTGCAAAGTGGTCTAGATTTTGATGTAAATGGATGTTACTCTGCTGAAGTTAATGGAGAAAGATTGCTTTATGCTGCCACGCATACAGCATTAAAAGTGTGTGAAGACTACAACAATTAACATGATGAATGTGGAGAGAACAACTTGAAATTGTCTTGCTTGCATAATATGATSAAAATGTAATCTCTGCATACAGCATTACATTTTCATTGCTATTACACATAGTGATATGTGACCAAAGTGGTAAGATTCATCATAGTTGTTAAATATATATGTATGTTTAATGCCCAGTTTTATAGTTTTCAGTATGTTTTTTTGTGCAATCTAGATAACAAGTGTACTTACCTGATCTGCAAATCCATTTATGAGGGTTAGATATGGAGCGGGGTATGTTGCAAAGATATGTGCCGTTGCATTAGGTCCTGTGACTTCAAGTTTCCCATTGCTATAATCCATGAAAGCATCTGTGGAAGACAGCCAGGTCTGGTTGTGCTCTCTATAAACACGAGTTCTTCAAGGACTAGAATATAGTTTATGGTGTGTGCACTCCCCATTCTCCACTGGAAATTATTGTTTTATCTGGGAGTATAGCTAAGAGCTTCAGGCCCTCCTGTCACATCTCTCCTGCTGTGCACTGAAGCACTTGTTCCACATATTACACCTTCCAAATGGGGCTTCCCCCATTCTTTGGTCCAAAATGAGTGCAAGGGAGCGTTGTGTGATCTTTAACCCATTTGCATTATTCCGTAAGAAGTTCTGTATTTGGCATTATGCCCTGAGAAACCCACAGCATCCTTACTATACTGTTGTAAAAATCCCTGAATTCCCAGCCACCAGGAATTATTGCTATTCCATTCGACAGTTATGCAATGACTTTTTCTTGGAATGAGCTCTCCTGAGAAGACTCCTCTTCTAAAGGAGTTTGAATTTTTTAACTCTTTGTCAACCTTACACCCAGCTATTATGCCAGTCACCAAAGATGGGAGGGGAGATACTAGCCACAAAACTTGGATTCTTATTAGTGTATTCAGAGTATATTATAATTAGTATAATAAGATTCTCTCTCAGAACAATTTGCTGCCTTGACAAGTCCTGAAATGTTAGAAATAGGAGGACTCTATGACCAAGCACTCAAGAATCTGCATGAACAGACAAGAAGAAATATTACACCTTTATTTCACTAGCAGATCCAGTGGTCAGGTGATTCATGTGAGTCTAGAATAGCTCTGTGTCTTCCTTGGAAGTCATGCTTGGAAGGTTAACCTCTCCTGAGGGCAAGAGGTAGYGAAGAGGTTGTATGTGTCCCTCAGTTTTTCTAGGTTCGCTTAAGGCTCAGACTCTTTTGTGCACAATGTCATATATTATGTTGACCTACTATGTCTGACTGCCAGTGAGTTTTCAGGGGACAGGACATTTTGGACTTGCTAGTAGGAAGATAAAGTACAGAAACGGTTTGGGAATTAATAAGAACAAGAGAATAGTGAAGTATTTGAGCAAAAATAAAGGATAAAAGAAAACATGATAGAAACATGA
This sequence comes from Nothoprocta perdicaria, assembly GCF_003342845.1. Classification (NCBI taxonomy): domain Eukaryota; kingdom Metazoa; phylum Chordata; class Aves; order Tinamiformes; family Tinamidae; genus Nothoprocta; species Nothoprocta perdicaria. Next base: position 398,914 of record NW_020455655.1, read on the forward strand.
AAACAGAAAGGAAGCCCCTCACAGCTCCCAGGGCGAGTTGCAGTACAGGACGATCTTCTCCCTGACTTCATCCTAGTTGCCCTGGTAGAACAGGATTCTGGTACAATTTCAAGTGGGAAGGCCACTCTCTCTTCCAGTCCTAAGCCTAACTCTAATCTTAACCCCAGCCATAGCTGTTGCTGTGTGTGTGGAAGAAGACAGGAATTTTAACTCCCACTCTGTGAGGGGCTGCAGCCCTGTGCCAGCCCTGACTCTCACCCCATCCTGGAAGGATTCTTGTAGAATTACAGTTCAGAAGACCTGACTTCCAACCCTAACCGTGTGTCATGCTCACAACCATTTTTGGCAGAGCAGAGTGAATCCAACCCCTAGCTCCCTGTGTGTGTGTTGGCTGTGGCATGCTGACCACAGCCCTACCCCTAGCTGTCTAGCTTGAGACTCAGATGGAAACCCTGATCTCAAAACTCACAGTTCCTAAACTCTAACTCCAGCTCTAAGAAGCCATGAAAACAAACCAAAAATAGTTGCCACAGTTCCTAAAGGTTTTTATTTTTTTTTCTTAGTGTTGATTACTACTGCTATCAAGTAGCTAGTTTATTTATAGTAGGCATTTTTATTCCAATTTTTTCTGTACGACCATGAATCCCAGCATGAATGTGAACTGACAGAAGAGGGAAGCTTGGGATAACGTAGACTGGGGCAACAGAAGCAGAAGTTTGCAGCAAGTGCCTGAAGGAGCAGGTCTAGCTGAGAAGACTCATGAAGTGCAGGAGACTTGTGTATGTAAAGTCTGATTTACTGAGCTGTTCCTCATTGTGGCACGCCCTATAACAGAAATATGCCTCAGGCCTCGATTTTTTTTTTTTTTTTTTTTTTTTTTTTTTTTTTTTTTTTTTTTTTTTTTTTGCTTTTATTATGTGACCCTTCTGCCATTCTACCCAGAGTGCATTGCCCCTGAGAGCTGGCTCTATAGGGTGGTCTGCAGCTCAGTCAGGAGGGACTTGATCTCATATCCTGTAACCTCCAAGAACTACGTTGGCGATACTTGCCTACAGGCACTTGGATCAGGGCTTTCTAATGTTTCTAATTTGCTTGGAAGATGAATAGCCCTATATCCTGGCTATTAAGTAATTTAAAATCCTTACTGAGAAATACATGATCTCAGAGTATCTAATTTCCTATGAATAATTTTTCTGAATTTCAGAACATTTCCTGGAGTATTAGTTTTTCAGAAAACTTTTAGGATATTTGGGATGTTTGAACCTTTTCCCCTTCAAACTCTTTATATTTCTTCCTTTCTTCTTTATGACTTTAGGTTCACTTTTGCCATTAGCTGTGTGTGAAGAGAGTCCTCTGCTTGCCTGGCACTTGGTGAAAAATTGGGGCCTTAGAGGCTGCTTGACCTCTAGTTTGTCCTGTGAGCGTGTCTAAGGTGTACTCACCATAATAAATCCCAAAGACAGCCGCTGCTCCAACAAATGCTCCCAGGAATTGTGCTAATATGTAAATTGGTAATTTGGTCCATTTTAATCTTCCAGTCACGCACATGGCTAATGAAACTGCTGGGTTTATGTGACCACCTGAAAAATAAATCACAAAATAACAGTCATATGGATGACTCGGATACATGGGAATAGGTGGAGTATTTGTAAAAATGGGGGCACTTTTTAGCATGATTCTATGTGCATGGTTTTCTGGAGCTTATTTTGCAACTAAATGCTGAAGGCAATTAAATTGAAACAAAATGGATTAAATGTGAAATAAAAAAACACGAGAAAGAAAATATCCTCCAAGATCCATCTTCCCTCTTGGCATTTGCAGACTCTGCTATGTATCAGACTACAGTCTTACAGATCATAGATCTATGGATGACTTTACTGGAAAAAGTCTAAAATTGATCATTTGTGGTGGAAGAGTCCATTATTCTGCAAGAAGTCTCTGTCTTCAAAGGCTCTGGCTTTTAATTTGCTTTTCGGGGGTAAGTGGGGCACCAGGATACCACTTTAGCTTAGCAAACCTGTATTAAGACTGAGGCTTATTACTGACTTGTGCAAAATCTGGACTACCCTCAGGGAAAGATGTTTGTATTCCTGCAATCTTCAGACTGCACAGAAACTGTTTTCATAAACATAAAATAAAATAATGCTACGGTTGCCCAGCTTCATGCTGATTGCTGGTGATCTATTCCCAGATGAAATGCGGGAGGCAGCAGTGCATAGATCCTAATTACATTTTTTCATCAAGCTCTTAGACCCTCCAGGAAAGTCCTTGCTAGGGAAGCTGATGAAGTAGCTGTACCAAATCAGAGACTTTGCTTTCCTGTGGCATTTCCTTCCTATTTAGGAGTATTTAGTTGTTGTTACACCTAAATTTTGACAATTGTTCATTTGGAAACTGAATAATTCCAGCAGCACTGGAATTCATTTCATTATCAGAATCTAAAATGTATTTATTATTATGCCACTTGCTAGTGATTTGCCTCCACATCTTTTATTAACATAGAAAATGGTGTCGAAGGTTTTTGGAAAACTACTTTTTTTTTTTTTTTGCAAATATATAGTCACTCCCTAAGAAATACATATTTCTTGCCAAATTAATAGATGAAACAGTACTCCATAGTGAAAATAGAGTAAACCTAACTTTTGCAAGCACAGAGCAGATCCATTGCTTAGCATCCAAGTAAAATCGTATTTCAGCCTGAGTGGTTATTAGAAAAATGCATGGTCTTCGTATTTAATAACATAACTAAAGGAGGGTGACCTTTGTCTGTCAAAGGATAGCGATGGAGAAAGGGCCTCTATGTACAGTTTCAGTGTTTGCTTGCACTTCAGGTCACTGAGTCATCATCTTATGAAATCCAGGCACCTTTGATACATAATGAACTGACAAACACAGATAACATGCTGGATAAAACCTCCTTTGTATCATTTCCAAAACACTGACCTAGTAGCATCAGTCCTGAATTAATTTTGAATTCCTCTCTGTGTTTCAAGTTCTTCAGCACAGAGCAAATGGATGGGTGGCACCTTATTTAACAGCCTTTCACAGGAATTTTGATAGATTGTTGTCTTTTTTTCTCTACTCTGGCTGAAATGAATCATTTTCCTTTCTTTCAACACCTGTTAAAGTTTCCCACCTGTATGTAATACAGGGTGATCATGATGGCCAAGACAAGTCATAATAATACTTGAAATGTCTGATTAACATCATATCTGGAAAGGGAAAGTCTGGTTGAAGGCTCTCATCTTGATGTAGGGGAGTTAATACATCTTGCTTCTTGTGCCATTAGTACTATTCTGATKAAAAATTAAAATTGGCAGCTTTGGAAAATAGGTTGCCCGTTCATTTGTAGTTACGGCAGTCAAAATTGTGAGTTTCTCAAAAAGGTTACATTTGAAAAAGTGGTGCGAAATTGCCTAGGCATCGAAGAAAATGAGATGGARGAAAAATGAAAAAGGGAAATTTCCTAGATAAAAGAGCTGAGAGCCACTGAGTGTTCAGCCCATATATTTTATGCCACTATGGATTCAGAATTTCATATGGAGCTGATGTAAGATACTGTAGCAGTATTTAACAATGAGACTTTTGGATGCCAAAGAGCCATAGAATTTGCTAGCCATAGAATCTAGGGGGGCTATATAAGAAGTGGTATTCTAAAATGTCCACCAGTAATCAATTGCTGGATTGTCACTGAAATATCTGTTTSTCCTCTTCCACAGGAAAAATGCTCTGCATGCAGAATTCTTTGTCATGGGAAAAGCACAGGAAGCACAATCCTGCAACCTCTGTAACCACTCTGCCTTGCTGGAACTGAATTCTAATCTTCTGTGTAACAGAGGTGGATATCCCTTAAAGATGCAAATGTGGGAAAGGTTAGTGCCTTTCCAGGTTATTTTCGTGATACTGCTTTAGAAGATTTAACTGCCTGTATATAAATATGTATGTATACATTGCAGTTAAAGGTTGCTCAGATAATAAGAATATACTGCCAAATAAAATTTGCATGTCACTGCCAATAACAGGACTGCTTCTTTCATAGCAACTTGTTTTTTTCTAAAGTAAAGTTAGAAACATTATGTACATTATTTTTGTAAAAGAATTTTTTCTCTTTGTAAAAGGAAAGAAAAATAGTTGCAGTAATTTCTGCTAGAGTAGAATTATAGAGCAGAATTATAATTATAATTATAATGGCCCAGGTGTACCTAGAGCCCAGGTGAACATTATGAACTCTTTTTATGAATGGTCTGCTTTTTTTCTGTCTGTAAGCTGCTGCTTCAGAGAATAAGCAAACTGACTGTTCTTTAAAATTAGGGGCAGGGAGCGGACTGGCTATATTACYGTCTGTCGTAGGACATGGAGAGATGTCACTGAACCCTGCAATCCTGAACTCTGCAGGTTGGACACATGGTTACATCTTTCTACCCTCTGTCTAGCTGGTGACTGCTGCATTCTGGGAGCTTCCMCTGGTCACTTCCCTGGTGTGCTTCCTGTGCTGTCCAGGATCATTTCTATTCACAGAAATGTTTAAAGCAGCGCCATGAAGAATTCGGGTTTACAAGAACTGATTATCATAAAGCCCAGAGGTCTGCCAAGGGTTACATGCTGCAGTTCAGATCAGAATTTGGTGGAAGAATTTATTAAACACCAGAAAGAAAAGAAAACAAGAGGAACACAAAGGATGTAGTAGAGAAACTCAGATACAGATACCACAATAATGGTACTTGCTGTTGCTAGATAGATAATTGTTTATACCATGAAATGGAAGTAATTTAATAAGTTTTTTTCAAAAGTTTAACAAAGAATTATTCAATTATACAAGAAAAAAAGGTCACTTACCGGAAACGCCCCCAGACACATACACTGCCATGGCGACTGCCACCGCAAATCCAACAGACACTGTCATGGGCCCACCATGGGCACCTCGGCTGAGGACAGCCTGCCCCACGCACCCACATCCAAGTGCCTGTAGTTCAAAAGACGCAAGTAAAACCATGAGCATATACATGGAATGCTGTTAGTTAGTGTGTAACTCTTGTTGCTGTCCAGATATAGCTGAAAATGTTAAGTGTTGAAAAAAATGCAATGATTAGAAACTAGGGGCATATGTGCTGTTAATGCCTTTATTGCAGTAAACATTTGCTCTTCATTTTCCTTTCCCTATGACCAGGAAGAAAGTCTGCTAATGAGGACCTGGAGTATTAATATTTGTGTGGTAAATTGGAATCATACTCTAAACAGYAAGAAAGTATTTATGACACTTTCTTTTCTTGCTTTAGAAATCAGTGAAATGTGCTGCTCCTCATCTCTCCTTGTATTTGATGCACCTGGTTCTTGTTTGCTCTCTCCCCAGAAAGAGCTCTTCAGCTGCAGTGCTGATACAGTTCAGAATATGAAGCCTGCACAAGATCTCATAGCAACAAATCTCTGCATCTGAAAGTGGACAGAGAGTTAATACTGTGTGGTAAGTTACAAATTCCAGATTATTATTATTATTATAGACAAGTGAAATATTATTCAAACAATCATGAAAGGTTGATCAAAAAGCTTTTAATGACTAGTGCTGAAACCCTGGAAAGAGAAAACAGTAGAGACTGTAGTATGTGTTACCATTATGCTGACTTGGTATTGTATATTGTTCTATCAAAATACAAATTGCTAGACCTTAGTATCACTTATTTAAAATGGATGCCACAAAGGAGAGAGAAAATAGAATGATTCTGAATGATGTAGCAAGAATCAAGWCTTTGGACAAAAGAAGTGAAAATCTAAGAGTTACTTTGGTCTGAGGGAGAGAGAAGACAAGACAGGACAAATCCTGGAGAAATCRGACAAATATTTGTAGCTTCATAGTTCAAACAGATTAAAAAATAGTGGTTACTTATGCTCCTGAGGAATTTATTTTCCTTTTGCTGTCCTCAACTGGCTTTCTGCCAGTGCCAAGAACAGGGCATGTTCTGGGAAGGAGAGCGGCTTTGGCAGTGGGGCATGACTGAAGGTCCAGCTCAGACTAGCCTGGTGCTGTTCTGCGATGTGCTGGTAGTCAGGGAGTCTCAGGCTGCTTTAGTGGCTCTGCAGCTTGAAGAATTAAGTGGGAATACCTCCTTGCATTGGAGTATTCTCAGGCATGTCCTACTGAAGTCAGTAGGAAAGATTTTCAAAGGCACAACGGACTTTTAGTTTAAGATAGGCTAGCTGGCCCACTGCTGCTGGAAATCAATTCTGTCTTTGAAAATCTCTTTAAATTTCTGCCTAAGCTTTGTTGAATAAGGACCCAACACCCTACCAAAAGTTCTAAATAATAACTGTAGTCTAATTTTTTTCYTTCCTCTTTTCTTGCAAGTATAACATGATCTGAATCCTAACGTTCTGGAGCATGACTGAGTTTATCTCAAGCAACTTTAATCTCTTGTATTTTAATATGGATATTTTCTCTCCTCATCTTCATGATACATGGCAATCTGATCTTTTTTTTTCATAAAATCATTTTATCTTAGCCAATGCAGTTGCTTTTCTTAAGCTCTTCAATTCCATATTTTTGCATTATTATGCGTCACCAATGACTGTATTGTAGATGCCCTTAAAACTTTGCTTATTTGAATACTGAAGCGTAGTTCTTGGTGAAATACTTATTTTCAGCTGCCAGGCAATTCTATTCAGAGACTACGCAATGTAACAGGAAAACTTCTGCCTTAGAAATAGACTGTACCAAAAAAAGGTTTGACAAGTAAACCCTGCTAGAATAGGTTAAATTTAAACAGGAAAAATCATACTTTTGATGTCATTATTTTCCCAAGGGTTTTAACTAATGTAGAAATATGATAGAAAAACTCTCAGCAAAATTAGAGTCTTAACCAGCTTGGCAATGCAGACAAAGATTCTAGTATAAAAGTACCCTGAGACTCTGTGTCATATACCCAGGTGCAGTTCTTGCCTTACGGATATAATCATGCAAGCAAACAAAACACTATATGGTGCCAAAGTATTACAGAGGTCAGAATACATTACAGGTAGAGTTGTGTTAGGTGTAGTTTAGTGGATTGTATAATTGGAAGTCACAAGACAGCTACTCCAAGCAGCAGTCAGCTCACACAGAGAGGCATGGTGTGCTCTAACCTTCATTTTCCCAGATTCTCAAAGTTGGTACTCCTGAAATTATATGAAGCAAGATTTACTGAAAATCAAGGATGAGACATGGAGCAGGCTCAGCAGGCTGCTCTGGGTGCTGCATGCACTGGGGCAAGAGCAGATTGCCTTTACAGTTTGCATGTAGCTAGACCTGTAGGTGTGTAGCTAGACCTGCAGGTGTGCATGTGTGCTCTGAAATGGCATAGACACAATTTTGCAGATTCAAAAAAAGATGCCATATTTTCCTTTGAAAATATTGAACTTTTTCTTAATGATGGTGGGGGAAAAAAAGGAGAACAGGAGCAGCAAAGATGGATGTAGAGGAGGAWAAAGGATAACAACCACTTAAAAAATCATGGGAAGAGGTAAGTAATTACCAGAGGCGAGCTATTGCCTTCCTTTCCTGAACACTGTACCTAAGGAGTATTATACAGGAACAGTCATGTAGTTCTCTTGTGTTACACCTGCCAGTCATAAAGAAACATCCAATTCAAGGTGCTCTGTTCTGTGCTAACCAGTCTCAGAAGCTGAATCTGCAACCAGGCAGCACACAGGCCAATGTTGCTGAATGAGCGTCCYCTCCTGCACAGTGAATGAGCACGGGCACAGTCCGTGCCTGCCTGCTTGGCAGTGAGACAACTGCAAACTAAGCTTGCAAGTTTGGACCGGGCTATGGTGATATTTTCTCCACCTACTTTCTGTTTAAGAAAGGGTTGTGGTTTTTTGTTTTGGGGTTTTTTTTTTAATTTTTATTTCCTCATACATACTGAAGCTACCTCAACGTTAACTGGGAACTACCCTCTAATCATGAAATTGCGTGAGCAGCAGTTTAAAAACTTGTGAATCTCTGTTTGGCTGAGTTAAAACCAGCTACATAATTAAGCTGTAACTGAATTCTCTTATGTTTCTAGGTCAAGCGGAAGCACACAAATTTGATGGGAGTTCGATTTAGGATAGAATATAGTCAAATATCCTTACTTTATGCTTCCAGGTTTTCATCKTCTTAGTAATTAGTAATATGCTTAAATCTACAGAAGTAGCTTCAATGATGACTTTTTGTTCACAAAGTCATAAAATTACTGTCATAAATAACATGTAGTTTGTCTGGGGGTAGAATAGCTGTCTGCACATTCTCTGCCAGAAAAACTTGCTTCATGGACATTAGAGMCTTTTCTTTGTCTTGGGTAATAAGGCTAATGCTAGGAAAGGGAAACAAATGGCCTCCTATGAGCATAATGTGCTCATAATTCCTTGACAGGTTGCAGAACTTCATCTCTGTTCCTGTCATCTGAGAGACTAAAGATTTCTGTGCCTCCATCTGTGCTCTTTTTGGGATTTTTGTCGATTCGTGTAAGAGCATTCTTCAGTATAAATAGGATTTCCTGCAAGATTCAAGTCTAGAATTTTAGAGAGTCTATTTTTCTACATAACCTTTAAAGCCTTAGGAATCTTGAGACACATGACTTGTATAAAAAAGGCCCCTGCTTATCRAACAGATCTAGTGGCAGTGTGTGTTCATAACCATCCCCTTTTACTGTAACTCCAAATTTCCTTCTTTTTAGCCATGTGGAGACAATGAGTAGTGTTTTGGTACATTTTGTACATCACCAGCTGCCAAGCGCCATGTCCCTGAGGGCAGAGGATGGCTCTGCGGTCACTGAGCTGATGATGCTCTAGTGGAAGAAAGTAATTAAGCATGAAATATTTTCTAGAATAGAATCCAGAGCCAGAAGTTACCAAAAAAACCCGAAAACAACAACAACAACAAAAATATTTTAATTGCAAACTGAACACTTTAAATCCAGAAACATTAGAAAAACAGTTTCAGAATTTCTATTTTAGTGTTTCTTCAGGGCAGAGCCAGGCGCTTATGCAAATCCCTGAGGCTGCAGCGTTGTGCAAGGCCCTTCCGTTGGGGAGAGGGCAGCCCCAGCGCTTCCTCGCACACTCCCAGCCAGGGCCACSGCCTCCTTGTCCTGCTGGCCGCCGCTTGCCCGCTCCACTGCAGCTCTTGGGCTACAGTCGCTGGGCTACAGTGGCTTAGTGCGAGAATCCTGCTTTGCCGAAGTGTCCCCTTCTGCGGGGTGCATGCAGAGGGGTATTGCAGGGACACCTGCAGTGAGGGAGAGCTCGGCCTGTGACCGCTGAGGGAAACGGGGGCAGCCATGCTCAGCGCTGCTGGGTCAGCCCTCGCAAGCAGGGATGCCGAAGGAGAGCCCAAGCCCTTTGGGCCTCAGGGAAGCAGTTGCATTTGTCTTTCACTGCAGTGGGGTCTCTCCGAGCAAAACTGTGAAAACGTGGAACGTTTTATTTTGTGTTTCTCTTCAGCCTTGGGGTTTTGCTTTTCTCTGTGTGTGTGCCTTTTTTTTCTTTTTCTTTTTTTTTTCTTCTCCTCCACCCATTAACATTTCTAAATATGCTCAATTTGGGTGTTGTTTATAAAAGTTTTCAGATAAAATGCTGATTACTAAATTGATGGTGTCCTAGAAGTGTATAATTTGGGGTGTATTTCAGAACACGCTTTCTAATCTCATTATTTAYGAAGCAGCTCTGCTTAGGAATTTATTCATTGCATTTTATAATAAGGTGCTATATCATAGATTAGAAACTCTATACAGAGATATATTTTTGCTGTGCCTGTGTATTATCTGAGGCCATGGTCCAGGTTTGGCAAAGAGCAATCTGCATCTAATGTGCTGTTCTCAAATTTATCATCTCTAGTCAAATCAGAGAGTACTTCCAATTTTGAAGGTGAGCTAAAAGTACAGTCTAGTGGTCAAATAATTTTTAAATACTTTAAAACCACATGGCTCTTATTTCATCATTAATTACATATTGGTGTTCGGGTGGGGGTCTGTAGATTACAATCTAATCAAAGTTGGAATAATAAAAAATCACTATATCCGTTCTATTGATGATCCCCTGGGACTCAAACAATATCCTCCTGGGTTCAAATGGATTTCCCTTTGTTTTTATCAGATTTATTATCTAATAAAATAAGGGTTTGGAATAATAACTTATCATTTAGATAACTAGATAGTATAGACATAACCCTAAAATAATTGCCATTTTGAAGGTGTTTTCTTTAATGACAAAACTTTTTTTTTTAAAACTACTTGGAGACATGAATGTAAATCTAATAAGGCTTTGGATGAAATGTGCATATTAAGATTTTAAAACATAAAGATGTGGTTCTGATTGCTGTGTGGGAAAAATRTAGTGAAAATATTAAGGTACAGACTATGCTGTGTTACATAAACTGGTGTTTTAAAGTTTGTCTGCTCTTGCAAATGCAATAGGAGACAAATAAAAGCTTGAAGTCACCTAGCGAGAGTGCAAAGGCCTGCAATCTCTCATACCCTATTGTGATTAGAATTACAACATTCTACATCCTGCAATTCTAAAATGCTTTTCTGTCCTATATAGGACCACTGTCTTGAATCAGTTTTTTCGTGATCTTTGTTTTTATTTTATTAGTGAGTTTTAGACATTGAGGAGAGAAAAGAAATGAAACATTTCAGATTAAGATACAAACTTTCAAAAGTGAAACCTGGAAGCAACTACTAGGCATGGGAAGCGAAACTGACTTGTTGACGTCTTGAGAAGAGAAACAATATATTGAGGTGCTGTACCCCTCATTTATTCTTGAGCTGAGATGTGCGCCTCCACTTTGCTTCCTACACAACTGAAAAGATTAATCTAAACTCGTAAGATTGATTTAGTCTCTAATGGTGCTTGGGGAACCATTCAGAGCTAGCGTAGGAGCAGGCATTGCTGTTTCCAAGAGTTTCTCTATTTTCTTTTGGGAATATAAGGATAAGTGTGTCTTTCCTTTCTTTAGGATGAAGGAGCGCCGTTGTTGAAGTTTTGCCKTTCATCATGTTGAGATAACAGGGTCCTTGAATAGTAAAACAGTTTGCTATTTTTAGTAAGTTTAGGAATGGATTAGAAGTAGCTGAGTAAAGCTTGGCACTACACTAGACCACGGATAGGAGAGCTCACTAAAATTCAATTTAAGCTGTGCGGTTCATCTTGAACTGTTCAGATCAGAGATATAAACTTACTGCATGGCATGAAGTTCATTTATTATCTTTCATTCTGCACTTTATTGTTTATGTTAATTTCAAAAAAAAGGGGAGATAGCCTACACTTCAGTTATACACACGTAAACTTTCTGGAAAAAAAAAAAAAAAAAGAAAAGCCTTTAAAGTAAAGGTCTTTAAGAATAAAATTCTGCTTACTTACTGGAACCCTAGAGTAAACTCTAAGAGCTGTGTTGGGCTGATCCTGCAAAGATGAAGATAATTCCTTTTTAAGATCATCCTGTACAGAATATTTGAATCACCTAAAAGTTTAAAATCTCATATACTGGAAAAAACAATAACCACAATTTTTGTACTTTGGCTTGTACTGAAGGAAAAAAAAAATCCTGTGACTTTTCAGAATTATTTGCAGTAATAAACATTTCAGGGTAAGAGAGCACTAGGCAACCTTCCTTTCCATTCTTTCACACTGCCAGCTAGTCAGCTGAATTAGCAAAAAGAATTCAATGAGATGTAAGTGTTGTCTGGAACAAAACATTAATAGATTTTAGTAATGGTAATATTATGGAAAGAAAAGCAGTGTGTAAAATCACTCTTTTCACATAGCACAGCTAAGGGTCTTTGTTACAACTTTGACTTATGTTTGCAATGCTGATTTAAATACAGCTGGAATAAAAAAAAAAAGAGGAAAAGCTCAGTCCTTGCACATTATCAGCTGAAACATTAGCAGAATTTCATTTCTTCAAAATACAACAACTGGTGTATTTGCAGAAACAGGAAACGTTGAGCTTGTGATGACAGTGAAAATAGCCTCTTGTTCTCACAAACGGAGCAGTTTTGCTCAAYTCCAGGATTAGAACCTATGTCACAGAATAGATAGTCTTGACTGTTATTATTTATTGTTTGTGCTATGGCAGCACTGTGGAAACTAATATATGGGAGCCACTTTTCAGAGTGTAACTGTTCCACAGCAGCCATTGCTGGGGCCCATGGTATTTATAACTTTATGGAGTATTTTGAAAAGTGTAAATGGCATATCAAGATGTCAGTCATAAATATATTTTAATAACCATTTTATGTAGTTTTGACAAACTTAACTGTCTAACAGCCAATTATGCAAGATACTCCACAAAAGTCAGCTGCTAATGGCAAACCAGGCAGCTGTTAAAGGCTGCAGCTGTCTTTTTTTTTTTTTAATATATTAAATGTTGCTGGAAGTAATTTTATCTAATAAAGAATTTTCTTTTCACGTAGTCAATATTTAAAAATAATCTGTTTTTATTTTAAAAATTCTAAGTAGTAATTTTTTATTAATAGCTAAATGCTCTTCTTAGRTAAGATGTAAATGATCAAAACCTGTATCTGCTTTCATGCAGTATAACAATGAATCCGTGCATGTTTGGGATAATGGATAAATGTTGTTGTTGTACATATTGTAACTAATCTACACTGGAATCTGGGGTCCCAAAAWTAATATATGGAAAAGTGGCTTAAATAGTAATCTTCTCCATGACCGAGCAAATCCATGGCATGTCACTGAGAGATTTTTCAGGCAGTAATTATCTCTCCTCAAGACAGGAACGATAACTTCCATAATGAAGTGATAGAAACAAGAGAGAAGGATTCTGATGAGCATTATAACGAGCCCAATAGCATTCCTGCTCGTTAGAGTATTCACAGTGAGGGATGTCATGTGCGCAACTTATGCACGTGTCCTTTGTTGATTGCAGTATCTATGCATGCAAAAATATACAGCAATTTGCTTCAGTGCAAATTGTACAAGAGGTTCCCTATCTTCAGCTGAAGACTAAGCTTTGGGATAGGAAAGGTGTCCTCCTCATCACTAGATGGCTTTTGTGAACCTATTTTATTTGAGTGGGAGCATTCATATTGGAAAGGGGGAAAATGGGAACATTCGTACAGACATGCTCTGTTTTCCACATACTGCAACAGTAACAGCTGAGGATGATAATGTCTTAGTTTGCTCAGAYTCAGTTGTAAGCACTTATTAGGCTATGCTCTTAGACAAGCTGTTGAACAGAGAAGTCTGTGTACATGCTACCTGCTTCTCCTTATGTCCTAAACTGCAGCCTGTGTTCTGTTTCRGCATGGAAATGTACCCTGCTCTGCACCTAGAAGATACTGGCTCCTATGTAGCTCCTTTCCGGGAAATTGTGTTTAGCAAAATACTCTTGAGAGTGAAAATAAAATGCAAACTATATTATGTGAGTGGTAGCTGGTAAAGGAAGACACATGGCCCATTCGGCTTCTCCTTTTGGAACTGTTCCAATTCAGCTATACTTAATAGTGTAAGCCAGAGCAAATCCCATTTTGTAGGAGAGCAATGCAGCCAAGTCCCAAAGGGGAAATATGGAGAGCAWCATGATTAAAAGCAGAGAGGCAGTCGGATGGGTGAGTTGCAGACAGACTCACTGAAAAATCACATAAGCCATCTATATAACCCAGCTTGCCTTCTTGGCCCTTTTGCCTCAATACCCAGGGGTTGTGTGCCCCACTCGCCCCTCAGAGCCCTAGGTGCCAAACCAGGAGTCGGGCCCAAGACCAGGAAGCTCTTTAGCACTGGGGGCCTTGTCAGCCCCAGGAGGCYGAGGCTGGTTCAGGGGCTGGGAGGTGGTTTGTGTGCTGGTGTCTCAGCCTGGCTGTGAACCTGCTGCCCTTCTCCCACTCAGCACCTAATGCGTGGGTGTAGGGTGGAGCTCCAGGCCCACAACTTGACTCCAAACACTCTGCGTAAAAATGACTTTACTCTGTGCCCATTTCAAAGGAAACAAGTATCTCCCTCTTCAACTATTTTTTGAAAACTTTATAGGTATATTTGTTTTTTTGTAGATGCTTATTCTAACAGATGGCACAAAGAAAATTTGGAGGTTAAGTGTTTATCATGTGACAGCATCAGGGAAAATGCAAAGAATAGTGGCAGGAATTTACAAAGGATCTACAAATATCATCATGCACATTCCTCATTGCCCATGTTGCAAATATAACTCAGTTGCGTTAAAAAGACAGCAGTCTTAAGTTTGTTGTATAGACATCACACAAGAGGTTGAGTGTACTATTTTCTAGGCTTGATGGAACCTTATAAAGTGAATGTCATATAGYTGAAGACAGTAATCAAAGGCTCAAGGTAACCAAAACCATACGCGATTTGCATTTGATAATAGACTGAAATACCTGGGTTTTCTATTGCCCCAATTCTTGTCCCAGAACACAGTTAGAGAAGCTGTGTTGTGCCTTAGAGAATAACTCACAGCCTGATACTGAAAAAAAATAACTGCCCCCTGGGATAATAGGTCTAAGAGTAGCCCAAATGCCAGCCACCCCAGTGTTTGACTTTCAGGCAGGGGCAGCAGCTCTTCCGTATGTCAGGGGGCCCACCTATAGAGCCCAGCTCTTCTGTACGTCAGGGGGCCCACCTATACAGCCCAGCACTTGTGTGGGTTCCTGCAGGTTAGTGTTGCCCACTGAATCCCTAAAGAGCCTGAAAGCAGGTGCTTTGGGAAGCAGGGAGAGAGATGCTGTGTCAGCATTACCGAATAACGCGGGGCAGGAGAAGGAGACTGGGGAAGCAGCCAGGTCTGGGTACCTAACTGCAGTCGCCGGGGAATTGCTTAGGAGAATCTCTAATCTGGTCTCATGGACTGACTATCCACTCATTTGGTCAGCTCATTTGGTGTGTTCTGGAGCTCACCTGCTTCTCTAGTTTCAGTTGAAAATAATTAAGTCTGCAAGCCCTGAGACCACACTGCAAGGCAAGCCACAGCGTAGACTCTGGCAAGCCACAAGGTTTGACCAGGAGATGTAGGAGATGTTATCTAATTGCAACTATTGCGAATTTTGTGAAACTCAGAAGCCACAAATGAGTCTATTGGAAATACAGGGGCTCAACTCTGCCCTGTTGTGGTGCRGGTGCTGCCCACAGGCAGCAGAGCCCCCAGCAGCGACAGGAAAGGGCTTTCGGGGGCGATGGAAGCAGCTGCGCTGCAGGTCCTGCGCCCTGCCCAGCTTTCGCCGGATAACAGGATTAAGATACAGCTGCAGGATGGCGTAACAAGGCTGGCGCGCTTGTCTTCATGGTGCCTCTTTATCAGGGATTGCTGCCCCCAAACTTACAAAAGGGGGGCCTTTAATTAGTTTCAATTTAAGAGTTTAATATTAATCTCTTTTTGAAGAGAAACTACATACTAGCTGAAAGAACCTAAAAGGAGTTGCAACAAATACAGGCAGCGATGTCCGCCTCTTTATAACTAACTTTGTGCTGTAGCTAACTTGCAGAGTCTACATGTAAATTGAGATACTCAAGCAATTGAAAAGCTGCAGATTAATCTACATATGACTCTTCTCAGCTTTCACCAACAGAAATTCAGTCAGATTATGAACTATGATTTTGTAGCTTCATTTTCCACTATATCATACAGAGAATATACAAGAAAATTGATGCAGGGTTTGCATTTCCTTCTAGACTTGGGCAGCAGAACATTAAATAATAGCATTTGCTGGTCTAGTCTGCACTTTAATACGTTTTCTTCACTTGCTTAATTGTATTAATGGAAAGAGGAGGAGGATTTTGTGGCGAGCACAGAGGACTGGAAGTCAGGTGATCTGGGTTATATTCAGAGTTCTGCCACAGGCTTCCTGTGCAGCCTGCCCTAATCAGGTTTGCTAATATATAAAATGAAGGTAATGACATTTCCCCTTCTTGCCAGGGTGTTGTGACACTTAATTCATTAATGTTTGTAAAGTTCTTTGTGCTCATTGCTTCTAAATGTGCTCCTTACTGTAATGTCTTATGGACGGTATTAAAGTCGAGAATAAYGTTACTTTAGTGCCTGTGCTAAAAGTTGGCAGAAGTGTAATAAAGGCCATTATTTTCATGTATTTTATGAGCTACTGGAATCTTTAGATGACTTACTTGAAATTTAGCTAATATAGTTAGAGTTATAAAATATACTATGTCAGTTCTATGCCTGATTTTGTGTGCGTGTGTGTATGTGTGTCCTTTCGCTATGATGAAATATTTATCAGTAAGCAAGACTACCTTGTTCAGGCTCGGAAGGGGAAGAAAGAGTTTGGCAGATACTTTGTTATAGAGGCAACTGTCTACCCTGGTAAATCCCCAAGCACTTCTGTGTCCCAAGGCGAAATGTACTGACAACTTGAGCAAGAAATTAAGTCAAAAATATTTTTGGATAGGAAAATGACCTGTAATACCTACCTAAATTGCAGCAATACTACAGGACTCAGCAAGTGTATAATAAAGTGCAGTTAAAAACAAATAAACAAAAACCTTAAAGTTTCTAAAGATTCAGCAATGAAACTCGCAGTAAATTCACTAGTCACCGGTAAATCAACTATTAGTCACATGGTTAGATCTCTATGTAGCACAGGAAAGCTATTCCTCAAAGCTCAAGTTTACTCTCTTACATGTGGAAAGGATTATATTGCTTAGAGCAAATTAAGTTGTACACAGAAGTGAAAGAACAATAAAATGCTGAATTCTTAAAATTTAAAAGCAAGAATGTTATTAGTATTCATTGTACACAAGTGAATTTTTTCAGAATGTGRTAATTCACTAAAATTCTACACCATAAAATCCAGCATTTATCACACAATTGCAATTTACATACCTCTGTTTTTAATAGCCAGCGATAATTACATGAGGTGAAAAAAAAAGAATTACAGACTTACCATAAATAGAAGCAATTCATTCAAGGCTGTGCACTGTTTGTCAGAGAGAAACCACGCTGCTGATACCGCATAAGAAAAAGCACACAGGTCCCCTTACAAGTACTGTCCAACAGTAAGTTAGTAGCAAGGAAGGCAAGCAGCTGACACTTACTATCATTATAAAAGTTCCCAGGAATTCTGAGAGGGCTTCTTTAGCAAAGCTGTTCTTCAAGGCAAATCTCTCCTTCAAACTCCCCTTGTTTTTCCGGCTCATTTTTGCTTCCTCTATTGCTCTGCAGCCCTAGTTACAAATACACACAAAATATGCTCTGTAATCGTCCCTGCTTCAGCTGAACTTTGACACTTTTACTTATACATTGAAATATGAGATTTCATCCCGTACGGCCAGTGAAATCATCTGACTGCAGGCACTGACAGAACCAACTCAACGTGCCCTAACAATTCATCATGAGTTTCCGTCCTGTGCCTTCTCTGAGTATGCTTCTATTTATACTGGCTAGATAACACCAGTAAGTTCACAATCAGAACTTTTCCTTTTTTTTCCTGCAGAGTGGATTAATTATTACCTGTCAAACTGTGGGGTTTTTTGGGTTGCTTTTTTTTTTTTTTTTTTTTTTTCTGGAAAAAGGTGGTAAAGATGTTATTCTTGTCACCCCAATCAAAAAAGACAAAGTGATACTACAGAATAAGGGACAAAAATATGGAACAAAATTTTGCTCTGACCTAATTGGGATTTAAGGCATGCTACTATTGGCTGTCTGAAAACTTTTTAAGGGGAGGTTGCAAAAGAGTGAATGCTTGTGAGGACACTGTGCTCCAGCCCTGTAAACAAAAGCTCCTGTCCGGTCAGTTCGAAGGGATTTCAGTAGCTAATGAGGAATCTCACTTTGGAAGGGTGCTGAATTTGTATATTCGTGCACAATGCTCTTTTGGGACTAAATGCCTTGCTCTCTAGTGACCCTGTTTGCAAAAGAGCAACGAGGCAGAATGAATTAGGAACATTTAATGAAATCCGCTCCGGTCCAGTGGCTGCCTGTAGTGCAGCATAGGCAAGTGAGGCACTGAGAATATGTTGTCGATATGTTTAGCTTTAAAGCACGTAGGTGCTACAAGGTGCAATGTTATAATGTTGTTTTCTACAGTTTTGATGAAAACTTACGCTCTTGAATGTCTCCATACCTGGGCCTCCACGAGAAAATTACTGCACTCTTAATCTCTTAAGCATCTTGAATGCTTTTTGTCAGGTGTGATGCTGATTTGATTAGCATGTTGTCTGGTTCATTTACAAATATTTTCTTCACTTGACTTGATAGTGAAACCTAGTTGGCCCAGTTGTGGGAGGTTATTTTGTCACGTGTTGCATATGCTCAGTGATTTGGTTTGTATCTCTCCTAAAACCTTATTACCTTGATAATAAAAGTAGGTGCCCGCTTTGAATTTGATAAGCCGACGGGCCTCTTCCCTGCTGTCCCATCAGCACTTGTGCTTCCCTCAAGCCAGGGCTCCATGCAGCTGTAGCCATCTTACTACCTCCAATGTCATTCCTTAGCCACCCAGTTTCTCCAAACCATCCAATTTCAGCCCCTAGCCCCTTCTCTGTGTTCTTTTATCCACCTCTCTCTTACCACTCCATGCAAACACCCGTCGTGTTGCCAGCTGCCACTGACAGCTCTGCACAGAGCCAGGGAGCAGCTGGGAACCAGCAGCTACCGAGAGTCCCTCGCAGGGACTCGGCCTGGCGCAGGTCAGCACGTGCACAGGGACAGCCGGGAGGAGCCTCTGGAAATAGTTTGTGAGTTGCCATTTAGCCTACGTACTGCAAAACAAAGATATTATTCAGGACCTTAATTATCGCAGCATGTTAACATACATATTTATTTTATCTTTGAGTAAAGAAATCTTTCAAAATGATGTGTACAGTAGAATTGAAGGAGAATCCCAAGGAGGCTTTTCATTTAAGCAAGAATGAGATAAACCACTTCCTCTCTTCTAGGAAAATGGGAAATAAATAAATACATTTATGAAAACAATTTTTAGTTCTCTCTGCATAGCAGCTCTTATGCAGATGTAAGCCGTCCTCAGAAAGCATTCTGAGGAGCCAGTTCAGCTTCTCAGTTTACTCTCTAACAGGCGTGAACTTCATTTCCCAACTAACAACAGTGCAATAAAATGTCAGTGAGACAGAATCCCCTACTCATTTGTCCAGATCATGTTGCCTTCCTCAAAATATTTTTCTGTTTTTCAGGTGGATTTCCTGATGGAAATATGTGCATCCTATATTTGCTTYCTTTTCTTTAACACTTCATGAAACTCACATAGTTTAATTCCATTAAAACTTAAGAACACTGATGCTAAGTTAGAATGAATCTTCTTCATGTGGCTCCACAGCCAGGTTCCAGCAGAGGATGGTAGTGGATGCTCCTAGAAAAAGAAAAAAAAAAAAAAAAAAAAAAAAAAAA
>NW_020455655.1:418251-427470 GCF_003342845.1 Nothoprocta perdicaria
AAAAAGCACATGCTGCCTTGTATAACCTCCCTGCTTTTGGCAATAGGCAGAGTATAGTCAATGCTGCACTTTGAAAAACACATATGTGTCATTACAAAAAAAAAAAAAGTTAAGTATAAAGATAAAAGAATTGTTACGAAATTTTCAATTGTAAGTACTAACATGTATGATTTGTATCGTATAGGAACATACTATAGGGAACATACATGTTCCCTGCTACTGATGTTTTGTTACATACATTATTTGGATCATGTGATTACAAAATACACTGTGATTACCGTTCTCTGTTGGTCTCCTTTGTCTGGTCCCTGCTCCCAGTGTCGCAATGGTAACACTATTGGCAATGTCACCGTGAATATCGACTGCTGTAGGGTCTGAGGGAAGTTAAGCTAAAGTGCAAGGGAGGATATTAAAAATAAAAAGACAACTTTAAATATAGGTGTCATATATATATTTATATATGCAAGGAGCATAAAAGTATATAAGCTCTGTCAAATAAAATGTAGAAGCACAGCAGGGCTGACAAAAAGGTTTTAAGGGGCACCTTGCCAGGAATGTAGAATTAATAATATAAACTTTCAAATTCCATCACCAGAGGAGTCCTGCAGGAGAGAAAGTAAAACTACAGAGGATCTGTAAACTAAGTGTTTGCGTATGAGGAACCATCCTAAATGAACTCTCAGTAGGAGACGCTTTAAGAGAAATTGGTAAATTGAACAGTAACTAATCGTTGGAGCTTTGTGATCTTTCCACTAAGGGATTCTAATGCTCGCTTACTGAAGTGCTACTGGGTCATCTTTTGCTGTACTCGATCTCAATGTCAGCAGAAAAGAAGGTAGCAAATGTACCACTGGTGTCTCCAGCAAGGCTGATATAGGGCCTGCAGTGCTCTCTGTGTGACTGCTTTGCCAGGAAAATTGAATGCACTGGAGGAAAGGACAAAATCAATAGTTGCACAGATAAAGCTGGTGTTCTTTAGAACTATCAAAATGGCTTCTGTTAAAGGAGGTTATGCCTCACAGATCTATTGACATCCTTTGAGGATGTCAACAAACGGGCTGATATTATTGTTCCTGCTTCAATGTGCGTAGTGTTAATCACAATCAGTGTAACCTTAGAACTGAGATCACAAACCCGAGACCCTTGGGACCCTTGGCCCAAGGCAGTGTGCACTGAACTATTTCTCCTCTTCACCTGGATTCCAGCAGAGCAGGAATTYGTACAGTATGTATAACCTAAACCATTTTTATGAGTAATCTTCATTCCTACAGAAATAGCAAAGTAGAGAATAACACACATAGCTCCCACAGTTTAATTCTCATGGAGAACAGCATATACTGTACTGAATTTTTAATAGTACATTATTCAGAGTATCACATAAATTGTTATTACTGATGTAATAAAACCTAAACCAACACAGCTGGAGAGACCAAGGCTATAAATATACTGTATATTTTTTTGTATTGTAATAATATGGGTCAAATTATTTTTGAGTCTAAATCTGCTGATTTTAATTGAATTAGACAAGGTCTGAATATGTACATTTGCTATAATTCATGTCCCTGTATAAATGCCTTTGCCTAATTTATATTTATATTTGCACAGATAACATGATGCGTGGTCCTCTGAAAGGGATGTTCCCTGTTCTGTGGATTGATTGTCCTACGGGGTGACTCAAAGGGGAGGAAGACCTGGACACACCGCAGTTCAGGATTCTGAGGTATGAGAGTACCTGAAAATAAAGATTTCTTTGTTTCTTGTGCTTTCTGACCATCTTTCCATCTCTGCTGTAGTCCCTGGTTGCTGAGTGCTGCTCTGTGTCTCAACAGGGGCAAAACGTGCCATGAACTGCTCAGGTCTGGCTGAGCCCCCGTTGCAGGCAGGGCAGTGCTCACAAGGTGACCCCATGGGAATCTCTTTGTTCTTTCTTCTCTGTTCCTGTCCTTCCACTGCTCAGATAAAACACTGCAGTTCGGATGATTCATGAGAGATAAAAAGGTACCACACACAAATGTCTCAAACTTTTTGCCAGTGTCTTTAAGGCCTGGTTAAATCTCACTGAAGCCAAATACTGCTGACACTGATTTCAGTGAGAAATCAGTAAGAAGTTGTCTCTGTCTTGGGATCAGAGCCCTATCTTTTCTTCTTAGTTGGCTGGGCACACTGTCAGGGCTCCATGCATAACTGGTACATACATTGCTTTGCATCACAGAATTGATGATCACAGAGTTCATAATTTGTTGTACTGACCTGTCAGTGTAGAATATAGGGTCTCTTGATTCCTGAGTTGGTTTAATCTGTATGATAGGTGCACAGCGCTGCACTGGGAGGCGGGCTCTCTCAGGGGTGGTTTGGCATAGATCACATTCCTCCCCGAGGGGGCCCTGGGATGGGGCTCTCCGTGCTAGCAAAAAGTGAAGGTGTTCGAGAAATGCTGTGCAGATTGCTTTGTGTGCCAGTGGTATCTGCTGCACTAGGAGGGCTTCCCTTTTATATGTTGGATACGGTTCTACAAGAAGTTTATCGAGTAAGTTACAATATGAGCAGGTCTGACTTCTGAATGCATCTGGAGGAAAAGAACTTTGCTTTTAGAGAAGAAATGAGTTTAGTACAGATAAGCACCCTATTGCAGTCTGTACCCTGTCCTTTTTCTCTGCACTTTCCCATTTTGGAACAGCACATGTCCATAAGCAGTAAATGTGAGCTAAGCTGTTTGACAGTATGGTCTTTTTTTTTTTCCTGAAACAACAGCAACAAAAACTATTTCAGAATTCTTTATAAAAAGGCCTTAAAATGGTGATCAAAATCAGCTCTGCTATTAAAAACAAAAACCTCTTGACAAATGCATCCATGTAGCATGAAGAAAACCTCAAAGTGTATCCTGTTAGCCTTGCAATGACGTTATGCCCTATGTTTTCTTAACTAGAATGGGATACATTATCAGAACCTTTTATCCTTCTACAGGGAACACATTCCCTATAGCAAGAGACATATGGTGACTTATTATGGCTACTGATATAGCTACAGAGTCCTGAAGAACAGATCTTGAGCCTAACTACTTAGTAAAAAGCATATGACTTGAATGCCAAAGGTAATGACACACTTGCCTCCATTAACACTCTAAAAAAGGTAAAATGGTGCATTTGGCAAAGAAATAGATATAGCTAAACAAGAGAGCAGATTTGTGCTTCTGAAACATAACTATTCTCAGGAAAGTGTCAATTTTCTGCGTCTGACTTGCCAACCTACTTACCTTCAGCTGTTTCCACCCCAGGCAGCTTCCAAGCTTGTACTGGCATCTAGACGCATTTTCACTTTCTGTTATAGACGTATTTGCCACAAGAGATGCTGTCTGCAGTGCTTTGTTCCTTCTCTACCATTCCATTTGTTTCAGTTCTGTGCTCCAAACACTCATCTCTCATCTTCTAGCAGGGGAGATGCTACTCTGCCTGTTTTTCATTTTTTTATACTGCTTTTACTTCAAAATGGTTCACATTTGAATGTTTAAATCTACCTAAGTTTTGCCTTTTGGAGTTTACATATGAGATACAGTATAAAAGAAAAATTTTATGGACTTTGGTGTAATAATGTTGGATTTCCAGGCCAGATTCCTTTGGCACTCCAGAATCAAGTCTTTTTAATTGGAAAAGATTGCTCTGAGATTAACAGCATACCCTCCACAGGATGTACTCAGGAGCACACCCGACCAGCAATCGTTTGTTACTTCTATGCAGAATCCATATTCATTAAGGTAATGACTCTATTAATTGAATATGTAAGTTCAGGTAATTAAATATAAGACTTATTTCTTTAGTTTAAAGGGTAATAATAAAAAATTTAAACCTGCGAACTAAATCACACATTTAGTGATGATGAATGTGAACTGAAAAGTGCAATATTCCAACATGAATTAGTTAATTGCTTCCGTTCATTAGGTGGTACACATTAGCAGAAGGTCAATTCATTTGAGGCTTGATGTGTTTTACAAATAATAAATTCAAACAGGTAAATTGAAGAGAAATTCCAAATAGAAAGGTGAGTTATATATTTAAGCTCAGCATAGAGTTCCTACAGCAAGAGCACGCTAGCTATAGCTTTGCAGTTAAGAGCCAGCATGCTCCAAGCAGTGTCACAGGCACCACACGTTGCCATCACACAAGCCCTGGTTTAAACTCCAGCTGCTCCAAAGGAGCAACTGGGACAGGGCAGCCCCGTGGCCCTGCCCTGGCTGTGCCCAGCGCTGGGACAAACCTCTGCGTGACGAGGTGCCTCACGACACCCTCAGAGTCGGCCTGGTCTGGCTCCCCACTGGCACGGCCGGCCTCCTGCGCAGCGCCTGCCGACGGGCTGCGTTGCTTGGTTGAGCTCTTCAATCGCAGACTAAATTTAGGACTGACTTTACCACAGCTACAATTTACAGTTCTACTGGGTGTAAAACAACTGATATCACAGGTTAGAAAGCTGACCCGTTATACTCATGGTAAAAAAAAAAAAAAAAAAAAATCAAGTGGGGTTTCTTCATTGGTCATTTCTGGATTTTCAGTAATAAAAAAACATTGCTCTGGATAGCAACATTTATTTTGGAGTTTATGCTACAAGTAATGTTAAAACACCCTCTTTTCTTTTCTCATATTTGTAGATCTTAAAATGTATCCAGAGTCATTTCATTTCTAAGCAATTTTTATAAAGATTTGTAGAATTAAGATAGTGAATTTGTTGGGGTATTTGAGAATTTCTATAACTTTTATAGGATTATCACAGTATTGTAGATATTACTTCACAAAAAAATAGAGGTAACATATCTTTATCTCGGGTAAGGACCAAAACCATTCTGCATGCAATCTAAAGGCCATAATTCTTAAAACATTTCAAGTAATGAATCGTTTTTGAATGATCAGGCTTAGAGACATTTAGAGAATTGATTCAATTAACCCAGAGGAAAAAAAGTGCTACAATGTGTGATTTATATTTGAAGATAAATTAAAATACAAGTATCTGCTGAGGAACATTTGCTGCCATCATGGTCAGTAATGAAAATAGCAGGCAATTAATGTGGAACACCTAAGGCTGAAGCTTTTACTCTCCCTAGCAGAACATCAGGTGCAGATTTCGGATGTGCAATTCTGAGTTTAAAAAGTAACTTAGTAGAAGTTTCTTTTTGGTCCCTATTTTTCCTCCCTAAGTGATTTCTAAGACATAAAAATGGGATAGATATTTATTGAGGCAGAAAGCAAAGGAGCGCAGAGGAGTAGGTTCTTTTGATCATTACTGAATTTGTGTGAGAGACCAGTGCAAAGTGACAGAGGGATAGTTGAGCAAACTATATATATCAAGGAACCTATGGATTAGGTGGAAATCAGTTCAGAGGAGGGTTTTGAAGCTGATCTTGGAATGAATCACTGTTAGTGTCTGGCAGAATTATGTGATTTGCTTCTTCCTTTGTGTGTGTGACAAAGTGATTAGAAAATGTCCAGAGCTCACCAAAGGGGACAGGTAATACTCATGGTGCAAAAGATTTGAGTTGTAAGAGGATCTCTGCAATTTTCATTCCTGTACATTCCAGGGATGTATCAGCAGATGCCCTGATATGACTGCTATGTCCAAAACAGGTATTTGGGATGCAAATGGTTTTATCTGAGCCTCTAATTCATGGCCTATATTTCTTGAAGCAATAAGAAMATTGTAATAACGGACAGAAAAACACCAATACTCGGAGGAACCTGTGGATGCTTTAAATACAACTGTTCYGTCTTCAACACCAGAGCTCTGTCATTTGCACCCTCTAAAACTACCAAATGTCCCATTTCCATCAGATGGTGTTTGTGTAAGTGACGTCTGTGTGCTTGTCTACAGATAATACTAGGTGCTAGCAGTAGGCAGAGAAATTAAGACTTGAAAAGGAAACAAGGATGTTTCTTCAAATGTTATGTTCCATTTGAGTTAATCTAAATATAAAACTAAA
The DNA here is from genome assembly GCF_003342845.1 of Nothoprocta perdicaria. NCBI lineage: Eukaryota > Metazoa > Chordata > Aves > Tinamiformes > Tinamidae > Nothoprocta > Nothoprocta perdicaria. The sequence goes on from NW_020455655.1 coordinate 424,214, forward strand.
ACTTTTCAGGAATGAGTTTGATCTTGGCTATGTACTAGCCTAAATTCTAACACTAAAGAAAGAAATAGGCTTTCTTCACAAAGTGTGAAGACAGTAATATCTTTGTCATTACCACCTGAAACAGGATGAATTTGTTTCCCTGTTGGAAATTGCTGTCTAAATAGGAGCTTAATTAAAACTTATTGGTGTGAGAGAAAAAAAAAAAAAAAGCCAGTCTGACTCTAGCTGTCAGTGTATTTAGCATTGTGACTCACTGCCCGCACTCACTGCAGGATGCCAATAGGAATAACGGGTTTGCTGCCATACCTGATGCTTGGGAACTGTAGAACCTGAGTCCTGAATAGTGTTTCTGTTCTTCTTGTTTTCAGTATGCGTTGAATGCCCTTTTTTTTTTTCCACAAATTAGATTGGTTAATTTTGATATTCATTGTTATAACTAAGTTATGCCAAAGCAATAGGTGAAGCAATCCCTCCCACAAAGAAATGGCATTAAATATTACATATTCACTTGCATGTTTTGAAGCCATGACTTTTGCTATCACAAAGTAACCTGTGCAGTGCTGACTTATTGAACCAGCACATCGAACATGAACAGTAACATTGTGGACCTGGCTCCTAATTCTGTTCGGCAAAGCTGTTGTATGTGATGAAAACCCACTTGCGGTCTTGGCACTGAGGCCTTCACCTTTCTCTTTGCAGGTGGAGGGAGAGACAGTACTGGTGGCTGGAGCGAAGGAGGATGTGCCCAGGAGCTCTTGGAGGACAGCTGTGAACCAGAGAACCTGTGGTGGGGCAGTGGATGCACATGGTGACATTCACTGCCTGAGAACACGGACGAGACACAGCAATTGATCTAAAGGTGAGTCAGCTCTGATTTTTTTTTTTTTTTTTTTTTTTTTCTTCTTTAAAACTGCTGTTAGGAGTAAAAGAAACACAATCCACCTGTTAAGGAATTGGTTGAGACTGGAGAAGCCAAAAAATAATTAGAGGCACAGGAGCTCAGCAACAATACCACAGTTTAAAGCAGCTCCAGATTATGTGCTTTGATGCACTCACCAGAGTCTCCAGAAAACTTTATTGACTCTACTTAAGAATAAAACTGTTGTACTGTCTCGTCATTCTTCAAACCTGTGAAAGAGCACATCCCCACGCTGATTTATTTTAAATCAGCTTTTAGAATGTGTCATCCTTGTGATGAAGTGTTAGGTCTGTATTGCCAGTGTGCCATTAAAAATTTGAATTTCTGATGTTTAAAAGTCTCACTCATCCCAAGTGTCACAGTTTGACAGCCTTGCATGTCACATTACAGCACAGCATTATGGATCTATTTCCTCTGTCATGAAAAAAAAAAAAAAAAGAAAAATGGAAAATGAGGGACAGCAAAATCTGCAACCTCCTTTTTCATTATTCACCTGGAAATTCACAGAAATATGCATGTTAGCCCTGAAATGACTTCAGCAGCCCTCCATATCTTGTGATGCCTGTCTGTGCAGAAGTAAACTGTCCCATGCTCTTGTACAAATATTAAGAATGTACTTTGTCCACCATGTCACTTGTCTGTGAACTTGTAAAACAAGGAGGCACATCTCTGTCATCAACAAGTGGGTATTGTAACAAAATCAAAACATGATCAGATCTTGTTGTTTATTCTTAACTATGTCAGTAAAAAGGCCATGTGATGTATTTTTTGCTACTTTGCTTTTGCCAACTCTGGATGGCCATTCACTCTCCTGCCCTTTCTCTGTTTATCTATCTGCAATGTGCTAACTTCAAAACATGACATCTGATCAGCTGCAATGCTGAGGTGCTTGCATCAGTTTGCAAACATTAGTGATCTTGCTGAAAATAGCAAAAACGGCCCTAGCTTGAGGTATCTTTTCTGCCTAGTGTTTTTGTCCACGCAGACCATGAGGACTTTGGCCTGAAGTTTGCGATGTCCCAGCCCAGTCAGAGCCCACGCTGGAGCCACCTGCCGATTCATCCAGCGAGCTGGGWCAGACGTCCAGGGCACACACGCTGCTTGACACACACCGATGGGTTTGACACAGTGAGTAATGGCACAAGTCAGTATTGGGCTGCTGCCTTTTGCAGAGACCCAGCCACTCCCTTCCCCTTATATGTCATGCCCAGCCTTGTCTGGGATGTGGCCTCATAGCTATGAGCCTTGTACAAAAGATAATAGCTGGGAACAGGTGGCTGTCACATGGATAAATATTTTGGCCCAGTCCTTGTCCAACTTCCAAGAAAGCAGAAAGCTCCGGGAGGCTGCAGACACCACCCTGGCAACAAGCGCTGACTCCTTCTGGTTGCTGCAGAGCTCCTTGCAGGAGRGGGAACAGCTCATGGAGGCAAAGGGAGCCCCCTGGCCTGCTGGTGGGACTTTGTCCTTGCGAAGYGAGGGATGGAGCATTGAGCCTTTCCTTGATGGGAGAAATGGAAACCCRGAAAATGGAACAGAGGCAAGAACCTCCCTTCAGGAGGAGACYTTCAAACAGGCGGAGGGCAGGGGGTGCCCTGAGCCCTGTGGCAGCAGCGAAACTGAGGGAAACAAGGTGCACAAGGCACCTGGCATCACTGGCCTCTGGGGTGCCGTGAGCCCTCATGCCAGATGGGCACTGTCAGCAGGAACGCTGCTGCGGGAGGCTGGAATCAGCCCCACCCAGGCAGTTGGGTGATGCGAGGTGGGGGACGCAGGGCTGCAATGTGGCTGTGTTGTAGCAGATTGAAGTGTGAGGCGCAGACAGCACCACAGCTGTGTTGCAGTGGAGTGGGCACAAGGTGCGGGCAGCACCACAGATACGCTGCAGCGCAGCGAGGCGTGCATGGCACCACAGGCAGCACCGCAGCTGCATTGCAGCAACACGAGGCCCCAGGTGTGTGCCAGCAGCACTGCATCCGTTACAGTGGTGCAAGGCACAAGGCATTCATGCCACCACATGCAACACCATGGCTGCATTGCAGCAGCACGAGGTGCATGTGCTGCACCACATGCAATGACACAACCGCATTGCAGTGGTGTGAGGCGTGTGCAGCACCACATGCAACACCACAACGGCACTGCAGCAGCACGAGTTGCGTGCACCACACGACATGCAATGCCACAGCGGCATTGCAGCAGCACGAGGTGCATGCACTGCACGACATGCAATGCCGCAGCCGCACTGCGGCAGCGCGAGGCGCGCGTGCCGCACCACGTGCAACGCCGCGGCCGTTGCAGCGGCGCGAGGCGCGGGAAGCAGCGCGTGCGCAGCTGAGGC
>NW_020455655.1:427902-480764 GCF_003342845.1 Nothoprocta perdicaria
GGGGGCGCCGCGGAGGGGCCGTCGGGGCGCGGCGGCGCTGGCGGAGCGGGCTGCGCTGCTCGCGCCCTAGGTAGGACGGACCTGCCCCCCTGCCTCTGCCCCATGTCCAATAAGAAGAGCCCCCGCTTGACACCTGCCTATATACAGGGACGGGAGCAACATCTGCAGCCGGCCCGGGAGGGGGGAGGGAGCCCGAGCCGCCCCGAGCGCAGCAGCCCCCGCGGGTCCGAGCGGGGGGCTCGCCGGCCCTATAAACCCCCCCCAGCCACCATGACTTCCAGTAAGATTGAGATGCCCGGGGAGCTGAAGGCAGATCCCGCAGCCCTCATGGCATCTCTGCATCTGCTGCCTTCTCCTGCTCTCAACCTGGAAATCAAATACACCAAGGTAAGTTGGGAGCCTGTGCGCCTCCCAGAGCAGGGCTCTGCTTGGAATGGGGTGCCATCTGCCCCAACCAACCTGGGTACGGAGATGAGAAATTGCCTTGATTTTTTCCGTAATAAAGAAAACATTATTTTAACCTTGTAATCAGCTGGAGAAAAATGCTGGAAAATAGAAAAGCAAGTGAGACTGTTGAGACTGGCAGTGTCACTTTTGATGTTTTCATTTGATATAAATCAGAAGGAGTTACTATACATACATGCGTTTCTCAATCAAAAAATGTTGCTTTTTTTTTTTTTTTTTTTTTTTTTTTCTCCATGAATACCTGGTGTGAGAGCCCAACGGACACTCTCATAATTGCTAGAGGACTCTTAGTGCTACCAGGTTGTTGTTACAGCTCTGGGACAGGTCTCTTTACTAACTTCCTTTATATTTGAATATTCCCTTGAACAGCATTGTAAGAAGGCATGTGTTTTCTGACTAACCTTTAAGACTTATCCTCTTAAAAGGAGAGTTAAGAATTGTCCTATTGGGTCTGTGTTAAAAAAGTATAAAAGAATGCTGRGTTTCTGTGGTATATAGCAGGACTGAATAGTTTTTGTAGACTAAAATGGGCTTTTATTTACCAGTTATTTGTTTGTGAATGCAGCTTGAATTTTCAAATTCGTTCGTATGTTTTGAGTCTTTGCATCCTTAGCGTCTGTAACTAAGGAACTAATTTCATTCCTGTTGGAGAAGTTTCAAATGTATTGTATGAACAGATTACAATGTGTCAGACTTTGTTTCTAATTACTGAGTAACTTAATAGGAAAGTAAAGCACATCAACCCTGGAAAGAGGTGATAACATTTTTATCTACTGGAAATACAACTTCAAGAGGTTTAGGACTGATAGAAAACTCATTCTGGCCAGTGTATTGTAATATTTTCCTCCATATCATCACTTTAAAAGCTTTTCATCTTTTTTTTTTTTTAAGCGGGTGCCAAAACTAATTTGTCTTCTAATTTGTTACAGCTATTCTAGTTCTAGAAGACTGTTTCAGAGCAAACTCAACTATTTTAATTTCATTACATTTTAATGAGAACTGTGATATACAAATTAAAAGATGCTTGTGATTTCTTCCATATAATTTATTTGAAGTTAGCTTAAATACATTAAGTGGCTATTTGATGCTGTATGGTATTACACTTTGGGAGCAATGATTCAGTGCAAATAGCATTTGGCTTGAATTTTGTTTATTCCTGTTTTTATTATCAAATATGCTTCAGAAGTGTTCAGAGTATTTTAATATTTGTTGGTATSATAGCGTACAGAGTAAGTAAACTTGTATTTCTCAGTTTTAAAGCTGCAGGAATTATTCTAAAAACCTTTATAAAAAGCATCATTAGCAATTGTACCTCCCTATTTTTTTAGAATGCAAAATGGATAGTAACCTTTAATAAATCAGAATATATAGTGCCATCATCTCAGAAATATATGAGATGTCACATTCTATACTAATGAAACAGGTGGAAGAAAGTTATTTTATTTCAGTACTAAACCAGTAACAACAACAAATTTTTTCTTCTAGACTTGGTTTTGAGATATCGGGTAACTCTTGGCTGTTCTTGAGAGAAATTAGGTTTAAGACAGGTATCAAATATTTTATTTGGCACATCCTCTGTCTCTCTTTTTCTGTCTGTCTCTCTCCTCCCTCCCTTTTCTCTTTCTCTGCAGGAAACACAAGTGATTTATAGATAATTGGAGTCTTCAGTTAGGAGTCTTGTCTTGGGCAGGACTTTTATCCAGGATCCACTTTCCCACCTATTACAAAGAAAAACAATCAAAAATGAAATAATGGATTGTAACTTGATTCTCTCATTTGGAGGAGTGATTGTTTCATGTCTTAAATGACAAACAACTTCCGTAAACAATAAATAACATGAGGCTAAAGCACTTTACTCCAAAAATCCCCTCCCAAACCTTGTAAAATCAGACATCTGTAAGCATTCCTAGCAGCCTCTCTCTTGCTTGTTAGCTGAGAATTTTAAATACACAACCAGGACTCAGAATTCTTGAGCTCTTTATTACAGCTGTCTCTGAAAGTAAAATCTTAACCATTTGGGAGTTAATTCTTTATGAAAAATAAAGGTACCTGTGGGCATTTCTTAAACCAAGTGAATTTTAAAAGTATGTTTTATCAATTAAATTTCATTTCTGGAATTCTAAAATTTGGAAAATGCTAAGATGATTTTTTTTTTAAAGATAAAATATGTAAAAAGTACCTGGAATCCCTAAATGAGATTTAGTAAAGATTTTTCACATGTACTGAAAAAAAAAAATGTTATTCATTAATCTTTAAAACACCATATTATCCTTAGAAATACTAGTTCAAGGAATTTAAGAATGTAAATAAAACAAATACTGCCCATGTATTTGTAGTATTTGTATAATCTTTTTAGCAGATTTTATGAAAATAGTTTAGATAGTTTAGATTGCTTTTACTATAGATTATAGAAAAATATTTCATTTTTCTCTGGTTAGCTTACTAAAATGATCAGAAAAAATGTGTATTAATTGTCTAATTAATGTGATGAAAATTTGATGTGTAGTTCTTATTTGAAATGTACAACAGTAGCTGTACAAAGAAATGTACATACTGCCTCCACATGGTCTCTGTGAAAAATAATTAGATATGCATAATAACCCATGATGAATGGGATATAAACAAAAATATTATAGCCAAACATGAGGATCAGAGTTCAAACACGCTTACAGAGTTAAGTTCTTCTTTGTGGGTGGCAAGTAGTAAAACTGCTACGTGCAGGATTGTATCTCTCTCCGTTGTGATGATCCTTAATTCTGTATTTCTTAACATCAATATTTGGAGAGGAATCCCTTGCCTAGAGCAGGGGTGCTGGCTGTGTGGAATCGCGCTATTCTGCAGCCCAGTAGCACTGTCCTGCAGAGCTGCCAAGAGTTTGCGGCAGTTCTGTCCCCTGCCCAAGGGAGCCTGTGAGCAGGAGGGCATGCGGGGGATCGACCCTCTCCTTGGCAGCAAACGATGCTTCCAGGATGTGCCGGGAGCTCTCCTGCGATGGCTGCTGGGAAGTGTGTGCTGGGGGAGATCAGCCCCAGGGAGAAGCTGGGTGAAGATGCACCCATCGCCTGCTGTGCAGGGCAAGCACGTCCCGGAGCGGATGGAGCCTGGCAGCTGCCTGGGGACATCTGGGGATGCCAGGCTCCGCCAGTGCCTCCCTTCTCACACCCTTCCGAAACTCTGCTCTACTCCCAGCATTGAGTGTCTGCCAGCAGGCATGGAGGCGTCCAGAGGGACAAACCCTGGGCAGCGTTTTTCTCCCTTAAACCTCAACTGCCTCCATTTGAGGAGGAAAGGTCTTTCTGCAGGATGTAGCCCTTCCTTGCTCTGGTGTCGTCAAATATGATCTGTGGAGTATTTTCTTAGTGGCTTTAGCAAGTCGTGGTGACTTCAAAGGACAGGTCACAGTACAGAACAAGGACCATGGGGACTGTCCTGTTCCTAGCTTCTGCCAATGCTTTGTGTTACTGTGAGTGAACAAACTTGTCCTCAGTTTGCAACATGATGGGGACACTAATTCATCTGGATGTTGTAACATTTCTTTCCTGCTGGCCAGTTGATTTTAGACTGATCCTGAGCACGAGGAAGAGGTAAAGAGTTTGAAAGCTGTTCATAAGAGATGCTGTAAGGGGTGAAGTTGCAGTGCAGTGGCAGTGAAGATGTACAGAAACATTTCTATATTATTGGCTGTACAGTGTGTAGAAATTCTACAGTAATTCTACTGCAAAATGACTGTGTGGAAAGGTTCACCTCTAGCCTTAAACCAGAGATTAAAGCAGGTCAGTTCCTAAACACAGATCAGGTAAATAGTCAAACTGTCAGCCTGCCCAGCAATGAAACAGAACATCATAAACTTCAGTTTGAATTAAGTGTGGGCAAACTGCTTCTGGGCAAATGAGAAGTAAGAAAAACATTTGAAACTCTAATATAATAAGCATTTTGGTTTGAAGTCTTTTGTTGTTAAGTTTCTGTGTTTTCATTCCCACTGAGCTTTCTTGGCATTACCCAGAAATGAATGTTGCAGAATATTATTACAAATTCCTTTCCCCAGTATTTCGTGCATGTGTTTCCCAGTTAAAATTCTAGGCTGAAATTCAGCTAGGAGGCAAGAAATCTATTTTGTTTAGAATAATTGAGCAGAATCTTGTCATTTTTTGAACTCATGACAGAGCTTTGGCAGAACTCAGGTAAGTGCAGAATAAATGGTATTCCCATCTGCAGCTCCCTAAATGGGTTCACTATTTCAACATCTTGATTTTGAAGTCAAATTCAGTAACTGAGACTTGAACTGAAGCAATTAGCTAGCATTTTGGATTAGCTCTCAGAGTACTATGTAAATGCAAAAGATGGGACAGAGAAAATCAGAGATGGTTGCATGAAAGGAGGACAAATAGAATAACTACTTTTTTTGTGTGCGGAACACGGCAACATCTGATGCTGACACTTGATATATCTTTCTGTATCCTCATCTATGAAGTTTTAGGGTATATATTGTATGTAGATTTACTTTAGTTTGAACCTGCAGTTTAAACTGTTCTAGTCTGTGCATACATTGTGGTTAGTATTACAATCCATATAGCAATAGCAAACTACTCAGGCATTTCCTTCTGTTGAATAGCCTGAATATATGATTCTTTTCACCTTTCCCAAACCTGTAAGGCATTTTGCGCAACCCAGATTTGCCCAGATTTTGTATGAAGGATCACAAAACAATTGCAGTCTTGGTCATAACCCAGTCTACTGCCTTTGCCTACTTGAATGTATCTGCTATAACCATGTCTATTTTGAGAATATTAAAACACAGAAACTACCTTGCTGAAACTGCTCCATACTAGAGAACTACTGTAGATAATTACTAGATAACAGAGTGGGTTGCTGTGTAGTAGTGGCTTCTTAGCATGCCCAGGACTGAATATTTTGAGGAAAATCCAAACCATATAATTGCTTCCGGGCATATAATGCTATAGGGAACATAGGGATTGTGGGGAAAATTTCCTTCTCATTGTCCAGTGTATGAGGTCAGATGATATAGTGAGAGGTAGAGCTCTGCAACAAATGTTCTTTCCATATTGCAAAAATATCAATGATTCCAATTTCCCAGTATAAAAGATGTATATATTTATTGCCCTACCAGCATAACCATGAGCTCGGTAGTGATCAGAGGACTTGCCTAAGCTGGAGAAGAGCCAAATTCGTGTCGCTCCTCAGAACCAGAGTGAGAACTTGAATGTGAATCCGTACTTTCTGATGGTGATACATCCCAATTCAGAATGCTGTCCAGCAGTGTCTTTGGCCATCCTTCAAGAAAGTCTCTCACTCTTTCCTGTTGGAAATCCAATCATTCTAAGTATTTATTATTGTTATTATTATAGAGATCAATTTGATAGCCCAGTGGTTAGGTCATGTGGAAAAGAAGGATCCAAATCTCTGTTCCAAGAATACTCAAGATGCCAGACCAAGCAAGTATTTGATCCAAGATCTCTTGCTACCTGTATTGACCTTAGCTATTGGACTGAGTTAGAATATACGTCTTGAACACACGTTCCTTCTGACAGAAATAACTCTCTTCTCCATTCCATCCCATCCTTAGAGACTCTTGCCATAGAAGTTAATCACACCTGGTGCATTTCCATGTTCTCAGCACTTAGTCCAAAATGTATGGCAGGCTCCAGCCAGGCGGTTCATCTCTATAGCAGTGCAGAGCTGTTCCCCCTAGGCCTCAGTGGGCTCTGCCAGTTTGAAGTTACTCTCTGCTATGAGCTCCTTTGTTCTGGGAGTGGAGCCCTTGCCATTTTCCTCCTCAATGCGGTAATTAACAGGTGCCTTCAATAAGCTCCCCACAGAAACTGCAGCTCCTTTGGAACATGCTGGTATCCGTAAGTTAAACCCTTCCTTCCAAACATGTTTCTTTGCTCCTGTTATTGCTGGAGAATATCATCTACCCTTGAGTTGCCCAGATACCCTTTAATTTCAATCCTAATTAATATTTTTTATCTGCAAGCTATGTATCTTGCTATTAATGATCTGCAAAAGCAGGTGAACCAAGATATCGATTGCTAGTCATAGTAATGAAGGGGCACCTTGCTATTAACCTCTTTCCAGGGAGAATTATCCATTTATTTCCAGTCTTTTTATCTTATCTCTTAACCACTTTTTAATCCGTGGCAGGACTTTATCTTTCACCATATGGTTGCTAACTTTTCTTAATAGCCTCTTGCTAAGGACTTTATCATCAAAAGCCTTTTTAAAGTCTAAATAAATTATATCCACTGATTCATCTCAGCCCCTCATTTGGCTAACTATCTTCCAAGAAATCTCACAGGTTTACGGAGATAAATGACAAAGATGAGTTCGTGGTTCATATCGTAAATTCCTTATCAGATCCGGCATATTTTTTTTCCTCTTGCAGTTTGCAGATATTTTTCTTAAGAATAAGCTGTAACATTTTGCCATTTCACTCTCTCTTCTTTTAAACAACACAACTTTTAATCTTTTTTAAGAGTTGAACTTGGGCTTTGAAACAAGTTATAATTCAAATCTGATTTGTGAATATAAGATATACATAAATGAATTGTGTAAGTGTAAGGATTAAAAATTGTAGAAAAGAATGCTCAGACAAGTGTTGGCATCCCTACTGAAACACAAAAAACGTAGCACAAATATAAATGCAAAGACTTCCTAATACATAAATACAAAGTTAAAAAAATATTGTCATCTAAGGACCCAATCATTCATTGCTTTTGTGTGTATTAAAATGAATACAGGAGTTCCCGTTCTATTTTTCCCAAAAAACAAGTTGGGTATTTCAGAATTAGTCAAAAAAGCTTCTACTGACCAGTATTTTTTGTTGCTTTTAATAACATTCTAGTGGCATAAGCGTGACACAGCAGTTTTAAGTAATGCAATGTAACTAAGCTTTAAATGTAGGAGTATTTCATTACTGAAAGTATGATACATAAAACCACATTGAAGTGTTGCTGAAATAATCTCCAACTGGCAGAGGAAAGAAGGGGCTTCATTCTTGTTGTTGGAGTCGATTTCTCTCCCAGAGTGCACAGGGGACTAGATTTAACTTAGGACTTGAAAGGTAATACGTGCCAGCTTTGCTGGACTGAAGTGGGAAAGTATTTCAGAACAGAGGACCATCCACATCTAGTTCTGTGACCCAAGTGAAAATGTTTAAGGTCAGTTCAATCTCAGTTGATTTTAATTGGGGGTTAGAACACAGGGACCATGGTGACCACTGGATTATACAGAACTGAAACCTGTGCAGGATTCGTAGACAACCAAACTCTTTAAGTTGTATTCAGAACCCAAAGGGGAGCTGTGGGGCAGCTGGCGAGGGATATATATGCAGAGAGGATATATTTTGCTAATTTCTGTGTGGATTTCGTATATGCAAAATAAACTAGCTAGAAAAAAAACGTTTGGAAGGTAGCAGAGGCTTCCTGTAAGAACAGCCCATGCTGAGCTCAGATAAAGAGACGGTGCCGGGCTGACACTGTCCTCGTGCTGTTCTCTGCTCAGCTAGCAATGATTAAACAAAACCCTTCAGTTGTGACTATGGGTCAGAAAGTGCCTTACCTCTTGGAACATATATTTAAAAGGCTTTGCTCTAAAATGAAACTAATTTACTTCCAGAGCAGAGCTTTTACCAGTCTTTCAATATTGTGCAAATATTGTGAAGGGAGTGAAGTGTGCTGAGTGAAGGGGCAGATTTTAGGAAGATGGGATGCCATTATCCAAAGAGTTATTTGATTAGCATATAAAAGCTATTATTTTCCTTCTCTGAATGTGTCAGGAAATCTTAAACCCAGTCTTAGGCAAGGACAGCTTGTCAGCACCTCAGGCCTATGTTTCATGTAAACCATGCTCCCTCCGCCTGAGGGTCTCTGCAGCTCTGTGCTGGGGCCTTGTTCCCTCATGATTCGGGGGTTTGGGACATAACTGCTATTACAGCTTCAGTAAAGACGAGTCCCCAGAATAAGTATTTTTCCTGTCACCTTGTCACCTTCCAGAGTACAGACTAGTGGCTCTATTTTTCTTCTCTTAGCCTTACAACTCTCATTAATTTTGGACAGAAGTGTCATGTATTTTTCATATAGCCAAATTCAACCTATTAAATGATCGTCCCTTTTGGAAATATCCTCAGTATTTAAGCATTTAAGATTTGTTGTTGTTGTTGTTGTTATGGGAAGCTTAAAACTTACGCTTCTTTTGGAAATTTTATTTGTCTTATCATTTTGATAATTTATTTCTTCAGAGTGACTAGTAGCAACATTTAATTTTCATTTTGTATTTTGCTGCCTTTTAAAATTAGCTCTTTTATTTGGCCAGCTTTGTCTTATACCTTTCTATTTAACCACTCCATTTATTTTCTTGCTTCTGCTTCCCATGTTTAGCCTTGGGAATGCAAATATTCTTTGACACTCTCACATTCTTAAGCCTCCATGCTGATTCAATGGATTTTAATTTCCTTACTTCAAGCAGGGAGTTTCTAAGTTACTTCCTCTTAAAAAAAAAAATGCCCTTCTTGAAGTTTAGTATCCCAGAGAGTAGGGCTTCTTCATATATTTCTCTCCTGGAATGAAGCTGAAATTATTTATGTCGTTACCATTTCTCAGGGGCTCAGACACAACTTTTAGTCCTTGACAGGACTAAGTCAAAGTTGTTTAGATTAGGATAGAGAGCTGCGTGTTCTCAGGACGCTCGTGCAGAGCAGCTCTCATTCAACTAATATGAGGTTACTGCTGGACCAGTGTTGCCTTCCTGTTCATTTTCCACTCCAACTCCAGCACCACTGTGTTTATCCAGAAATCAGGACTTTGCTCCTGCATTTATACTCCTGCATACTTCATGAGCTGACCCTACACGAAAGGGTCTGTGTTACCCCTCTCCCTACCAAATGTTTCTTTTCCGTGGACTGTCTATGGGATTGCACAGACCCAGACACACACACACTGCTACTCCCCCAGCCTTGCAGCCTGACTTGTCCTCCCTGTGTAGTTTATAGCTAGAACTCATGGCATGCCACAGATACTCCTCACTGCCCTGCGTTCAAAAATGCTATCTTTTTTTCTCTCCGTGATAAAGTCCAGATCACCGATCTTTAACACTTAGGTTTCTTATGCTGGTTTGTACTTGTACTTTTATTTCTTAACCATGAGATGACTTAGATGAAAACTATCATGTAATTAGTTGAAAAGCCTGCTAAAGGCTTTTTGTTTGTTTGTTTTTACTAAAGAACTGCCATGGCATGGCACCTCATTCTCATTTTCCACTTTGCCAGTGTGAAAAGTCTTTGAAATAGAAATTGTGTTTAAACTGGATTTAATACTTGTTTAATCTGTCAGAGCTTTGTGAAGAGGCATTAACTGAAAGTTGGATGCATAGGATTTTTTAAGCACTTCAGACTGTAATTTGAAATGTAATCAGAGTTTACGCTAAATGTTCTTTACATCTGGGCATAAAAGCACTGAGTATTTTCAAAGCTTACCAACATATCATAACGTAACATTTTCTATTTCCTCATGTGCTTTTTCAGTTGTAACGGAARTAGTCTGAGTTAGTCTGAGTAGTTAGAGGCTAATCAGGAAATTGCCACCTGCCCTTCTAGTTCAAGAGGAATATCTTATTTTCTCCTACCAAACAGCATATGTTTGCAGCAGTCCTGTACTGGTGCACCCATTGCAAGCCTCAAGAAAATGCACATTTTTTTTTTTCCTTTCAGTAGGTCTGGCTAAGCTTTCACTCCCTTTTCCATCAGTGGTGATACTTTGTTGGTCCTTCTCCTCTTACCTTAATCGCACTTTCCTTACAGAGCTACTTAACAGTCTCTTCTGCCTTTTTGACTTCTGGAAGATGCTGTTGTCCTGCGAGGTGAAGATCAGCTTCTGCTTTCACACTTGTCTGTCTACGACTGAGGCTGGTGGCTGCAACACTACATGCCTTAATTGTGCCAGCGATGACCGAGCCCTGGTGGTCCAGCCCTCTGACAGTGATTTTAAACTCCATTTGTTACATTTAGCCAGCATCACTGCACTGCAAGTGACAATATTCCGCTCCTTCTGTCCAGAGCTTTCAGAAAACATTAATTGATTCAGCATCTCTGTATAACTCGCAACAAGGCTGCTTCACAGATGGGGAAGCTCAGAGCTGTGGGAGTGTAACCATGACTAACTCAAAGGCAGACAGTAGGTCAGTGTCAGAGGCAGGATCTCTTGCTAAACCAGCCAGACTCCTAGGAGAGGAAACCTGTTTTTCTGTACTATTCTGGGAAATGGAAATATGGATGAATATCAGAGCCAGTGTTTATATGTGGATGCATGTGAACAATTATATATGGTACTAATTATACACTTTTCTTTGTGCTCAGCTGCGTCTATGCACACAGTCTGGTTTTCCCTTTCTTCGTGCTCTTTTCTCTCTTTCCGTATCGCTGGGAGCACCAGCTGTGCCTGGCCTGCCTTGAGCGCTGATCAGAGGCGACATCCTGCCTGCTGCGAGACCCCTCTGCGTAAGGAGCTCCAGCGAAGCTGCTCCCCTGTGCGCTTTTCCTTTAGGATGAGCAATATCCCCCAGGGTGCAGTGTGGAGAGAATACTCACAGTCCAGGTTGTTGCCCTGAGTTCTGGGCAGGCGCTTGGGCAAAGGCAGAGGGCGAGGGAGGGCTGTGCTCCGTGGGTGACGGCGGGAGCTGCCTGTGCAGCGAGGCAGCCCAGCCACGTCCCCAGCGTCACTGCGTCTCTTCTGCTGCCACAGGGTCGAATAGAACTGCTGAGTGTCTCATGCTTTTTCTTTCCTTTTAGTGTACGTATTTAGCAAGTCATAGTTGCACATGGATGRAAATGTGAGTCTTTGCTTAGGTTTCATATCAGCCAAGATGTTTGCTTTTGACATTTGAATTCTTTTAGCTGAAATACACGTGTGCTCAGGCTCTTGCCTGCCTCACTTCATCCCTCTCCTGGAAGGAGCATTAGGACCTTGATCCTTGATAACCGATTTCCTGGTTAGAAGCTTTTACCTGCTTTCCTGGAGTGGTTCCCTATGACTAGAACCTTTGTAGTAAGCTCTTCCAGCTGTTTGCCTAAGTGACCTTCAGGGAGACTAAGAGCAGTGAACCTGGAATAACAACGTTTTACTTCAGCTCGGTCCCACGAGAGCTTAGTTATTACTTAATGGATTGAATTGGTGACATATCTTATACCAGATAACAGCCAAAGGTTGCATCAAATTAACCTTCACAAATGGCTAGTTATTAATATAGTCCTTAAAGAAAGTGAGGCATTGGACAACATGTATTAGCTGTAGTTAATACTGCTTTTCATGCCTTTACATGTTGAGAGTATCTGTACTGTGTAGGTGAAAATTTTCTCAGATTAAAGGTCTTGATGGTGCTTTTAGCCACGTAGTCATCATGTGCCCCTGTGTTCGCTGCACTGAGCGTAAATCCTGTCCTGTAACAGCAGCGAGGCTAATGAGGTTTGGCCACTTCTGCTCCCGTCACAGAGAGAAAGGGGAGTCCATTAGAAAGAGGAAGAGAGACAGGAATCTTGAAGGAAGTGGAAGAGCTCTCAGAATTACATATATAAACATTTGTTTTTAAGGAAGGCTTTTTATTGACGGAACTTATAACCTCCTTGGCTTGTTTAAGGAAATTTCTGCATAGTCAGTTTGCCTTAGTCCATGTTTTCAATGCTTGGCAAAAGGTGAGGGTCATGTTTTTAATTTACACACTCARAGTTATTGGTCTGCTTCTATTTAAGGGTAAATAGAAGAGCTCATTTTTCATGCAGGCCCATATTTCTGTGAGGAAAAGCTCACCAATCATATATAAAAACACTAAACTCTGTGAAATATTGGCATTATTTTGTTATATCCTGAAGTGTTTTATTTGCTTGGAACTGTAATCAGCTCTTACAAGAACACTTCGCATCCAATTTTAGTCTTAGCACCCCTGTGTACTTTGGGGTGTAAATTTGTTAGGTGTCCAGGCACAGCAGGATCCTTCGACAGCTTAAGCCCAGTTCTTCTCAACTTCTCCTATGGATAATAGAAAGTCAAATGGCCTGTTCCAGTTTTGTATATGCAAAACCAATGGCTCATCAACAGAAACAACTAGAGAACAGAACTGGGTCCTGAGGCAAAGGGATTTAGCTAAAAGTTTATTTTGTCCAGAAGTAGATAAATCAAGATTTCCTAAGCCTCCTTATTGAAAAGAATAGTTCCCATTTGCAGCCTAAGGGAGGGATTTCACCGTGGTGGTTAATCAGAGGAGAGGTGTTTTGCTCCTTAGCATCTTCTTGAAGAGCAAAAAGGTTTGTAAATTAGACTTCTGGGAATTGTTATCTTGCAGCTTCTTCTAGCAAACACAACGATTTGTTTTAAAGGCTTTCACCAAAGATGTCATAAGTGTTAATCCCGATGTTGTAAGTGGGTACTTAATGTGTTTTAACTTGATGCTGATGATGCAAAGCTATTTTCCCCCAAAGCCCATTAAGAACCTCCAGTTTTCTGGTAGGCTAACACTCCTGCTTACTATCCCAGAGATAAGCGACTCTTTAACCAGGGTAAGTTTGGTGGCCAAGTCTGTGAAACTGAGCAGTGTCTAGTCTTTGTGAAAGCTTAGACTTTGAATGCAGACTTTGCAAGATGGCTCTTTCTTTTCTAGGACTAGCCTGAAGTTACATGTACAAAAAAGTGTGTATGGTCACGTACCTTGTTGAATGTACTGGTGAATATCATTATTTGTGGTATGTATTAGTAAGCGTGGTTTAGGTGGAAGGGACTGTGCAAGCCTTTTATGCAAATTAACTAAACAATCTGATAAATACTCAGTTTGATTTCACATAGCCTGAAGTGTAGAAAATTAGAACAGTTTATCTAAGGGAATGCTTCTCAGGTAATTGGCTTTTTTTATATATTCCTTCCTTTTATTTTTGTGGAATCTGTATGTGTGAAATGACACCAAAGGAGATGTCACTGGGTAGCATTTAGCAAAATGCTCTAATATTCAGATGCTGGCAGYGCACAAGTGAGGGCAAACTTCCCGGGAGCTCGGGGCTGCTCACTTGGGTCTAACACAGAGTTAGCGCTTTGCAGGTCAGTGCCTCTGCTATTTGTCTCTGACCTAACAGATCTGGAGTTCTTCACATCAAAACCAAGTCTTGCTGAGCTGAGATCAAACGTGTTAAGGTAAGGATCTCACCAGTGATTTATTGTGCTAGGGAGGGTGATCAGGCCATAAGGGGCCGCTGCAAATGAAGTTGACATTCCAGCAATTTCTCATGTGTAGTTATAAAGTACTTTTCTCAGATGGAGCTTTTAAGTCGAAATAAGCTCGTCTGCTGTATTTTTATGTGTCGCTTGTAGTGGTGGTGATATTAGTAGGAGTAAGTATAGCATAGTAAGTAAGCATAGCTAATTAGTAAGTGAGAATTTGTTCTTTGGAGATGAACATTTAAAACAGCAAATAACTACAAATGATCTGCCACAATCTTTTAAATGGCAGAATGTGTTTCTCATAGAAATAAATGAATTGCTTTATTTTGTTGTTGTTAAACATAATGTACACACATAACCTGCATTGCACAGGCTAGGCACAACACAGGAAAACTACACAGATCAATATTAGATTTGTTTGTACAAACCCCTCCTCATTCCCACAGCCTTAATGAGAGCTCCTGGTGGAAGGGTTTCTAGGATCAAGTTCTTAATAGCCACAACTTCATTAAAGCCCAATGACAGCTTAGAATTGATTCTGTAAAGAAATACTCCCTCCCTTCACTCCTGACTTAATGGATTTTTAGAAATCTTTCATTATTTCATTTCGAAGTTGCAGTAAATGCAGTCAAGCAGAGGGTCGTGCTCCATAAAAACGCTGCTGCCCTTGCCCAGACCATTTGTGATATCCTTGTTATCAGTGGAGATCTAGAGCACACTTAATTTTTAGCACCCAGCCTCGGCAGCAGTGTTTTGTGATGCCTTGCAGAGCAAGGCGGAGGGTGTTTTTCTCGAGCAGCTGTTGGGAGCCGTACAAGTGAAAGGGTGACTGATGTTTGGGAGCTTCATTTCTTAGGGATATGTGAAATATTGCTTGGGCTATGAGAAAATGTTATTACTGCTGTATTGTGCTACTAGCATCAGAGAAATTTCATTAATTGAAAAAGTAGAAACTACTTGGAGGAAAGCCTTTGTGTGCTGTAAGTAAAGTTGTTCCCCCCCTCCCCCCCCCCGATTGTAATAAGACAACCAAAACAAATGAAGTGTTTGTGATGGGTACAGTGTAACAGATAATGTGATCTGTTTTTTTTTTTTTTTTTTTTTTTCTCTTTGGATTAATTTTCATGGAGAACCAGCAGCAAAATAATCTGTTTAATGAGACTGAGCTGAAAAAACGGATGCTACATCACCATGTGGCACGGTGAGAAACCAAACTAGAAAAGAGCATAATCACTGCCTGGCAGCCTGAGTCCATGCAGGAAATACTTGCAGAAAAAAAAAGAAAAATCCCACACAAGCAAAGCAAGCCTGCCCRGGCATGTTGTTAAGACTTATTTAATCTCGTCCACTAATTACTCAAACCTCCTAAAACTCAAAATCATACAAACAAAAACGTTTAGATAAGCTGGGTGTTTCTTCAAATGGATGCCCCCTACAGCTTAGAAAATAAACCAGGCAGGTTTCCCGTCTGATGCCC
The DNA here is from genome assembly GCF_003342845.1 of Nothoprocta perdicaria. Taxonomy (NCBI): domain Eukaryota; kingdom Metazoa; phylum Chordata; class Aves; order Tinamiformes; family Tinamidae; genus Nothoprocta; species Nothoprocta perdicaria. Next base: position 443,059 of record NW_020455655.1, read on the forward strand.
TGCCCTTGCAGAGAGCAGAGCGGCTCCCAGAAAGGCCCAGGACTAATTAGGCAGGATGCTAGGCAGGACAGGCGTTTGGTGCGAGGGACCTGTGCTGGAATGGAGGGCAGTAAAATTGTGTTGTGTTGCACTTGCCTGGCTGCCTTGCGGGAGCTTCCAGCCCTTCTGGCTCCCCGATGCTGCTCTGAGGGGCAGCGGCTCTGTGTGTCTGTCCCCATCCCCAGCACGTCAGGGCCGTGAGTGGCAGCCGGGCTGATGGCCAGTGCCCCTGGGCGGCCCCACAGCCCCTGCCCCACGGTGGGTGGCTCTGTGTGGCTGCTGGGCCCCTGCTGCCCTCGAYGAATCCCCGTGCGCAGCCAGCCTGGTGGAGCCCTGGGTTGGCGTCGGAGCTGAGCGCCACTTGGGCCAAGGGCTGCTTCTCATCTCCCAGACTCGGTCAGGGCCTGCTGCTTGCAGGTTTTATGCAGAAGGGCAGATGGGCTGCTCTCCTGTGCACCGCACGCACTTGGCACGTGACCCAGCTTGCACAAACAGCACCAGATTTGCAGGTACCGCTGTGTGGGCAGGGAGCGCATTTCCAGGCCATTGCCGCTTCTGTGCTCCTGCCGCCGCACCTTTGTGATATCTGAAGCTGCCAGCTGGCTCAGTAAACTTCAGCCTTGAGTCAATGAAGGAAACCTCCATCTCAGACAGTTTGTCTAGAAGCTGGGACATCAGCCTCCCTGCCCTGGGGTCTGAATGGGAATTGGAAAAATAATTTCTTTTAGGGGAAGGAGGCAAAATGAACTAAGATGTTAACAAAACATCTAAAGAAAAAGCAGGACATTTTGTTTTGGTTTGCCCTTTGTAGATCCTGGAGCTGGTGTCAGTCCCAGTGAACTAAGTTTAGCTCCCAGGGCAGTGCCCCCTTCCTCCCAGCTCTGCCTGCTGCCCCCATCACCCATCCATCCCTGGGGCCAGATCCAGCTCCCGCTGGGCCTGCTTGGTTCCCACCAGCGGGATGGGGCTGGGGCTGGACCCCTAGCGGCTGGAAGCCGCTCTGTGCGCAGCTGCCTGCCAGGAGCCACCTGAGCCACGCTCAGTGCCGCTCTCCCTGCGCCAGCCCAGCCTGGCCGCGCTTGAAGGGGCTCCTGCCACAAGAGCTGCGGCCTGACAGCCCCCTCGCTGTGCGAGGCTGCGGTGCTGGCGGGCGTTGCTGCCCGCGGGAAGGGGCCTGGGTGCTGTGAATGTGGGGAGGCTGCTGTGCTCACGGGTGGCCCCTCGCACGGGGGCTGAGGATGCTGACAGAGTTCAGCGCTCTCGCTGCTCGCCTAAGCAAGCCCCAGTGTAGAGATAAATCCAAGGGGGGTGCTGATCAATCACGTCCCTGTCCTGGATGTGGCTGGTGCTGCCTCCTGCTCTCCTAACACCCGCTCCCGCCCAGCCTCGCTGGGGCTGCCGGCAGCTGCTGCCCCGGGAGCGCCCCGTGGGCTAGTGCAGGAGGGAGATGTTGTAGCAAGGCAGCCATAAAAGCGAAGGAAAACAAAGCTTGAGAAAATAAACATGCTGCACCTCTGATTGGCGATCCCTTCCACTTCATCCCCTCGCAATTGCACTAATCGTTAGGACTCTTGAAATGTTTCCAAAGCAGAGGAAATGAAGTTGCTGAGATGGGAAAGGATATGAAATTTCCTGACCAGACTAAGGCACAGGTGCCCAGTATCTGTGGTGTTATGAAATATTTACCAAGGGAAATGATGCTGCTGGATTTTTTGCATGCCTCTCCGATGGTTGTGTCCCCCACCGCCAGCGAGTGTCATTAAGTGCGCGCTGCGAGCGCCTGCAGCGCGGCGGAGATGCGGCGGGCGGAACAGCTGCGCTCCCGCGCAAAGCGCTTTGGCATCTGATGCCCCCTCCCCCTGCTCGCAGCCCTGGCGTCAAAGGCTCTCCAAGGAGAGAGCCACATATGAAAAAGGGATCACTTTGATGGAATGAAACTATAACCAGCTACTAAATCAATTGAGTTAGGAAATTCCCATTCATTCCTCCATTCATCCAGAACCGTATTTCCTGTGGGAAGCCATTATTATTTGGATGTTAAAATCCTCATCCTGTACCAAAGAACATTTCTGGAGTTGCAGAAGTACAAAAACATTGTTTATTAAATCCATGGGAAAACAATTCCGCGTCTGCAGCGCCAAGGGCTGGGCCGGGGGCTGCCTGGGGGCTGCTGCCCAGCCCGGTGCAGCAGGCAGACGCGGAGCTGCGTGGTGACGTCCAGCATGGGGAGAAGGTGCTGGCAGCACCTGCATTCACTGCACTCTTGCCTTCAGACAGCCCTGGCCTTTTCTCCAGTGTATTTTTAGAGAAAAAAACACTTTTCTTTAAAAAACAAAAAGGCAATGAGCATGCATAAATCCCCTGTGAACTAAGGATCAGCTCCCCTTTCCACATCCAGGGCTAGCCCCTGGGTAAACATCAGAGGGAATCTGTAGTGCATCAAAACCAAATCTCACTCAGCCAAGGGCTGCAAAGGTGATATTAGTTCTGTGCTGCATTTTAATTAATTGTGTTTATATTTATTTATACGCATACACAGGAATGGTTGTTTCATATTTCCTCAGTAGTAAACAGTTATCAAAACAGAACATCCTGTGTTCTCTCCGCTCTAAATGTTATTATTAGTGCGTTGTGTTTGAGGTCGCTCAGCTTGGTTTTGTAGCTCTCCTTTTCTGTGTGCATGCTTATCAGTTAAACTTTAGATATTAATTACCTTTATGGTTTGAAGTGAATATTAAGTTACTGATTACTATTAGTAAGCCAAGTGGGACAGATGACTATATTAGCAAGATATTATAATTGTTTATTTGCCCAGCTTAATTTGCTTTGTTTTAAATGAAAAACATTTACCCTTGGATTGATTTCAAAACTGATAAACAGCCAAAAATGCTATTGAACTGAGTGCATAGAGGGTTTTTTTTTTTTCAATTCAGGTCTCACGTAAAACATAGTATTGGATTTCCATGCAGCAGCCCAGCGATGGGGTGTCAAAGTTACAACAGGTTTTGCAGAAAACCTTTGGATTTGCTTTGCCCACTCTGTGCCGCACGGCATTCCCACGCGGGCTCAGCAGCCACGTGCCCTGTGTGAGGGCGCTGTTACCTCCTGGCCATAGGTGACACTCGGGGGCCAGCAGCACCTGCAGGCAGGGCCCAAAGACACGACCTGAGCGTGGCCATGAAGCGACTGCTCGTGCAGCCGGGAGGCCGCCCGGCACAAGGCGCAAGGAGCATGTGTGTGTGCGCCAGTGCTGGCGGGGCAGTGCCTGCGCCCTACACACTACYGCCTCCCATTTTGTTCCAGGGCTGCAGGCCCAGCCCGATGCCCCATCCCCGCTGGTGGGGGCGGCTGCCCGGCCGAGCCGCCGTGCGGACAGGGACCCCGGGCAGACGGCAAGGCTGGCGCTTCTCGTATTGGGCCAATGGCGTGGCGACGGCAGCCACTACTGGGAGCAGATGGCAAACAAAATGCTCACCGGGTTCCTCAACTTTTCAAGCCCTCCCTTCTTCCCTTTCCATTCTGGCACAGTTTTGTTGATAGCACCCAACAGGCCGGATTACTTAACTACTCACAATGCCGCATAGCTAATACATGACATACTATATACTTTTTCTTTTCCCTACTGCAAACCACAAAAGGTAACACTAGGACTCAAACAAAAACAAATTACCTCAGTAACTCCTGGAAAACTCAAGTGGTTAATCAGTTACCTTTTATTTACATATATATGCTTAATGCTGAATTAAGTTGTAAAAACCAAAGGCTGATTTATAGCCTCAGCCAGCCTTAATTAACATTGATTCCAGGGGAATAGTAAATGCGAGTAGCCTGCACAATTGCAGGAGAACAATGAACTCACTGGGTGTTGTCCAATTTGTAGCATGATTTACATGGAAGCAAGCCCTTCTTTTTTTCTGGGGTTATCCTTTTTTCTTCTGGTGTTTAGGATGGGTTATATATAATCCATAGATTGGAACACTTGCTGTCAAATATTCTCCCTGATTTAGAGCTAGCCTGTACAATGGTCACTATAAATAAGGGAGAAAAAAACCCAATTTGAGGCTTTGCAGGGATTCCTTGTTCTTGCAATGTGTCATCGCTTGTCCATTTCATGGCATTTTTACGAAGTGGCCATAATGAAAGTCAGATTAAATGTACAGGATATATACATTTAATCAACAGCCATTGGAGTCACTAGTGCTGGAAGAGTTATAAAAACCCCTGTGAATGAGAATTTATTGCGAAAGAATCTGAGTCTCGGTGGTAGGAATATCTGCTGAATGGTACTACCTGACACAGAACACCTAAAACTTTCAAAAGTGAGTTATTTAAGTGTAAGGTTTTGCTTGTAAAGCCGCCAGCTGCTGGATTTCAAGACTTGAAACTGTTCCAAAACATGGGGCTAGGTACTTTATATGTGCACTAGAGTAAATACTCTGATTTTACTGCCAATTTAAATGTGCTCAGTTTACAGTAATGAGCTTGTATAGGCAATACCTTGTTTATAGAAAGTGGAACAGGAAGAAACTAACATTAACCATTAACAGTAGCAATTTCTCTTGCCTTCAACTCCAACTTTATGCCAAAYAGATCTTTCCCATGTCCTATCTGAAATATTTGCTATTACTGCTCTTTTTCTAAACACTGTGGGATAAACGGACCACTCAATAAAACTATCCACCTCAGAGCTGTACTCAGCTGGCACTGCAGCCACTTTTGTAATTCTAGGGCACTACTGATTCCTGCCCTGAGATGTCTCGTAGGAAAAACGTACCCGTGTCCTGCGTACTGGCAAACTTGACGACACTGGCAGAATGTAGTTAACATGTTAACATCGCTCCAACAACAACAAAATGCTGTTGTCTCTGCTTAGGTTCTTTCAGTCAACCAAAACGTTTTATGTATCCAAGACAGAGATCACACAAGGACCCTATGTGTTTATGTACATACTATAATCTTAAACAAACATCCTTACAGCTCCTTCAGCCATCTGCTTGTGAGGCTGCAGGCTCCTCCGCCTGCCCAGCGCATCCCCACACGGAGTTCAGAGCCAGTGCCGCGGCAGCAGGGCAAGGACACCACAAAATCCTTGCACACAGACTCGGGCTCTCTGTTCAGCCACGGAGAGGCTACAAACTGACCATGAAACACCAGAAAATTTCTGCTTATGTTGCTCCCTAGAGATGATGATACTGATGGTTCTCTGTTTTTATTACCTTTTTGCTAGTTATCTCCGAAGTGTCCAACCTCACGTCACGAAGCAGTGTAAGCAGCGCACAGGCAGACACAGCCCCATGGCCTGAGAATGCTGTTGTCCAAGTGCACAGACAGGTTCAGGATAAATACAGCCTGCAAAGAAAGTGGTAGCTAGGAAAGGGTGTGTAAAGTTTGGTTCCTTCAGAAAGCTAAAACAAAAGAGAAGCGGAAAGGAAAAGATGGCCACAGAAGGGGGCGAAGAGCACAAACCAGAAAGGGCAGAGGCAGGGCCCGTTATGTGGCACCTGGGCGGCATGGAGAATACACTGAGCGAGCTCAWGTCCAGCAAGAGCAAACTCCATGGTCAAATCTTCACCTTAATGGGCGATCTCTTTACTTTCGACACATGCCCTTCCTGTGCCCTCACCATTTTCTTTTCCTTTTACAGATCCTTTATACTCTTTGGTATTGTGGTATTTCATCTTACATTTTCTATAACCAGCTCTCTAGATTTTTGTTTTTGTTTTTTAACAAACAAAACCCACAGCTCCATCTCTTCTCAGCAGTGTAGGTTTCTTCCTCTCCATTTCCCTCCTTCTTCCCTTCCATGTGTTCATGTTTTGGTGATGCTTTTTTTTCTTACACACAAGCTCATGTGCAAACTCTACTCCCCTGTCTCCCTGTGTCCTCCTGGCTGACCTGAACTGTGTGTCAGTGCAAAGGCAGCAACTTCCGCAGTGCCTGGAGTGACAGAGTGTGGGATTCGAGAGGAGACAGTTTGGGACAAGAATGTGACATTTAGGCTGCCAAATGGGCGGGACAGACTTTTGTCCTGGCAGACGTCGGTCTGTGAGGAAACTGGGCCACTACTAAGCATGCCATTGCCTCCTGTTCGGCAGTTCTGATTGAGAAAGACCATCTGATTCTCACCACCTGGGTGTCTTTGGTGGGAAGTGGTTCCATTTTGGTGGGAACCTGCTGTCCCGTCGAAGGGGATGGTTGCTCAGCCCCAGTTCTAGGGCCTGTGTGGGGTGTGGGGCTTTTCTTGCTTTAAGCAGAGAAAGGTCCCTGTCTCTATAAAAACAACTTAACCCATCTTGCAAAAAGGGCAGTAAACTTTCCTTCTATGGAGAGGTGAACTCCTGGCCCCAATCAAGTCAGTGGTAAAATTCCTATTGATTCCAATGAGGCCAGGATTTCCCTCTAAGCATTTAAGTTGTATTTCATGGAATACAATAAAAGAACATTGATACATGAACTCCGAGGAACCCATATGGTGCCTCCCCTTTTTGAGTGCTTTCATCCTTTGTCTTAAAAAGATTTCAARGATAGAATGAGTCTGAATACCAGAAAAGTCTTTCACTCAGTTGTTTGCCTGAAATGACATTTCATATTTGCTAATAAGTAACTGCATCCTGCTCTTGAGAGTCACTCAGTAGAAAACGCAACTTACATGTACGTAGCGACCAGTAAAAACCTACTTTAAATGAATACTTTAAATAAACTCATTTGTCATTACCTCTCTCAAGACATCTGCTGTCAACACCATTAAAATTCAAATTTGATTTGCCCATGACAATTAAAATGATGTCAACACTGAGAGAATTTAACAATTTCCATTGTTCCAAGCAGATAAGCAAGCTAATTCTGTTCCGCAAGCTGTCAACATAGCCAGAATCAACTGACTGTGTATCGAAAACCTGTGATGTTAGAGATTATTCAGCCTTGACTGCGCTGTATCAGTGACCAAATGTTTACTTAGTGAGACAGGTACTGAATGATTAGTCCAAACGTTTGTCTTGAAACTCCGGAGTTTAAAGGCTTTTTCCCTGATATCATTTCCTTCTCTAGTTTGTGACAGTGCGTGAATCAAATTTGACAGTTGTTAACTGTCCCGTTTAGAGTCTAATGCTGCTTCTGTAGTGGCACTGCCATACGATCACAGAAAGGCATCAGGGGCTGTTGCTGAGCTCTTCAAATCTTTAATATTTGGTCACACATAAATTAGTTGTTTTTTTAATTACAGCCAGCAACCTTTCCCAGGAGTTTGCTACTATATACATTGCAGTGTGTTTCTGCGGAAGGACTGAGGAAGTTTTACCATTTTTTTTATTCCTTTTCTAGATTTTTATCAATAATGAGTGGCAAAATTCTGAAAGTGGGAGGATATTCCCAGTATATAACCCAGCAACGGGAGAACAGATCTGTGAGATCCAGGAGGCCGACAAGGTAATGCATCCCATGGTTACAAATGGACCCAAAACAACTACAGAATACTACTGTTGGACAATTCTTGTATTAATTCCAGTTCCACTACCCACCATGTTACTAAGTGGTTGTAGAGTCAGCAATTTCATGAGCCTGGACATGTTTTATTATTATTTACCTTGCTGTAATAATAATTGTTTTTTTTCTTCCTCCTTGACAGGTCGACACAGATAAAGCAGTGAGAGCCGCTCGCCTGGCTTTTTCCCTCGGGTCGGTGTGGAGGAGGATGGATGCCTCGGAGAGAGGCCATCTTTTGGATAAGTTAGCAGACCTAGTCGAGAGAGACAGGGCAATTCTTGCTGTAAGTAGCACAAGGAAACCCAAGTCAGTTTTACATTCTGAGAACAAACTAATTCATAAACGTTGTAGCATGAACAGTATTTGAAAACTCAATTAGCCTGATGATGTCTGTCTGTTCAAGAACAGATCCAAAGCTCATCACAATCCATAATTTCTACTGACTCAAATGACCTTTTCATTGGACATAAGTAAATAGTTGTGCCCATGTGTATGACAGTTAGGAGCACTTGTAACTTTTCTGAAATAAAAAAATGGAAGAGTATGTGAAGTTACTGGTGCAGATATTAATGAAATGACAGGTGAAATGCTTACTGAAACTCAGCCGGGAACATAAATCCTGGGTATGCTGCTATTAGCTCAGTATTAAGCGTCTGAACGGTGGTATTGTTAATGTTGTTTTCCGCATGTCAGATGCTTTGGACTAAGCTGGTGAACATCTTAATTCTAGCTTTGTCAACACTTAAATCATCTTACCACCAATGTATACTGTAAAATCGCCACAGGGAGAAGGAAGTGCACAGCAAATCAAGTTTACTCTGCCTGTCATGAGATTTGTATTCCTACAGCCAAGTTCTTTACTGAAGTGCACCACAGGCAATGCCATTAATTACTCCTGGGGATGTAAGTCAGTACAGAATTAGGCCTCCATTCTCCTCTGCAGCAATTGAGCCCACGGTTAGCATACACACGTGCATTACACGCTGCTGTACTTTGCCCATTCTTAATGATTTCTATTAGTCAGCTATTGAGAGTCAGTTAAGCCGCTCAATTTCTTACGGCATTTTATTGGATTCTTTTCACTAAATAATTTTAGAAAATCTTAAGAGGATAGCTTATAAGGTACTTTAAAAATAGGAATATTAACTTAAAAATAAGGACTTTAGCTTGTTAATTTATGAGCTTCCCTAGGGGAAAGTTTGTTTATTTGATGGCAATAAATAAACTGGCTGTACATTACAGATATCTCAGACCTCAGCAGGAGTCTTGGCAGCCATATAGAGAAATTTTTATATTCACATCAATTATATGAAGAGGGATATGTCCATTCTTCTCTTTATGGATTCAGATCATTAATATGGGGTTACAGGGAGCCCCTTCTCAGCTGTTATCATTAACATAACAGAACCTACTTTGACAGGCATTTTTATCTTGGCTCGTGATTAAAGCAATCTTGCATTTATATATCTGGACCAAACACAGTGGCTATTAGGTCTAAAATACACACAGTAATTCCAGAAGGTTTAAATGAATTAGATTTTAGGAAAATCCTCTATAAAAGCTGACCATTGCAAAATGAAGTAGCAAAGGGGCTCAGACAGTTTTCTGAAACTTACGGATTAAGACTGTGCCAAAGAGGAGATGGCTTGGTCTTCATTTGAAGTCTGTGATGGCTGAATAGCTGCTGGACTGTGAATACTGAAATGTAACAGTCTAGAAACGCTGCTTTGCTTATGTGTTTTAACTTTTTCTTGTCCTCTAGACTATGGAATCATTGAACAGTGGCAAACCTTTCCTGCAAGCCTTTTATGTAGATCTTCAAGGAGTAATAAAAACTCTGAGATACTATGCTGGTTGGGCAGACAAAATCCATGGAATGACCATCCCTGTAGGTAAGAGAGATTAAAGAACACATGTGCACACAAGCCTTCTGATGGCCGAATGGATTAATAGATTAAAGAGTAATTCTTTTTTGTCCAAGTGGAAGTTGAAGTAGACTTTATCAGTATATATTATGCGGCTGAAGCAATGTTTACAGGTAAGGGCTGGATTAGATGGTGTTTGTATGTACGTAGATGATATACTAGGTATAAGCGACAAATACTTTGAACAAATGTAAACACAGCACTGTCTATTTTAAGAAAATACTGTGCTTAAAAATATAGCTTTTTTTACATTTTATCTTCTTACTGCCCATCTAAATCATTTCACTTGGGACTTAAAGTGGATCCTAATTCATGTATGCATTGATCAAGTTTGTAATGTTATTATACAGAGGTGTATGTAGCCATCAGATACACTTTATGATATAGTTGCTTTTTCAAACCGTTCAGTGGGATCTGTCTTATTGTATGTGTGTGAGAGAGAAAAATCTTTATGAATGCTAGTAAATAAGCTATTGTCTTTTGATAAAGGGATGAGAAAAGAAAAAATCCTTACAATCATATTTATTCAACAAGTCTCTTCCTCCTGCCTCTCCGTCACAGCTGCTTGACAAATGCAGGCAGCATTTTTGATTGTGCACATCTTCATTTGCAATCTGGACTAAATATACCAACTGCCATAATTATACAAAATGGAACAACATAGCACGGGATAATTTTACATGGGTGCAGTCACTAAAATAAATGTACTTGTCTTCTTTACCTACAAAATAGTAAATCTTTTAAGAAACTGTCAGGAAGAACGACATTTACTCCATACATTTCAGTTTCGTGGTTTCACAAGATATGTTTATTACATATTACTGTCAGCGAGCAGGCAGGAACATGCACAAGTAACTGAATTTTGCTCTTGTCTTTGTACAGTAGGCACCTTTACAGTGGCCACATATTTCTATAAAGTTACTATCTGCAATACACTAGTTTTCCTCTGCCATAAGTACAGCAAAGCACAAGGCTGTCACGGATAGGCAAGCTGATGTTAAATATGCCTTTCAGCCTGTTAAAAGTGTAGTGTGCAACTAACTGATACTTATCAACACTAGTTTATTTTCACCAAAGAAATGACAATATTATTATCAGTTGTACACTCTCTTGTAAGGACTTAATGAAGATTTCCACAGCCATTTAGGTTCATAAATCCTCCTTTTGCTGCTAGCACGTCCCATTTAAACAAGCAAAAGTGCAGAGCACATGATAAATTCACATATTCAGCAAATTTCCTGTTCCCTAATCCCTTTCTGCCCACTCAGTGAATGCCTCCGTCTCACGCTGACAGAGGAACACAGAAGTTACACTGCGCACCAAAAGGCAGTACCAGCTTAAGGGAAATATATATTCTCTGCTTATTCTTGTTCTCAAGAAAGAGTGAAGCAGATGAGCAGATGATCCTGGATTTTCAGTGAGGTGGGCTGTGCTGGGGGAGAGAAAGTCACAATTTCAGCAGGTTTTGTTAAATACAAGCTTTAAAGCTGACCATTATCAGTAATGCACAATTGTAAGTCTAGTCACAGTTTTTTTAAGGTATGAATTAGTTCTTCCTCTTGGTTTTATACACCACTTTTCCCCTCTAGATTCACACTATAAATCTGTCATTCTCCTAGAGTTATCTTAGAGCAAAGCCAGAGTTAAATAGTGGTTCTCTTCACATTCACTTATCATCAGCTTAGCGAAGGAAACCAAACAAGAAAACAAAATGAAAACAAAACAGAACAAACAAAAACGAAGAATATTTAACCTCTCTTCCTGCTCAGTGTGCTAATAAATCCAAAACATCCCAATCTTTTGTCTGTTTCTGTGGAGGGTTTATTTTCCTCTAAAATAACAGGCACATTATTTTAAATAAACAGACACATGGAGGACAACAGAAAAGCATTTTTCAGTCATAGTGCTTCTAGTCCCAGAGAAGACTGTACTTTCCTTGCTTCCATTAATAAATCCTTTATGATTTAAATGTAATCACAATAAGGCTACAATGGCAGCTGCTAAAATAAAAAAATAAGCAAAAATTTATCTCTAAATGCAATATATGATATGGGATAACTTAAAGAACCAACATCCTCTACTCACCCATGTGTTTGTTGTGCACTTCTGTATGAGACAGTTGGCTATCTGATGATTTTTATGCAAATTAAATACCCAGGCCACAGATTCCTGATGGAAATCTGAGCACACACATCTGTGGAAGGTATTGCTGTCCCTAAGTGAGATCCTTGGATAAACAGGGCTTTCTTTCTAATTAAAAAAATAAAAATCTTTGGGCCAGGTGCTAAGCAGCTGCAAATTGACCCAGCTCTATTAATATCACTGAGTGCTGAAGAATGTCAATTTACATCAGCTGAGAATATTAAAAAAAACTTTTAGAACAAAATTTTAGCTTGTATGTCAGATCAGACTGACAGATTCATCTCAATCTCCTGCTGGTTGCCAGCTAGTAGAAGTACAACAGTAACAAGCATCACCAAGAGCATTTCCATGAGTATTGTAGGCATTAAACTTAAAACTCTAAGAAGTTAATTAACAAGTTGCCTATTTAATTTCCCAGCACAGGGAGTTTTCTGTGCTCACTGTTCAATAAAAGTGATTTGCTTTATTGAACTTGAGCTATTTTGCCATGGTAACAATCTATTTTACAGTATAGACAAGGTGGTTCTTACGTGTAACTTTGGCTTATCCAGAATCAGCTGAAGCACACAAATAGCCTGAAGTCATACGCAGTCACAAATATGTTACTAGAAAGCAACCTGCAAAGTCCCATCTTAATAGTAAGTCTGTGATTGATGAACTTTGGAAGCTGATGTTAAAAAGGACAACTGTCTTACAAGACCGCAGGACATGCAACCCTGAGCAGGAGCGATGGCTTTGAGGAAGAACGTCTGTGCAGCAGAACACACCATCACTGCTCTGGCTTGGCAGCCACCTTTGAGTTATCTGCACCTTTATGTTAGGAAGCACACAGACATGTGGTAGTGATTATAGGGTGACAATCTAAAGTCAGATGGTGCTAACATAAATGTGTTACTGTTATGTTGTCACCATCTTTCTGGCTGAGAATCCACCTTGCACAGTAATACCAAGTACAGCCTGGTATTCTTAGCTGACTCTTCTGTGCGCTTCTTGCGTGCCTGTACAGTTTTTCCCATATATATGTCTCCATAGTTGTACTTTACTTCTGCCTGGGCCGATGACTCACTAGCTCGTGAACCACTGCTAGCCTCTGTGAGAGAAAACCAACAATGCCAATCATCCCAATGGTGGAACAAATATTCTCACCTCCACTGGGAAGCTGTTAAGATTCTGCAAACTGAAAAGATGCAAAAACATTTTGTCAGTGCAGAACAAACTGATAGATCAATCATTTTCTTCCTCCTTTTCCTGTTGTGAAACTCTCTCACTATCTCTTCCCCCCTGACTCCTTTATTTTCTCTGCTCTGTCCCTTTTCACGGCTACAGCCTACTGTTACTTCTCTCATAATTATTCTATTTCTGGCACCCAGCTGTGTATTAGCTGTTCTAGCTCAGGTTTTTCCTGAATAAAACCTGTGAAATAGATGTACAGAAATAAGTGGACCTGAAAATAAGTTACTTCTAATCAAATCCAAGTTAAAGCCTTTGCTTAAACCCAGGAAACTTTATAGATTAACTCATTTATTATTACCAGATGTATGGTACAGGACGTTACTGCAGGTTCCCAAAATGCACTCTCTGTTGTGATGTTAGGCTGCAACTCCAGGCTGCCTGGGGTGGAGGCCTCATGACTGCCTGGGTGCTCTCGCAGCATGGCAGGGAGAAGCCTGTACCCTGCAGGAGACAGGGAGGAAAAACCTGTGACCAGCCCCCTCTTACTCTCTGCTTCCCTCTAACTATCTTCTACCCTGGTAAATGCTCTCCTGTGACTGATGCCAGGTAACCTTTTCAACATCTCATGCATACTTAGCTGAAAAATCACTTTCTAAAAAAACACCTTTTTTTTTTTTTCCTACATGACCATCACTATATGTCTAGGTACACATCCAGCTGATGTCTTTTCTGTTAACTGTTCCCTCCTTTTTATCCTCACCAAAACCCTTTTGATCTGAATTCAGCTCATTTGAACCTTGACTTAGGCACCGGAGTGCTTAGCTCTGCTTTGACAGCAGCTGCAGGCCAAGCTCCATGTGCTCGGGGAGAGGAGGCGGCATCTGGAGAGGCTGGAGCTGGCAGGAGCGGCCGCCCGGCCGTGGGGGAGGTTGCACTGCCACCCCGAGCCCGGCCGCAGAGCTGTTTATTTCACAGCCTGACTCAGGCTGCCCTGGGCTTGGCAGTGCCTTAGTCGAGGAATCCAGGCCTAGCGTAGCACTCACTTTAAGTAAGAACGCCTTTCACCTCTGGGTACTTGTTTTGTTTCTTCTCTTTTAATTCTTTGGCATCTTAAAAATAACTACCAAATCAGAGTGAATTAAGTAATTCCCTAAAGCTGTGCAACATTCACACCTGTTTGTGCGCATATGATCTGCTTTTCCTCTATTGTTAGGAACTTCCTTAGCCTGCATTCTTGTGCCTGTCAAAAGCCTAGTGCGAATATTCCAGATTTTTCGAGTTTCCAGTTACACTGTCCATTTATTTATCCCAACTCTACCTGACCAAGAGGTCTGTGAAAACTTCCCTTTCCTCTGTTGTCCTGTTTTCCAGCAGCTTCCAGCTTTTCTGTGTCAGCCTGAACCGAATGCATGTTTAGCTTGAAGCCATCTCTGATACAGACCTTGCTTTACAAGTCAGATATCAGAGCAGTGTGAGGTGATAGCCCCTGTATTCTGCATCTACAGATCTACACATACTATTCCATCATAATATACATATAGTACTCTATTTCCCCAAATCTGCTTGTATGCCTGCTTTTATATTGCTGTGTTCTAGCAGCTTCTTTTAGGGAATTGCTTTGGCAACTCTCCTCTTCCCTCAGCCTATATCCATCAGAGGCCAGTCCGTAGCTCCCTCGCACATGTCCTTCCCTGTGCTACACGGCTTGTCCCCTTCGCCAGGGCACAAGGCAGGTTGTTTCTGACGGGACGCCTGCTCCCTTTGTTTGCCTGCGAGCACAGTTAGGTTGTTCCTGAGCCTAGGTTTCCCATGCTGGCTCATGAAAAAACATTTCCATGAGTTCTTTATTTCTTTTACTGCCATCAAAGGCTGATCTTTAGAGCTTTTTCCCCCTGTATTTTTTTTTTTTGTTCTGCCAAGTCAAACTGCACTTGAGAGTAACCATGCTCATCTGTTTCAGATGGAGATTATTTTACGTTTACAAGACATGAACCCATTGGAGTGTGTGGACAGATCATCCCTGTGAGTATCTCTACTAGTGCCTTCTATTTATTTTCATTTGAACTAGCTCTCTTTAAAGACACATAAAACGTGGTCCTCAGCTATGTGTGTTTTCCATTACGAAAAAAGCTGAGCTCATATTGTTGACATATCTTTAACAGCCTCCCTGCAAATGCTTATTTGAACATGCTAATAGGGTTTAGGCTCTGTTATTAGGAGTTAAGTTCTCAAGTCATAGAATTCTCATGATTAAAACAAGCAAAGCAAAACACAGTGTTAATATGCTGTCACTGGTTATGGATGTTCACACAACTTAAGGAAAATTGATGCTTTGCTGTGGCAGTCTTCTTATTTAGTTAGTTTTTATTGTGATTTAACAGGCTCCTCAGGTTCTGGGAGAATGTGATGCATTTTAATTCTATTCCTTCCTGCTATTTCTTTTACAAGGCTGGAGGAGAAGAAACTCCAGAAGACATATCATTAAAATTAACATTCTGTATCTAGACATGAAATATTTATTTGTTATGAGAAACACAGCATTTCATCAAACTTAATACTCCCCCTATACCCCACTATACACCCTTAAGATGCTCTCGCTGAACACTGCATGGGAATTGCACTGAAAAAGCTGACTTTTTCAGGAGTCCTAATTAACCAGTTTTGGCAGAAATTTCAATGGGAGGCTCACATATAGCTATTAAAATATTCTGTAAAAGCTTTTTTTTCCTTGACAAGACATTGGGGAACTAATCAAGCATTCTCTGAAATTTTTGTTGATGTTATTTTTTTATTTTGTTCATGCTAACCACAAAACCACTAAAGAGCAACACAAAGTAATTCCAGTAAAAGAGAAGCAGACAGAAAAGATTACTTTAACAATGTTAATTCCTTTTTCCCCTATTTATATTTATTGTTATTTCATTTCTTTGCTACGGGGTGGCTGTTATGCTTGGCACTCAGCAGAGACTCAGAGAACCACGCATAGAAACTCAGTCTGTGGTTTCACTCGTCCTGCAAACACCCACACAGCTGCCTAACTTCACTGAAAGAGTGATGCTCATGGACAAGTGGTTTCACACATCCTTCCCCTTTGTTCAGTAGAGCATAAGGATGGACATTTGGGAAATGACAGTCCCAGCACCTACACTGAGGTGCCCAGCTGCCGGATGTCTCTTAGGGTTGTCTCCCTGATCTTGACTGATAGATCTAGTGAAGGAACTTGGCCAAGGGCTCAAGATCATGCCACAAGCAGATTTAATTCAGATTTGCAAAATAAGGTCATTATTCAGTGTACCCTGCCTCTGTCATACCTGTTCACTCTTTTTTCAAGTTTGTCCCCTAAATGTCCCCGCAGCTGTCACACACATCCATTCTAACTCTCCCAATAATCTACCATACGTTTCCTTGGCAGCTACCACCGTGCAGCGCCAGGACCACTGCGTGCACTTAGCCACTACACTAGCAAATATGTTACTCCAAAAAACAGGTCTGAAGGCAGTCAGCTTAGCAGCCCCTCCTCCTTCCATCCAAGCTCCCACCAAAACTGACCCTCTGTGGCAGTTTTGTAGCACAAAGAGGGCCACATACTACCTTATAAAACTCTTCAACTGTCTCCTTGGAATAGGCTTTASAAGTGGAGGCTGTGAGCACACTGTTGGCCCAATAGCTCCCCTCCCAGGTTTATATATTGGAGAGGGAATTAAAACATCACTTTGTCTCCGGAGTTTATAAACACGTGAGAGAGTAAAAGATTGGGTGTTCAGTGAAGGAAAGACAGTTGTGTATTTTTTCAGGCTCGCCAGGGGCTGGCGGGATGTCCATGAGAGTGGCAGCTGAGACGCATCAGGCAGTAACATGCTCTGGCCAGTGGCTGACTCTCTAGGACTGATTTTTTTTTCTTTTATTTCCAAACAAGACTGTTATATGCATTTATGAGATTGACTCTGCTAACACAGTTGTTTTATTCCTCTGACATTTGCAGTGAAATCAGTGCTACTATCCTTTTAAGATATTAGGCTCAGGTCTTGACACAAAAAGCCAAACTCTTGCAAAGTTTATTCTTATCTTGACCAACAACTTTGTGCATCAAATTAACGTTATTTGTCACATCTTGTGCGGCAGTTAAGTGAAATTGAAATTAATGGTAATGCACAATTTATATCAGTAGAGATTATCTCAACTTGCTTTAATAGGTTATATGTAAATTGCATGGTAGGAAGTTTTCAAGAAAATAAAAGATATGAATGAAATGGCTTGGCCAAGGAAGTACACTTAGGGAAGAGTATTTTATTGTAATCCCATCAATTAGTGATGATATAATTTGTGTGTAGATCTTATGCCTTATTCCAGGACTGGAAATCTACAGTTAAAAAAGCGTTAGCACGAGCAAACAGTTCTTTTCAAATGTACCAGAAGCAGGAACTGTTTTTCATGGCTGGAGGAAAATAAAGTGCGAATTGCAAAATCGTAAATGAAATCAAAAGTTGCAACTAAGAAAATTAACAAATAACGTAAGATTCTTTTAGGAAGGCTGCAGTTCTTTGAAGAGGAAAAAAATAAAAGATCACTATAGTCGCTTTCTTAATGAGGCTAATTAAAAAAAAAATCCTTGCTTTGTGCTGGGAAAGATTTATGTTGAGCATCAGCCTGAGAAATGAGTGAGGTAGCAGCCTGACATCTTGAAAACAAAACACCACTGCAATATTTTTTCATCTATCAACTTTTATTTTTTCCTACAGTGGAACTTCCCCCTGCTGATGTTTGCATGGAAGATTGCTCCAGCTCTGTGCTGTGGCAATACAGTAGTTATTAAACCAGCAGAACAAACACCACTCAGTGCTCTCTATATGGGAGCCCTCATCAAGGAGGTAAGAATAATTGACAGGAATAATGTCTCTGTCTCTTCTTGTGGCAGCAGAGCTACAGCACATGTCTAGTTTAACAGGCTCTGTCAGTTTTCATAAATCATGTCTCCCTTCACTCATTCCTATTTTGACAGGCTGGCTTTCCACCAGGAGTTGTCAATATTTTGCCAGGCTTTGGTCCAGTTGTTGGTACAGCAATTGCATCTCATGTTGGCATTGATAAAATTGCTTTCACCGGATCCACTGAGGTAAGAGCGTTCCCAGATCTGCTACTATAATACACGAGCAAATACTTAGTGAGCTAGAGCTATAGCCTTGTATCACATTCCTTCCTGTCACCGAGTAGGAGACCTATATCTGAATAGCGGCAGTCTGTCCTTCCTAGCTAAGCTCGTGTGCTTTAATGGCCTTTTCCTCCAGCCCCTGCTGTGCCCAGCACCTCAGCACAGGAGATAGGCCTGCAAAGATATTGCTGGGATTTCCTGTGGGCTCAGGAGAATATAAGTCACAGGCAAGAAGCAGAACATCCAGTGTATATCATAGCATATATAAACTCAGTTTTATCATCCATAATTTGGTATCCTGCCATACTTGGAGGAAAAGGGAAGAGGAAAAGGGCAAATATGCTTAAGCTTTGCTGCTGCACTGCAATATATTGAGAAGGAAGTCTAAAAAGGAAAACATAGTGTAGGGTAGGAGTGCAGTTGTCCAAAGTGACAGTCCTCAAAATGAAGGGAAGATGTTGGCCAGAAAAGGGCAGGAGCCAGTTGTCTCCTGGATGCCAAAACTGTCTTGCTATGATTCCATGGCACAAATGCTACAGAAGAGGTTAGGTTTGAAGAAAAAGGCTGTGATCTACGGAGAGAAAGCCAAACCTTCCAGAACTGAGAGCACGCCTCGCTCTCAAATACGTGCAAAGCCAGCTGTTATCAGGGTTGGGGTGGGGATGATAGAGGGACTACTGACTGATGTCACAGGAGAAGGAGTCTTATCATCTGAAGGCAGACAGAAAGGAATCTCAGTGGGAGTTTCRGGGATGGTTATATTTAGTGTGTGCTAAAAACAGGCCCTTTTCAATTCAAAATCTGACAGACCATTGTATGGAGGGAGCTAACTCTAGGGCTCAGGTTTCTCTTTGATATGCGTGACTCCCACTCGTGGCAGTGGGAGGCTGTGTGTGACATACTGCACTTCACAGTGAATCAAATAGATTTGCTTTGAGTGAGTCACTAAACTCACTGACCAAGAGCTCTACTGGCTATGGGTGGTAACTCCCTTGTTTGTCCGGAGAATGCAAGAACCAGCTAAATTATTTCAAATAAATGATTTGGGGGGGAATTATACCTGTAATGAAGTTTAGATGGCACAATCCATGCACCCAAATCATCAGTAAATGGTGCTGCAACTATATGCCTAATCTGCACACCCAGTTATCTTGTAATTACCATATGCAACTCCGCCTAAGAATTTTTATGGCAAGTTTTGATTATTATATACACAGGTTATATACGAATTCAATGGCAACATTAGATTTCAGATTACTCAAAGAAATTACATCTAGTCATTATACCTCCTGTAACCAATTTATATTAACATGCTAGCATAGTGAAAATTTTAATATGAGCTGATTACCCCCCATAAATTAAGCTGAAACAATTGTTTTCATAAAGATATGTGGTCTCTGTTTAAGATAAATATTCTATTATACAGGATGTTGCACTATTTGGAGGAGGAAAACTACAGATGGGTTAGGTTTCAAAGTTGTCTTTTGTAGCCAAAATAAATTTTTATTGTAGTTCCAGACAGCTTTAGTTTTAATAGGCGTTTAAACTCAAAAGCTGTGGGTTTTATACTAACTCAGTGCCTACCTTTAAAAGCCTTACTAATAGGAAGTGAAAAGCATTACAGAGATGAAAAAGCAATTCTCTAAGAACCTCAAGCAAGAACAGATGGAACGTTTTAATGCAGAGTTAGTGTAAACTATTCCATATTGTTTCTGATTTCCTGTAACATTGAATTTTTGTAACAGCAAGTCAACATTGTAACAGTTTAAACAATGCTGGAATATCAGCTGTACTGTGGAGTGTTTGACTTCTCAGAAACAGTTTTTATTTTTTAACGAAATAATAATAGATATATTTTGTCTCTCTGGTCTTGTCTGTGGGATGTCAAGTGTACACTCCAGTGGCATGGACTTTTGACAGCCATCGGCTATATTCTGAGCAAGATATTAACTTCCATTCCCCCATTTCTTCCAGGTGCTTGTTAAGGCACTTAATATTTTTAGCCTGCACAAGTTAGCAGTACAAAAGCAGAGATCTTCAATTTTTAAGTGCCTGAAGCTTAGATGTTTCTTAAGTTTCCACCATGAAAAGTTCTTTTGGAAAGAACATAAATTGTTTACCTTATAACTATTATATACTTAGAACTAATGAAACTCCCCGTCTGCTTGTAAAAATATTACCCCTGGGTATTATTGTCTCTTTCCTGCAAAGCTGCTTTTTTAAAGGTAGAGAATAAATTGCTCTTCTTACAAATAATTTATAATTATAATGTCTTACAAAATAAGAAAGAAGGACAATAAGGCCAAGTTCATGACCTTGACTCCATAAAGCCTGACGCAGACAGGCCAAAGATCTTCTAGTCTAGCACCTTATCTTCCACCACGACCAGTAACAGATGCTTACAGAAAAAGAGAGAGCATGTGCAGAGCGATCCTTCCCCTCCTACAGCCTCACAGAAATTTAAAGACTTCCTGAGCCTGAAGTTGCATGTGGACAACTGAATTTAATAGCCACCAATGGAGCTGTCGTCCATGATTTCGCCTCATCCCTCTTGAAGCTGTGGACTATTGTGAAGTCTTAAGCCCATCACTATACAAGGACAACCAATAACTAACTCCTTATTCACGATACTGACATCTAATTTATGCAAGCTCCAGTTCAGGAAAATGCCAGTTCACAATTATCCCGGTTCCAGACAAATTTACCTTTATATACTTCAGTTCTCCTCTGGAGAAGGGTTTTACCTGAACTGAGAGTATAAAATCCACATCCTATTTTCCAGTGAAAAATGATGTTAATATCATCCCAATTTAAAGAGCAATAAAAAAAGCCAAACACCTTTCCTTTATCTGTAGCTGTCACTGACCAAAAAAAAAAAAAAAAAACCCCACGAAAAAAGCGCAGAAGATGCACTACATCCAGTGGAGCTGAATCACTTGGAAAACCCTGATTGCCAAATTCACTGGGCAATCCCTCCCCTCATCCCACCTCAGCAAAAAAATTGCTTTCTTCTGCACAGCAGGAGAAAAGAAGAATATTTGTGTATTAGTAACACACAAAGTAAAGAAGTCCAAGCAGCCTCACTTAAGGGAGGGTCACATCATCTTCCCCTGACAGGCATCATCACAGCCCTTCCATCACAGCCATAAAGCTCTGTGCAAGTTTAGGGAGAGGCCTGAGTCATTGGGAGAGACTCGAACTCCACAGAGCTGTACCTGACAGAACAGTGCTGTTCTCCATCCCTCTTGTCAGTGGATCAAGCAATGCACAGAGTGCAAGAAATAGGCTGATCAGCTGCACCATCAGCATCAGTTACTGGCCTGTTCCTCCTCTTGGCACCAAAAGTCCTACAGTTTTGGAACTCTCTACGCAATACAATTTTTATTTTCAACATGGATGGGAACCATTTGCTTCTAAGGGGATGAACAAGCCTAATAAAAATCCTAACTTACTGGGAAGAAAAGCCATACAGAATTTGCATAGGACATCTCTACATCCTATGGATTAGACAGCTTGTGAACAAGCCACTTAGAACGTGGTAGTTTGGTTTGCACTATTTCTTTTCTGTTTCTCACATTTTTCAATGCTCTCAAAATTGTTTTAAGTACCATTTATTTGCTAGACTGCTTCCAAGTAATATGTGGCATATCTTAATCTATTAGACAGACCTCTTTTACTGTGGACTATCATTGACCAATTCCACTTCCCTCCCTCTTTCATGTTAGCCCTTGCACATTGAAACAGTCTTCCAGCTCTTCCATACCTTAGACCATTTCTTATGACACACCTTTCCATGGATCAGCTTCCTTCCCAGTCTCTTAGGCCATGGCTCTCCAAAGTCCTCCCTCTGCCGTTACTTTGGGAAGGTTCTGCAGACGCTCCATGGACTGTGAATTTCACTTGATGAACTGTAAGAGAGAAAACCATACTTGAGCACATGAGCAAGCCCTAAAATATTGTGCCTCCACAGATGTCAACAGCTTTCTTGGCTTCTGTATTTCCTTTGGTTCCTACTCCTCAGCTTGTCTGGTATGGGCTTTTAAACAAAAGTGTTTATTTTCACTGTGTTGCTTTTAGTGAACCAGAGTTAATCTACAATCCTCCCTAATTGTGGAAATCTCATCTCCAGCTTTTTTCTCACATCTTCCACAATCATATGAAACTGCCCAAAATAATCTTTTTGCAGTGAATCTGACCATATCATCACCTGCTTCTGTCCTTCCTACTTTCCCTTTAAAAATCATAATCAATTTAAACATCTCTTCTTTTTTTCTCTGTAGTCCTCTGGTCCCTAGTTCCTGGGGGAAACTCTTGCTTAACCAAAGACTCTATAAGTTCTTCGGTAAAACTCAGCGCTCTGATACTCTCCTAGCTGTTCCTTATTACCTCTCTCCATTTTTCTGTCCCTTTCTCAGCATCAGTTTTCTCACTGTTCCAAGTATTCCTCTGAGTTCCCTTAAAAAAAAAGTTCTTTTTCCTACAACCTATGAGTAACAATGTAATTAAAATAGAATTCAATTATTTATATTTCTTAGCTTAAGAAAAGCTAATCCCCAGTCTGGATGTCTGGTTTACCCAAGGGGATGCTGTTGGTTCAGAGTTCAGCAGTACAGGAGGTGCTATACAAGTCTCTTCCCTGCAGTTAGATGCACAGTGGACATTATTTATTTCCAAGATACAGTCTGATTAGGGGACGATTATTTACACATATCAGAAAGGCAGAGAGGTTGTTTTTCCTCTTAATTTTCTTATTTTTGCGAAGAACTGCTCTCATGTAGCCTCCAAGTAACAGAAAAAAACAGCAAGGAGAAAACTGTTTTTCTCATCCTATGTCTTTATTTCCACACAAGACTGCCACCTAAGTGCCATATCTGCTCTGAACTGCGTGGCTGTGTGTGAGCCTGGTACTGCACTTGAACTGGGCACCACTAAGTTACAGGTGCACGTGAAATAGTTGAGTATGCTCYGTTTTGGGTTTCAAACTAGAAATTATGATAGAAAGCAGCAAGCTATGCAGTTAAAAATATGTGCATTTAAGACAGCGTCTGGATTAAAAAGTGTTTTTGCCTATTGCAAAAGTTTTATGAATTCTACTAACTTCTGTTCAAAAACAAATGTGTTGCCTCCAAACCAGAGGGTCTTACAACTCCTTTTGGTTGTTAAATGCTCTCAAGATCAGGATCATAGATAGCACACAAAATATGAAGCACTGGCCAAGAAGAAATGTGTCCTAAGTGGCTGGTTTCCATTTTGTTAAACTAAGACCTATTAAAAGCCATACAGATTACAGATAGTTCAGGTCTATGGTCGTGCAGTTCTGTATAGTGACCCAAAAAATATTCAATAAATTGTTTTGGATGCCTGTGTAAACAAAAGGTCTAGAAACAACTTCAGTTAAACCCAACAAAGCAGCCTGCATTTTGCTTGGCAGAATGTTTTCTTTATACACTCAGATTAACAAACCATGATCTCATCGTTAGTCAACAAGATACAAGAGCGATCATCAAAGCAAACTACAGGAGAGTCAAGATTGATTCACGCCAAACAAATGTTTGCAGCTAACAGCTGTATTACCAGTGATTCTAATGTACTCAGCAGGATTCTCCTTTCATTTCCGAAATGTCAGAGCACATGACGTAGACAGCATGTCTGCCTACTGCCCAAGTAATGAGTTGTGTCAGCTCTCTTGGATTATGCAATCTTGGTTGATTTTGGACATCATGAGGAATTACATACTGGCATTTTTAACAGCAGTCCTCCGGGTGATTTGTTCTGCTTTAAGACTGTTAGATAACCATGCTACAGACATGCTCCATTCAAAATAGAGGGGATTTAGGGAGGCTACATTATCATTCATTCTTGCTTCTTCTGTACCTTTTTAATAATGTCTTAAACAATCTGTGCTTTCAGGGTGAAAGTGGTTCTTTTCCTTTTCCTTCGTGTTGCTATTGGTAGAATTTAAAGAGCTGTCCTTGGACAACTGTTTTTCCTCTTTGCCAACAAAAGCTGCATGTCAAAGGGATTCCTGGAACTAAACAAATGGGGTGGTGTATCAGCCTGTCAGAGCTGACAGGAGTTTAGCCACGGACTTCCATGGTGCCAGGATTTTTCTTAGCATTTCTTCTTTTTCTTAGCTAAGTCCTTTATAGCTAAGGATTCTAAACAGTCACTTCCATTTCATTCACACGAGCCACAGTGCTTTTCTCACCAGCCAGGGCACTGCATAGTCGAGGGGGGGAAAGCTGCATCATGCAGTGCTTTACTATATGACAGTACTTCAATATTCAGTAATCTTGGCTAGATCTGGGGACATACTCTGAACATGCTGTGTGGTCCTTCTCAGAAAGATTCTGCAGATAATCTCAAAAAAAAAGAAGAAGAAGAAATCATACAGGCTAAGCAACTAAGCAGCAGCATAAGTTTAAGGCTGTGCCAAAACACTGACATTTTGTACCTCAAGAGCTAGAGAAGTTAAATTGTGCAGTTCTAGGAATCACTGAATTCTGTATGATCATATGATCTGATATAATTCTGTATTATCTGTATGATCAAAGCATCTGCCCAAAACTTTATCCATCTCCTGTAACGTAATATACTTACTGTTATCAGAAACTTTCCTAAAATCCCAGGCAAGGTATACTGGTGAAGATGGCTAGTGTAGCTATTCAGAACATCTTAAATAACTGAAGATTATTTAAATCTGACCCCTCTGTCAGTTTTGGAACTGTTCATGGAAGCTTTTAATCTACAGAGCTTTCCTATTCTCTCAAGCTTGATTCTGCAGTCTTGTCTATGGCAGTGTACAAAAAAATAATCTACTGTCCACCTAGACTGCTGTTCCCCTTCATTCTGGGGTTCCCCAGCGGTTTACTGCCTATCTGGGATCACAGGAAGCTCAGAGCAGAGAGGAACCTCAACACACTGATGGAGCCAAAGAGGAAACATCACAAAGTTTGGAGGCTTGCTGTTGACTTCTGTGATTTCCAGTTCTTTAACAGACAAAAACACTTACCTTTTTAAAACATGTATTTCCATCTGAAATCAGGAAATGAAGACAACATGAATGGCAATATTGAGAACAAGACATTAAAATAGCTATATTTAGAAAAACAACTGCAAGAAGCTCCTCTTGAGAAAGACAGTGAAGTTCCAAACACAGAAGGCACAAGCAAATAACAATCAAATGTTGGGTGTCACAATACACTCTCAATTCCTAGCAGCATACAGCTCACAGTCCAGAAACAGACCCTTCCAGCACTACTCTTCAAGTAGCTTTTTTTGCATGCGGATGCTGCAGAATGCTAACTTAATCTTTATTGTTGTTGTTCTGAATAACAAATTCTTTTCTTTGAGATGGGCCAAATTACATCTGCCTCACTCTCCATGCAGCTTAAAAGGTTACAGTACTTCATGAGTTATCCCGGGATACTCATGATATCAATCTTGAAGCCTATTCAAAACAAGGATGGGGAGTCAGGGTTTTCTGTGCCAACATTCCTGCCGAATAATCAGCCCAGCTCCATTATCTGTGGGGGAGGCTTCTCCTGCAGCCTTCCCTTGTGGGCCGTGCTGCCGTTGGGAGCTCTCAGATGGAGCTCAGAGGCGCCCCGGGAAGCATACAGACTGGAACACTCACTTATCCTTTTCATGCTGACATTCTCCATAAAAAAGGCAGTTACAAAAGGCTGCTTTAGTCGCTCAATAGTCACAGCTCTGGTGCCCTCCCCACTACTTCACTGAACCTGTAAGGGTGCAGGGCACAACCGGAGCACAGAGAACAGTAAGGGTGAGCAGCAGGAGCCCTCCCAACCTGAGGTCTGCACTGACTTCTCCTGGAAAGGACACGGAAGCTGTCCCATACATTTACACTTGGAAACTTGACAACAACCTCCAGGTAGGAACAGCACTCTGGACAATACTTTTCCAAACAAAGGCCATTTTCTCCAAGCCTTCTGTCTTTGGATTTCAGTATTTGACACACATAAAGTATTTGGTTTCACTTATTTCCTAGTCAGGCACTTGTTTGTACAGAATTTGTTACAAACCTTTATTTACCTGTACAGAACATCTTTGACACTGAAGTGATGGAATGGAAGGCAGAAATGACAGGCTGGACACACTGCACTGGCTTCCCAGTACACCCTGCTCTTTGGGGATTCAGGAGAGGAAATGGAGGAGTGCTCTTCTTTGAAATGCAGAGGGAAGCTCAAAGCAGGGCAGGTGAATGGCAGTGGCTGGCACTGGCTATAAACACATCTCTCTGGCTTGCAGTGTACATTTTCAGCACAGTTTGAGAGGTTGGAATTTCCAAATGACACGTTCGATGTATGTGCTGGGGGTGCAGAGCAGTCAGGGTTCTTTTTCATGGCTGGCTGTCAGTCAAACACAGCAATAAAAACAGCTCCAATTAAGAGGAATATGCAAGGAATTTCATGATAATGTCAGCACTCCCTTCCATCAATACAGGGGTAAAGAAAAGAAGCTAATTCTTTAAGTTAATTTCTTTAAAAAAAAAAAAAAGGTAACCTCAGTCACACTTGATAGGGGCAACACCAGATAAACAGTTAATCAGAAAGGTACATAAAGTGGTTGACAATTCCTTCATTATCCTGCTGGCTTTTAGCTTTGTTTTTTCTGTGGGGGCCCTGGATTCTGTTTCATTTGCTCTCTGATTACTCCAGTGCTGAGTTAACTTTCTCCAGCAAACTAACTTCAGTTCTGCAAGATGTTGAGCTTCTCTTCCATTAACCCCTTATTGCAGGGAATCTCACTCCCCTGACATTAGGAAGAGAAACAGAAAACTGATAAATTCCAACAGCCACAGTCCAGAGTTGGCAGAATTTTGAAGACAAAACTCTAATTCCTAGTGAATATAACATGAAGTTTGAGTTCTGGTCAGCATCTAACGTGTCACTCGGTATCTAATTTTGAGACCTTAAAACATCTTAAAACAATGTTCCAGTAAAAAAATACCTTTGAGTATCCTCAAATTTCTCAATATCCAAAAGATGATTTGAATTCTGTGCTTTACTGTGGGAGGGCCTAATCTTTCTCTTATTACTTAGCTACAAAAATGGGCATAATTACACTGCAACAGGACAAAATCAGATCTATATTGTATTCATTGTTCCAGGGAGGGGAGAATCTCCATGGAGCACAGCTGCTGCTCCAACTGTCCTGGCTGCAGGAAACATGCCATAAATGTAGCTGTTGAAGGGCTACTCCATTTAATCAATCTCTGTGTTCCTTGGTCCAGACTGRCAAATTGAGGCTGCTCTGATTTCCTCTAAGACTGTGTGCGTCCTGCTCCAGCTGACACCCCAATCTACAAAGGCATTTGACCTGCTCGACCCATACCACGATCATCTGTGCTGCAGTTGAGGGTTCGATCAGGGTGGTGCATTTGTGACTTCTTGCTCTTTTTGGTATTCTGTTGTAGACTGCTAGTCCTGCAGAGAAGGCTGATAATTCTGTCAGAATGTGATATAGGCTAGGTTATGGTTTCACTATGAAAATGACTTATTTTGGACACTGAAAACTGAATTTTGAGAACAGAGGAACTCCTAAAAACTGGCCTGGCTAGCAGTTTAGAAACTGTAAGTTCTATGAGTGAAATGAATTCTGATAGCAATGCTCATGTGGGATAGCTAAATCCTAATCTATATAGAGAAGTGTGACTGTAGCTATTATTGATGCTTAATATATACTCAAATACCAGATTTATTTTATTTCATATGAAACTGAAAATTATATACCAAACTTCATGATAACAGTATGGAAAATCTTGTGCCCCTGCCAGTAATATGGATGGAAGTCATTCTAGTTAGAGCCTTCCATATTTTTAACTCAACCCTCCTACATAGCACCCTAGAAGAGTGCATCAAGTCATTTTACCTTAGATACCGTGGGATGAAGACACAAATCCCTCTCTTTGTGCCCAGCGTTGTCGCCTCTACAGTTCTAGGAAGCAACCTGGAAAGCTGTCCACAGCTGACGTGAATCTGTTTGGACCAAAGAACTTGCTGGATTATTTAAAACACTGTTCCAGTGATGTCCAGCACTGGCTGTTAAAGTGAAGCRTATGACTACATTGCCTGTAAAATGTGTCTCCATTTCCTTTCAGGTTGGAAAGCTGATCCAAGAAGCAGCTGGAAGGAGTAATTTGAAGAGAGTTACACTGGAGCTGGGTGGGAAAAGCCCAAACATCATTTTTGCAGATGCTGATTGTAAGTCAGCACTTTCACATTTTCCTTAAAACATGTGTGTGTTGTTATTTGAGGGCATATCTTTCATTCAAAGTGAAACGGACAAATACGGTCACATCTAATTACACTTTTGATATTATAGAAATAGCCCAGGGTGATTAAAATCAAAACAAAACAGAACAACAGTTGTACTCATAGATTCACAGTGAAAAACAGAGACAGTTATAATCAAGCATATATATTTCATGTTAGTCAAAAATCATGATCCTGCACATACCTATACATGGTCCTAAATTCTGCAGCACTACGGCTCTGGAAATTCTGTGACAGCAGAGTCACAGCAATTATATATTAAAAAGGGGGTTCATGCAAATCATTGGAATGATAATCTAGTCACTGCATTATTACTTCTTAAGATATTCTGATAGTAACTACAAATGGATATTATTCCATTTTAAAAATTTTCACAGTTGTGTACTGAAGTATGTTCATTGCCATTGTCAGCAGGGAGTGAAGATTTTGGCAGCTGGATGAGGCGCAGCTGGGATTTTTGGCACCTGCGAAGGTACAGGACAGCAGTTTAGGACAGGATAAAAACACGAACTGGAAGTTTCTGCTTGAATGCTCAGTAATGCAATAGTTAACAATGCTGATATTTAAATTGTCAGCAGGAGTTTTTGACGTTAACACCTCATTAAGATGAATGGGACAGTTCACACCTTGCTTTGAGCTATTGTTTCAGGCTGTGTGCAGGCACATTGTACTCTGCATTTTCTGAAAACTTACTTTGTAACCCAAAGGACTAGAAATTTAAGTGATATCCTACGGTCATTTAAAAAACTTACCACTGACATAACAAAGACTAGGAGAAAGGTTGAGAACTTTCAGCACAGGAAAGTTTACCATGTTGTGGGTCTAAATTACAGCTGTAGTCATTCCTGTTAGCTAAAAAAGGCTCCTGGTTAACTGGAGGCAGGTTCAGATGCTACAGCCCTCTACTCCAATTACTCATCTGCACCTCTCTCACCAGCAATCACGATGCCCTCAGCTGTCCGTAACCTACTAATCATACGTATCTGAACACCTTTTGTACAGCAGTACGTGCCAGGGCCAGGTCTGTGTTACAACCCTCCACAGGGGAAGGACAAATACTGCTAAACTGCTGTACAGAGCTGTAGTTTATCTGTGCCTTGCAGCATCTGCCAAAATAAGGCTGAGAACCTGGGGAGAAACCACAGGCAGCAGAGGAATAACAGGGCAAAGAAAGGGAGCAAAGCCCTCCTCAGGACTGTTTCATGTAGTATCAGCCTAAAAATCTCTGGCCTGCCCATAATTACAACCACCAGCACTTGACCTGAGCTTGCAACTTCAAAGCTATTTTTATTATAAAACTGCAGACAGTTTGCTTACCATTCCAAAGGAGCAGTTTGTTCTATTAAGGAGCACTGTGTGCCAAAAGTTAGCAGAAGGCATGACAAAGCTGCTGGAAGTACAGTGTACCAAAAAGCAGGAGGGGAACGTTGGAGCCCTTCATGGTGCAAAACTGTTAAGAAAAAAGGAAGGAAACATCAGTTGATCAGTTCTATCCACTGCTGTTTTCAAACTCTGCAGAGCTGCCTCGGGAAAATTTGAATGTGGTCCAGGGAACACTCTACAATTTTTTTTTTTCAGATCATACTGAAGGCAGAATAGGACATTTTTGTTAGATGAAGTTGTCTAGGATGTGCTGAAAGTAAAGTACTGTTGTTTTGTTTATTCCATAAATAATTATATTTAAGCAATGTTCCAAAGTGCTACAGCTGATAACAGAGGCTTTGCAGTGCTGCAGGCCATCACTTTACAACGATAGATTCAGTATCATACAGCCCAAATTCTTCTCTAGTCAGTTATTATGCCCAAGGGGAGAATCTAGCTCTGAATGTCTAAATATGGCTGGATTTTCCTCTCCTGGTTGAGTATTGGATATGCTGGTTGTACCTCTAGGGAAGCTGGAAAGGAAATCATTTATTGTTTGTTCCAAAATTGAGCTATGTTTTTAAGGCCTCACCTGGCCACCCGTACAGACCAGAAAACGCTTCTGTCTTGCAGAAAAATAACCCTTCTGTGAAGGATGTGTTTCGCCATTATCAAAGTTAAATTCTCTCAAGCACTTTGTTGGTTATAATCCTTCTCACAGCAGGATTAAACCAACTGCAAAGAGATAAATTTTCTGCTTTCCTACCATTCCAGGCAGCCAAGTTTCTGTAGTGTGGGGCAGCATTCACCTCCTAGGGGCCCCTTAGAATTTAGCTTATAAATTACATGTTGCAGGCATATGAGACTTCAGTGAGGTTGTTCTCAAATGGCCACTCCTATGGATTGTTACAGCTGTGTCTTGACTGCAAACTTCATTTTTGCTATGGGATATCAGGCAGTATCTTGTAGCTTGTGTATGAGATAGGGAATGAATTATCCATGGACCTTTTTTTTTTAACCTGGACATCAGCTGAAGTTCTGAGTGTTCTGATAATTCTGAAACAGTTCTAATCATTCAATCATAGCTGCCTCCAGACTAGCATAAATGGAGGAAAAAAAAATCAACCCCAGATGCTAAAATAATCTGTATTTTTGGAGGGATTATGACATGAAATGAAACCAACCTTCTTCTTTTATGACCTAACACAATTATACTATGTTTGTTTGTTTTTTAAACCTAATCCACTAGTTCTGCTTTGAAGTTTTGGGCACGTGACAGCATGTAATTAATACACATGACTGCAGCTACAGCAGATGTGTCTATGAATTTCTTTGTTTTGTAGTGGACTATGCTGTGGAACAAGCTCACCAGGGTGTCTTCTTCAATCAAGGTCAATGCTGCACTGCAGGCTCCCGAATATATGTGGAAGAATCAATCTATGAGGAGTTTGTTCAAAGAAGTGTAGAACGTGCAAAAAGGAGAGTAGTAGGAAGTCCTTTTGACCCAACTACAGAACAAGGTCCACAGGTAAAGCAGTAAGGCTTCAGCTCTACCGCCCAGATGGTGCCTGCAAGCATTTAAATTATAGCAGGACCAGGGTCTTTCAATGCATATTCAGTGCAGGCTGAAGTAGCTGATGGGACAAATGGCTGAGAGATGGTCTGAGGGTCTTACATGTCCGTAAGGGGACATGTTCTTAAGTAAGACGGACTCCTAGATTACAGTCAGCAACCACATGTCAATCTTTCTCATCCCCAGCTCAAGCAGTAGTGAATAAGAGCATGAGTGTGCTCACTGGGAGATGACTCGCCTGAAAATTTATTCTGTTTTGATAGCTAAATGCATGACATGCAAGTAAAACTACTTTTTCTCTCTTTCAGATTGATAAAAAACAATACAACAAAATCTTGGAACTGATTCAAAGTGGTATTACTGAAGGAGCAAAACTTGAATGCGGGGGTAAAGGGCTAGGAAGAAAAGGCTTCTTTATTGAACCTACAGTATTTTCCAACGTAACAGATGACATGCGGATTGCGAAGGAAGAGGTATTCACACACATGGCCAAGAGCAGTTTAGAATGTCCTAAGCACAATTCTGTATCTTTTACTTTCTGAGACAAAAACTTTCAAGTGAAAATTACCACTGTAGAAAAGTGACCAGAATCTCTTCAGCACTCTTTCTGCATAATGCAACTTACAGTGTTGGTTTGGGTAAAGAAGTCCAATTTTTGTCATTGGCTATAAAGCTTCAGACCTCAAAGAAGAGATAAGGGAGGAAATGTATGAGTTCCACTGGGACAACTGTTTTGGGAAATTCATACAGTTTTACAGAGAGCTATTACCACTAATAAATATTTCTGTGGGAATTTCTGAAGAGTAAAACTGGAGAAGGCAGAGAGCTAAAAAGCAGTATAGATTAGGAGTAAAATGTCACTGAGTGGTCTGTTATATGAATTAATGATTAATGTTTCTTGCAGATTTTTGGGCCTGTTCAAGAAATACTGAGATTTAAAACCATGGATGAAGTAATAGAAAGAGCCAACAATTCTGATTTTGGGCTGGTAGCTGCTGTCTTTACAAATGACATAAACAAGGCTCTGACAGTCTCTTCAGCAATGCAGGCTGGGACAGTCTGGTAAGACCAAAGTTATCACACTCCTGCCCTTGGAGATAAAGAGTTTGACTCACAATCATTGTGTCACCTTCGTTTTGCACCTTTGTCTCAAATGTGTTTATCTAGACCATTCTGAAGGTGAATCACTGAGATAGGGAGCAGCTGTAAGAGAGGTTTTTATCACTCTGCTCGTTGTGGGTAAATGCTGCTGTCTGCAGACTTGTTGAAAAGTGGAAAGTGCCTTGGCAGAGCAGTCACACTGCTGAGGGGCATTGCCAAAAACCAAACAATCCAGAATATAAATGGCCCTTTCTGTGGAGCACAGGAATCCCGTAAGGTTTCTGCTCATGGCACGAAGATTTGTGCGCTTGCTGTAAAACCAGCATCGCAGGACCAAGGGAAACCTGTTCCCTCTAGCCCCTCAGAGTAGGCAAATGCCACTTTTGAAGTTTGATAGCTTATAGCTTGGTACCTCAAGCCTCAATAAACTAAAAGTCCAAGAGAAACCAGGTGGGAAAAGGACAAATTCAGATCGAATACCTTTCTATTACAACAATTGAAGTTTGTCAGCAAATTCACAGTTCATTTACTGAAGTTGCATCCAAATGTTCAGTGTGCTTCTCCAAATCTTCACAGGCCAGATCCGGTTCTCTTTTTGAATGAGGAGAACGTTGCTATTGCAACATAACCTCGCCCCGGCCCCCCCACCCTGTAAATGACAAATTTGTTATTAAAAAAAGCTACACGGTATCCTTAGCTCCCTGAACCCCAGTGTCTCCCTCAGTCTATCAAATGCCTTTCTGCCAGTACATTCAGACTTGCTGCCCTTTCCTTTTACAGGATAAATTGCTACAATGCCTTAAATGCTCAAAGTCCTTTTGGAGGATTCAAAATGTCTGGCAATGGGAGAGAGATGTAAGTATTAGTAGTATCTTCTAAAATGTTTTCAGCGCTACAATTCAATAAACATTAACATATCTTTCCACACAACATCCACCTAGAAATACTCCCATTTGATGATTAGGGCACAATATAACTGAGACTTACTGCCAGTTGTATATGGCAAGATTTTTTTTTTTTTTGACACAGCAAAATAAGTTGTTGTCACTGTCTTCTAATTCTGAAAGAAACAAAATTTCTGAGTATTTTGCCACAGTATTCCAAGAGAATTTTCCTTCTGTGTATTCACCAGAAATATTCACTTTTCCAGAAATATTCACTTTTTGTTACTTGTTAAAATTTACTTTGAACTAATTTGATGTACTTGTTTTAGAGTTCTTCTGCCAAATATTTTGCCTCTCTCACTGAAACTTTCCCCCCACCTTTACTTTTTACTACATTTATTAGTATAGATCCATCTGAATTTAATTAATCTTTCTCTTCCAAATTTAAAAACAATGTTAAATGAAATCAGGCCTAGACAAGAATAGACAACTATTTACACCCCTTTAAAAAAGATCACCTTCCATTTCATAGCTTTCTGTCTTTTCTTATTCACAGAATCACAGAATGTTTAAGGTTGGAAGGGACCCCTAGAGATCATCTAGTCCAACCTTCCTGCTCAAGCAGGGACACCTACAGCATGTAGCACAGGGAATAATCTTATTCCATTTAGAACTGCCAAATATTTTGAAATGGGGAGGTCCGCCCTCAAATGCCTTCCACATACCTAGCTTACGCTCTTTTTACTTTTTAATTCTCATTACAATCAGAAAGAAGTTTAACAATTCCACCAGCCCCAGATTAGTTATGCATTTCTTAACATATATATAAAGAATTCAATTAATTTCTACACAGGAGTCATATGTACCAGTTATGTCCCACCAAAACTTTCAAAATAGGTTATGGCTAATAGCAAACTCAGCAGTAAACTAAAACAAGGTCAAACTCTTTAAAACTTAAGTATGCTGAATTATACAACTTGATTTATAAAATGAGCTCTATGTAGTCTGAAATACTTTCCCTCATTAGGGAGTACGTTGAATAACACATTCATACTATTCTTCACATTCATGAGTTATGAGGTGATCTCACACTGGCATAAATATGTCAGCTCATCTAATTCTTATCATTGTGAAAATATTCTAGGACTACTAAGCTCAATCAAGCACGTGAGTAACTTGACACCCAAGATTGACCCTACTGACTTCAGGGAGGTAAACTGCGCAAGCAAAATATTCACATATTGGTATCGTGCAGTTTTTCTAAAGGGCGGAGAAACAGACAGCCCCCAAGCTCTCATGTAAAAGTCTAAGGGAGTTGTATACTTCCCATCTACAGCTTTGAAAATCTTTACCATGAACAATAACCAATGTGAACAAAAGTATTATCCCTCACACAAAAATGCCCGAAAACCTACTCCTGAGGAATTGCATCATTCATTTAAGAACCACTTGATCAGATAACGTATCAAGGATTCCAATTCTTCCCTCTACCTCATTAATTATTTGCATACTGGTTATTAAAATGTCAAAGTTTCTCAGCAAATTCTTGTTTTTGAAGGATCCAATGTCAATCATATTGAGGCAGGAATTAAAGAACAAAAAAATAAGAACAGAACATGGGCATATATACATATTCATCTTTCCTAAGCTAACACTGCGTTACAGACAGATGATTTTTGTGGCATTGTGATGTTTGTGTTAGCACTCTATTAGCTGGGATTTGATTTGTTCCTGCATTTAAATTACCAAGTTTTTAAAATACATGGGAAAAAAATGAACAAAGCCAGTTGAGAACTGCCACAGTCATTTTACACTGCCACAAAACTTGTATGCACCATGCAAGATTCTTGCTTACCTCAAGACTATCTAAAACATTCTTGTATTCCTAGAGGTGTATTAAAAGGAGGGATTTCTTTACATTTTCAAGTTTTACACCATTCAAGTCATATAATGAGATTTAACTCCTGTAACTAAAAATCAGGTGACTCATCCTATGTGGCTACATATAATCTTTTTATGTTAGGCACAGTCTCTCAAATTTTTGATCTCAGTCCAAGTATCTTCAAGGGAAGGAGGTTCTGTTCCACTTCACTGCTATCCTTAGTGCCATGGGAATCATTATGGTCTGGATAGCTCTGAGCTCAGCAGTGCATAGCTACATTCCCCAAAGAAGTGGAAACAGGAGAAAGGCTTGGAGCTATAATTTTTTATCTTATCTTGTTTTGTGTTGGCCTGAGAGACGGAGGGGAGTCTTCATTTCTTTTGGAGAGGAATTCATTCCCTCTCCCTCACACCTACACAAGTGAAAGACAGTGTCACACAAACTTGACCCATGGGTTCCTCCCTTTCATAGATGCAACCCTTGTTCTCACCCTCTTAATGAACTGCAATTCAAGAAGACCCAAAGTGGCCATGAAACAGGATGTTATTGCTCCCTATTTCGCCTTACTAAGCTGTGGGGACAACCTAGCCCTTTGTTTGAGCATGCACTGACTCATTTACTCTGAATGCCCCGAATAACCCACCTTCCTCTTCAGCAAGAGCAACTGTTAGCTTTTGAAAAATAGCTGCTTTAGAATTCTTCACTATTGCTACTTCCAAAGTTTCAGACAGAAAAACAAGCCAAAGATTGTGTATTTCTGTTTGTCAGCCCAAGACAAGATACAAACTGTCTGCGGGAACATACATAAGACACTCCATTCTCTGTTCACTAGGGTATCCATTCACAAAAACATGTAGGCAAGAAAAGCTGCTTCCAAGGAGCCAAGTCCACTCTACAACTCAGCAGAGTTGCCTAAGAGATAAGCTAGGCCAGACATAACTGCAATAGAATTCACATCCGCAAGCACCCATTTCTTAAGCATCATCTGTCCAAACAGAACATGTATCCCACTGTGTTAAGTGTCAGATGAATGGGACTTAGTAAGTGGCTAGTTTCAGTAATGCTGCAAGATACTGTGCCAAAACAAAAAGAGATTTTCTAGTTAACTACTGGGAACCTGAG
The DNA here is from genome assembly GCF_003342845.1 of Nothoprocta perdicaria. NCBI lineage: Eukaryota > Metazoa > Chordata > Aves > Tinamiformes > Tinamidae > Nothoprocta > Nothoprocta perdicaria. Next base: position 479,191 of record NW_020455655.1, read on the forward strand.
CAGGTTAAACTTTCTTTAATAGTAAATGTAAATGCTGGTTCTTGCTGCTGGGTATTTTGACAGGGTTAAAAGAGTAATGAGTTAGGAATCATGTTTGACTTTATCCAGGGTTGTGAATAGTTCACTTACCACAGTATTCAGTTTGGAGCTCTTCTCTCCTGAGCACAAATATACACAGTGATTTTATTGGACAATGTGCAGGTCTTGTCATTTGGACATTTGCAGGATCTAGAAAAGACAGAGGACATCAATTCAACTTGGAACAGTTCTGCTGAGGGAAACTGAATATTACTGTGGTTCTTTGTTTCCTTATCAAATGCAAGAGGCATCTGTTGTTCTGACCTACACTGAAACTTCATATTTAGATTTTCTGAAAGATGGCATGAATGCAAATCCTGTATAAAGAACAGTAAAACAGGAAACCCATGACTAGAAGTTTAGGCTCTATCTTAACTTTTTAAACGAATCACTTCATGGATTTTGTTCAGTAAGGAGTTAATGACTGGTGTAAAATGACAGCTGCAATTTGTTTTTTTGTTTGGTTTTTTTTTAGGGGTGAATGTGGATTGAGAGAATATTCTGAAGTGAAAACTGTGACAATAAAGATTCCTCAGAAGAATTCGTAAGATGAAGAAAGATAAGGTTGTGCGGAAGAGCACATGATGCCACCCTCTCTATTCCTTATGGGGACCAGCACTCAGGAATAAAAAGTGTTACACAATATATATTTAAAAAAATAAGTTGCAACATATATACAGGCACATAATCACATAAGTAATGCAAACCAACTCTGCATGTTTTCGTAAAAATCTTCTTTACATCTTTAGTAACCAAAACGTACAGATAAGAGATAAAGTTGCTATTGGGCATCATTTAATAACAGTTCTACCTAGAAAACTGTTAAATGCAAATGCATGCACATGCACACTTATCTCTCCGTTAGATGAACAGAATTAGTCTTACAGCTTTCAAAGCTGCCTTTTCAAGGACTGCCTAGTTGCTGACATTCTTTTTTTCATACGGAGCTTTACAAGCCAAATTTTACCCCAAATACTAGTAGCGAACAGAATAACTAAGAACTGTTGTTATTCTTAAAATATACCATAAAAAAAAAAAAAAAAAAAAAAAAAAAGAGGAGATTGTGAACTGTATCCAGCCCCCAGCCAGAAACAGGAATATGGATATACTAGCAAATTTTAATTAGTACACTCACATGAAGAGGTCAAATTGGGGAGGGAATAAAATTATTGTATGAATAATGCAATTCTGATACTGATCAGTGAGATTTGGTTTTCAGGCTCACAGCTCTCTGGTTTTCGAAACTTACTTTAATAATTATTTTATGCCTTGCTTATTATAAGCAAAAATCCTCCCTCAGAGGACTTAGAAGGACTTCGAAAGTTTTACCTGCCTGAAAAAAAGCGCATGGCCTGGCTGGGTGGAAAGGTTCTAAGAAGAGTAGGAATGGACTGAAGACTTCACCAAGTATTTCAACTTTCATTGCTCACCTATTTTGTTGTTGTTACTGTGGTGTTTTCACTTTTTTTTTTTTTTTTTTTAGTTTTTTTTTTTTA
>NW_020455655.1:480774-622149 GCF_003342845.1 Nothoprocta perdicaria
CTCACACTCGCTCTGTAATCTTGTCTGCCTGTAAACTGTCCATAATTACACCAGATGTTTTTACTTTCACCACTGGGAAATGGTTACAGATTCATTACATGAGGAAGTATCCAGCAACAAACCACCTGACACTCAAGTTAGCTTGACTTCATTTTCTTTTCAAATGATGGTTTGCCATCCTAAGCACGCTTGGGAGCCTGCAGCGAGTTTACCTGTTGCTACTTCAACTTCTCAATGATGTCTGCTCTTTCAGTGGCCCAACACAAAAATATGAGCAAGTGCTTTTAAGAACCAGATGTTTAAAACCACTGTCACACCATTCCCTGCTACCTACAGATGCTCTTCTGACTTGCAACTAACAAATTAAAAAAATCATCTTCTCTTTCTTCTCTCCAGCTGCAGAATTCATCAAATCCTCAGCTTTTTTTAAAAAGGCTTTGCTTTACGTTGTAACTTGAATTAAGAAAATTGATTTTAAAAGTATAGTAGATCAGATGATTTACTGCAGCTACATTATCTGGAATGCAATGACAAAATTATAGACTCATGTGTAACATATTCCTAGCTGCAGACTCTGTAACACAAACCACTGAAAACTCCAAATCTGATTCAGCAAATTATTTCTACACGTTCTTAACTTTGCCTCGTGAATAATTCCTCTTAGACCTTAAACTAAGCTTGTCCTTAAACACATTGCTGAATCGGGCCAAGATTATGCAGCACTTTGCAGTGTTGTGACCCTCAGATCAACATTTTGTATTTATAACTCATGTCAATCTGTGTGTGTTTTTAAAGCAATATATATTCATGATGTTATTCCAAAATGATAGTACATTCACAGACATGAAGGTAAGTCAAAATATTCCTAGTTTTTAAATGCGAATGCAATATACTCTTACTGTAGTGACTGTCAGAGTTTAAAAAGAAAAACAAAAAATACAGCAAATAAGAAATTAGTTATCTTTTTAACTGCAATATAATCGGTGAAAATTTCCTCATATTTACTTAAAAGCAAAGCGAAACTTTCTGTGCTAGCATCATTTACACTGTGTACTCTTTTGTATTCTTTTTGTGTGTTTTGTATGTTTCTGTGTTATTCCCAGTACTTTCAGGTAAATAATACAGACTTGCCATTTTTTTTCCAATCTTTTTACTGCAGCTCCATTTGATGTATATGGACTTGTGAAATCCTTTTTTAATGTACCATCTGCATGGATCCAGCAAAACATTTTCCCACTCCCTGCAGCTTTTTGTTACAGTTTTTAATCATGTATATAGTTATATGTTATTAAAAAAGTAAAAGGATATTTTCTATGAAGTTTTTTCCATTAAAAAGGTTTAGAGAAAGTCTTTACAGACTGTGAGACTCCTTTGTTGTTGACAGAGCTATAAAAATATTAAACAAAATATTTTCTTAGCAAAAAATCTGTTCTCACAGTAGCTTTATTTTCATTTGCAAAAGTGAATGAAGTAAAAGGCCAATTACATTTTCTGGAATATTATTGCAGCTGTATGAAAAACACTTGCAAATTGCAGATCTAGGTCATTGCCAGAGTTCATCCTTACCCTTGTGGTCATCAAGTTTAGCTATCGGGGAAGGTCTGAAATCATCAGACTCAGTGGGGCACCCTTGCGAACTGCTGCATCACAGCTTGAATTTTGGATAAGGTTATATTAAAAAAGAAAAAGAAAAAAAAAAGCGATGCTTTTTCTTTCTCCAGTATATGAGTCACAGAGATGATTAAATTAACAAGTAGATCATTATGAAGTCATATTCTACTTGTCTTTAATTTCAAAATCACCAAAAGAAGGAAAAGGATCAATTGAACATTAATTCAGTGGTCAGGAACTGAACATTAATTCAATGGTCAGGAAAATTCACATGGCCAGGTAGTACATAACTCCCCCTCAGGCAATCCCTTAATTCCAAGGTTATTTCTATTGYCAGGAATAGCATTCCTCTCTTGAAACACTGCCTGTTTAGATAGGATAAAACAGCTACTTGGTAATCACACTGAGCTACTTCATTATAGAACAGGTATTGGTTATACTTCAGCATCATGGCACAACACCACTGATTTCAACAATGCCCTCTGGGCAATCACTCTACAGAAAGTAACTTGGCTAAAGCAGATGCCATGAAAGAGAACAACCACCAAGGGCAGCAGTGCAACTGAGCTCGAGAGCCCGGGACATCAGCAGCACAGAAAGCGGGTTCCGTTTCTGCAGGTCTTACGCAGTGGCACAGAGGAGCCTTTGCTGTGGCTCCATGGCCAAGCACTCCCCACAGGCTCCCCGTCTCTGACCTGTTTGCAGCCTGTTTCACAATTGAAGCAGTCCCATATGCACAAGCAATGGAATGCTTTTTACACCAAAATGGAGGAAGAAGGTTGCTCTGGAACCCATGGAATACAAGAGAGAGTTGTCATCTAAGAAATTCAGTTCACAGTGAGCATGCAGATTGCGAATCTCCAGGCAAATGAGAGTAAATGTATCAATAAACGTGTATGTAGGTATAACAAAATGGAAGTATGTGTTTTTCTTCTGGAAAAGGATGTGAACAAAGACGAAAGGAGTTTGAGCTCTGTGGCCTTCACAGTAAGTTACGATGTTGGCAATACCTGGGTAACACTGATGCATTTATCAGTGCCTATTACAAAGAACTATCTCTCCCTTTCACCCCACAGAGGCAGGATGAAAAAGTTTGTCTTGTGTTCACAGAGACACTGCATTACAAGGCTTTCTTCCTCCTCAGTTCTGCCCTGCAGAAGGGCAGGACCTATATTAGCACACTGAGCTTGGGGCAGCAGTGTGGCTAGGAGCAAGTCAAAGCCAAGCAGTACCCTGTGCTCTTGCTTACACGAGCGCTCTGCATGGTTACACCTAGAACTCTGGAGAGCTGCCATTCCAAGCACCTTACACGTGCACCCATACACCCCCAGGTACTGCATACTAATCAACACAGGACATGTTTCATCTTACTACAGCTTTATACCACAATGAGTGATATTCACAGCATCGTTCAACTCACGCTGTCTCTATCAAGAAGCAATAAAACCCTCTATGGCTATTTTACACTGTCAGTATTCCAAATGAATCCAAACAGACCTCTCTGAGCACATCAGACGACAGTTGCATACAACATAATTGTGTGCCTCGTTAAACACAGAGCTGATTAATTCTATGCTGTACTCTCCAAGTCCACTGACAGCACATGGATGTCAGAGAACTAGATGTGCCTCTGCCAGAAAACTTTTCAAGACGCCCCATGCACTCTGATAACATTTGGTGGATTTGCCTGTTCCAGTGAGGAGGCCAAATGCTGCCTGCTGCACAGGAGTGTGATCAGCCCCCGCAAAGAGGAAACACAGGTAATACTGACACACTTAGGTACTGTTTTGAACATACGCACATCAAGTGAAACTAGTGGCAAGCTAGATGGAGACTACAAAGAACAGGAAAAGGGCTTGGAAACTTTTGAAGTCAAGTAAGAGACGTTGGCCCTTCTGAAGTTTGGGCCATATATAAGGTTGGATTAGGTCAATTTGAGAGTAGTGGTGTAATTTAAGGTGACTAGAATATGCTCCTACTAAGGGTTTGGCTCCCGTTCTCCTCTTCCATGCAGTACGAGCAGGGATGGCATGCTGGTTTCAGTAAGCACTTCCCAAAATTTTTTTAAGAGGCCTAGAACTTACCCGATGGAATTCAAGGCTAATGCAAGCTTAGTTATTATGTCTGGCTGCAGTGCAAGCTCAGCCAGTTTGGTGGTCAAGAGCAGGTTAAGAGTTGTGCAGCCACAGCTGCCATATGGGGTAGTGCCTAGTGCCACGTCCTTGGCCAAGACAGAGGCCTAGGGCTATGACACACAACTCAGAATTCATCCCAAAAAACTGCCAGGGAACAGAAGTAGAAAGGTAACTTGCCTCTGGGTAAAACCAGGATAGGTCAACTCAGCTATTGCATGAGGCCTCTAATTTCCTGAGATCACTGCTAAAGATAAAATACACTTACATGTTGATGATTTAGAAGAATGTATTAACTCTCAGAACAACTGAAGACCTGAATCCTCACCAAAAATCAAACTCATCCCCCTATCATGTATTAATACTAGTACTGTGCCTGCACCAGAAGGACCACAATCACCTTTTTTTTCCTCCTCCTTTTATCTACAGTTTTAAATCTTTTTCCTCCCAGTACCAGTTGACATTGATAAACACTTTATGGAGGGTCCTTGCCATTAAGTGAAATGTCCCAAAGTCTCCAATGCTCAGAAGAGTTCCTGAGACAGTCCAGTTTATAGATCAATGGAGTCCAAATAACCTACTGTCATACTGTCATACTGTCATACTGTCATCTAATCCCTGTATGTATCACTGAGTCCTGCAACTCCAGGCTCTTTTCAAGGTGTTTTTGTCTGCCTGATGTCTGTCATCACAGGAGCTAGGAACCGGGTTGTGCAACTAAAACAGCAACCCTGTAAGGAAAGCTCACGCTGCAGCGTTTGCCAAGGAGGCTGTGCACACGGCATGCTGAAGTCACTCGAAAGGGTGCTTGTGAAATGTTTGTGCTGCTGGCAGGCAGCACACTGCCAGGGCAGATCACACATGCATTTGCACTTCAAATGAAGCTGCACTGCTCTAAGAGCATGGGAAAGGCCCGTCTTGAACGGCATGTGTCCTACTTCCTAAACATGTATATTTTACACTTTACACTTGGTTCTTGGCCAGATTGAAAGTACCGCAAGTTCCCCGAAGCTTGTCATTTTGCCTTTGAAGTGGAACTGTTTGGATAATGTTTCCTTTGGCAATTTATCTATGTAACAAAGCAGAAACCTAGCTGCATTGGCCTCTCAACAGTCCACTGCTAGCTTTTATCCAAGTGTTCATGCATTTGCGTATACTCATGCACACATAAACATGCACACATAAACATGCACACAAAAATGATCCTTTTTAATGATCTTAACTACTCTCATTTTCCCCTCACAATGAAGTTGGGGTAATTTGTGTTAATAAGAATTGGTTTCATTTCTGGACTTTTCCTCTGTGAAGGTGCTCTTTGTAAAGGTCCATGGTCAAGTTCATATGTCCTATAGCAGCAGAACCCTGCTAGGTCCTCCTCACGCCATGAAAAACTTGCAGACTAAAGACAAAGGCTAAAGCTGTCCCCTTGCATTTGCTGGCCCAGCTCTGAGGTGGAGCTGGCTAGAGAGATGCCCACCCTCAGGCTGCCACCATGCTGTGGGGCTAGGGGGTTAACCAGATGGCCTTTATCCAAACGCAAAAGTTCTAAGAAGTGCATACTGTCTTTTAAATACAAACAGGTCACGAAAGTAAGGAGAAAAGCACACCATCTCCACAGAATAGTACATCTGTGAGAGTTACCAACCCATGGTTCCTGAGGAACCTGAAGCTCTTAAGCAGGATATCCAGCAGCAGCCTGTCTCACTGCAGGATGCCATGTCCCATGCAGGGCAGGTGAGCCTAGGGATGCTGGCAAGAGCACTGTGCCCCTGCTGCCCTGGCAGGGGACTGGAGCATTGAAAACCTTCCTGACAGGCCTATGTTGCCCTGCAGTGCTTATCTTGAACCCTAGGTCACAGGAAGCCTTTGCCAGAGGGCTCCTTGGGACTGGTAAATCAGTCAGGCTTTGCCAAGCCTGTCATGTACCACCATGTACAGAACCATCTACTCCCAGCACTAAGCGGCAGCAAAAGCTACAGCAATTCTTGCTCCATCCTTGCTGCATTGCTGGCTCTCCAGCAATCTTCCCCTTGCTACATTTGCCCTCCAAGGATACACTGCATTTGTAAAACATTTATGGGGGAAAAAAAAACACAAAGGAAGCGTCACTGGTACAACAGATTTTTCTATGCGTTTCCCCTGTAAAGTCTGCACATTTGACCTTTCCATAGTTCTGTTACATTCCCTTGTGTCAATCTCGTTGATGCCACCAGCTGGGAAAATGGCAGTAGATCCCAGCTCCTCAATCCCTTCCATAAGGACTCAGAAGCATCATCTTAGCTCCTGTATCTGTAGGAATTTTATCACCAAGGCTCTGGGCCAAATATTTTAAGTTAATTCCTTATTCTATTACAATAGACATAAAAGATATGACGACTAAATCACCACAAATTGTATTTCTCAGTGCTTCAAATCATCTTACAGTTTTTTTTCTATAAAAATATCAAACCTGTTCTCTTCCCTGTGGTGAATGGCACATGTATTATACAAAGGCTGGCACCCAGCACTTTTAAAAGACAGAGCTGCTGGTTGTTTTCATTTTAAAAAACACATAGAACATCCTGAGCTCTTTTCTCAGGGTTTTGGCATCGAGGCTTTTTTAACTAACTGCGTTCTTACGTAGAACAGCAACAAATGGCTCAATGATTTGTTTTTACAGTGTCCACTCTGTGAAGACTAATTACCAGCTAGCCTCCTAGCATGCAGTTTCAAACATTTGGGGCCCCAWTCTTTTTCAGGCAAAATTCATACTACGAACTGTAGAAATCTGTCCTGGAGAGGGAATTTGCTTAAAGTTTCTAAAAGCTTTACAATTATGGACCAAGAGACTTCATGGTACTTCTAGAATGTTGGAAAAGCAAATAAAAAGAAAAAAAAATTCCTTCTGTATTGCTATTTGCCTTCTGAAGGGCATTGCAGCCACCAAAGCAAAGTCACTGTCGATTGTGTTTTTCTGCATGCCCAGCTCYAAGGAACAAAGGTCACTTTTTCACATTAATTGTGTAAGATGCGTTCAGCAGCAAGAACCCTGCTGCACTGAACAGTGCAGGGTGTTAAGCCATGAGCAGATTCGGCCTGACAAAGGAAAACAAACTGATGGGCTTTTTCCCATCTGTCTTCTTTTGTTACAAAGTTTCAGGACAATCAATTTTCCTTACTCATTCCTCTCCCTAATGTTCTTTTCTCATTTTTCCTCCTGTTGCAGTAAATGGCGCCTGCCTAGAGGTCCTGGCTCAGCCAGGAACTGAAGCATTTGTGTAATTTTACTGTGCACGTCGTACACTCTGCTTTGTCACTGGGCAGGCTGGGCAGCTGCTGTGTTCCTGGTTAGCTCATGCTGCAGAGCCAAGGCAACAAACTTAGAGACTCAGTTACAGTAGCCAATGTTCAGTAAGTCAAAACTAGTCTTACCTGCCACAGCCTGCATTAATAAACTGAAAATGGTCAGTTCAACTTGCCTTTTATCCAGCTATAGATATCAGGCTTTCTAGCAAATAATTTTGTAATTTACTCTTATCAGAAAATAAAGCAGCAGCAAAGACACTTCACAACTCATCCAGACATGCTTTTATAATCTTTAAATTTAAAAATAAACAGACACTTGCTAGGTTTCCATTCACAGGCCAATCTTTCCCTATTCTGAAGTTGTTGAGAGCTCTGGAAGACAGCTTCTTTTCACCAGTTGGGTCACCAACTATCTCCCATCGCACTCACAGGCAAATAAGTAGCTGAACAACTGCAGACACTTCTCATTCTGAGAAAAAAAACTGCCATGTAAGTAACATTAATTTTAGAAGTCTTGATGGAAAGGTTGCTCTATGTATAGGAAATCAAGTTATATAAACACATACACAAAAACCAGAATCTTCCCAATCCAGACACTTCAAATCAATAGATTTGGCTCAGCTGCTAACTTAGGTCATGGAGGCTCATGAAATTCAGATCTGAAAAGAAATTTTTCCTCTCTTCAGGGGGTACAGATATGGGCATTTCCTATGGAATATGTTCATAATGCAAATAAGTTTTGAATAGTCTACAAACCAAACTCATAAGCATGGAGGAAGTCAGAGTTACAATGCAAGTGTCCATTTTAAAACAGTTCTAATGAAATGAAGTTATTTCAGCTGCAACAGCCTGCAGGGATGACAATATTTGCTTTCCTTTGCATCATCTTTGTCAATGCTCCATTTGCATTGTGGCACAAAAACAAAAACAAAAAAAAAAAAAAAAGAAAAAAAGAAAAAAGAAAAAAAAGAAAAGGATGTTAATTGATCACCTGTTTGTGCGTAATCCATCAAAACTGCAACCCCACAGTTCTCTGCAGACGCTACAGAGATAGTGATACAGCCTTGAAGGTCTTACAAGTAAATTTCTAAGCCAGAAAAAAAGAAAGTAACTATTATTCCCACTTCACAGAGAAGAGAGATCTGTTTCCTGTGAGAAACAAATGAAACAACTCATCCCAAGCCTACGGGGGAAAATCTGCAGCAAAGGCTGCAAACTCTGCAGCAAAGGCACAGATCTCCTCCTCCTAGTAACATCCTTTTCCCAATTCACGTTTCTTGTATATAAACACTGTAATTATCATATTCAAGGAAAAAAATACCTACAATCACATGCACAGAGAATTCTTACAGATTTACAAATCCTATTTGACTAAAGATATGTAGGGACAGAATGAAAATATTTTCACTTCTGCCAGAATGGGTTGGGAAGATCCCTGGAAATTCTTTGGAGCTAATGATTTTAAAACCTTAAGAAGGGGGTCTGGTGTTGTTTGTGACAAACAGTCACATCAGCCATAACAATCCCTTGCACTCCCCTCCTTTTCCCATTCCTGTATTGTCCACTCCAACAAGCAGGTGAGCGTGCACAGGAACCAAGCACTGCCAGTCCCTTCTGAGCTCACCAGGAATAGACAGTGTTCACCACCTTGGAAAAGGTGGGGGACTGTGGCACCTGCAAAGCTCTAACTCAAGGAAGCAATTCAGCATTTAGGCATCATAGCGGCTGACTGCACAAGAAACCAACTTGTAATTAGCTGTTGAGAAATCTTGAAAAAGCTGGATCTAGAAACAGCCTAACCTGAGGGTTCTATATTTAAAGGTGTCCAATCTAGATATTTGGGTACCCATTACAGCCAGTGGAGGTTCAACCAGTAAAATCAGTGGTGTTCAAGATAGGGCTCTAAGAAAGGAGAAACTGCCCTCTAGACTCTGTTAACTAGATCTCTGAAGGCTGCAATCACAGCTTAGACACATATATGTCAACACCTTCAGCATGGCTACTTCAACTTAAAGTGAGATTCATCTTATGAGGGTTCCGAAAGTAGGAATCTTCTGGAAATTGTACCCTTACCTAGATTCAAATACATTATAAATAGTGCTTGTTTTTTGGGGGTTTTTTGTTTGTTTGTTTGTTTTTAAATTCAAAACCATTGTGGACTTGGATGACAAAGTTGCTTAACTATGCATGCAACTTGCTGGGTTACCTTAAAGAAACCCCTAATTAAAGGTTCTTAAAAACTCTACTCTTGAGCACTCAGAACATTAAGATACTGACATACAATTGCACTGGAATAGGATCACTGCTTTGAGAACGCCCAAACTAACAACAACAGAAACACACACTTAACCAAACTCTAAAACATGAATTATGCTTATAAAATACTAAAAATTTAGGAAAAAATATGCAGAGGTAATATCCATTCATTTTCAGTTCTGAATAATCACCATCCTCTTGCGACTTACTCTTCCTGGTTCCTTATTCACCTAAGCACTGATGTAATACAATTTATACATACATGCTGCATGCTGTTTTTCTTCCTCTTTTATCACTAGTCCAGGCAACGCCTTTGCTGTCCAACACTCATCAAACCACACAGAGCCACACTAGCTGCATGCCCTTGCCCTTAGCTCCTGGTATTTTCCTTTTACAGTGCAACTGTATCTGGAGCACCTGATACCTTTTAGGATGATCCAGCTGCCTTCACAACTATAATAATATGCTTGAGCCAGTGAAAACAACTGATGCAATGCAAGCTGTTTTCTTCCTGAGGGTGGAGAACATCCCCAGCCAGATTCTCAACTTCTTTTTTTCCCCAAGGAGAACAACTTGCAAGGTCACTCTTGAACTGGTCTTTCTCATGAGGTGGCCACAGTCCACCCTGCAGAGCTAGGAGGGAAGAAAATAACCCTCTGAACTATCTTCATTCATATACTGTGTATGAACTAGGAAACAGAGCAATATAGAGCACCAACTGACTGCAGCTTTAGTTGCAAGAACTGAAAGTTTCTCCTAAATAATCTGAAATAGTACTTGGCTAGTAATGACTTCATGTAGCTTTATTTGGAAGCTTAAATTAGATGGTAGTTATCAATATATAACCCATGTATAATTTCCAAATGCATAAGCCTTAATTACTGTTATATTGTTTCTGCAGGAGTTGCTGGTGATTTCCAACCAAATCTATCATTCAATATTTGATTTAACTGGGAAAAACACAGCACCCTCTAAACAGATTATAACTTCTATGATTTTTCTCTTTAAAGCCTAGTGGAAATGGAAAACCCTAGGAGAGAGAGATTAGTCTAAAAAGGATTTCACAAGATTAGTACTATAACAATTTTTAAGTACTTATTAATCAGGTTTCTTTTTATGACCAACATTGCGTGACCACCTAATATCTACATTTGTCATTCTGATTTATAGAAATAACAGTTTTTTGATTATGACTATCTTCTTTAAGCAGTCAAAATATGTATTTCTGAGTTGGCTACTAACAGGATTTAGGCTTTTCCTTTTTTTAGAGTGAGGATTTTAATACATCATACAAATTTGAGTTGATGACTATTTCAAACATACAACTAGATGTGAAAAGAAAAGCATTAAGAAAGCAGCAAACAAATCAGATATATCAAGAAATACTTTGAATTTCTGCAAAAAGTTTAATATTGCTGAACTGATTGAAGCTTAATATCCATCTCTCCCCCTTCTCATTTCTCTGTTCCACTCACATTCTGAACTTTTTCATTCATTCATTTTGAATTTTGTGATTCAGTACACCTTTTTTTTTTTTTTTTTTTTTTTTTTTTTTTTTTTTTTTTTTTTTTTTTTTTGTTGTTATCATTCTGTTAGTCCAGTTGGGTCTAGTTAGAGATCATGCATTTTGGCTAGAGCTATTGCAACAGTCCAACCTATTCTCCATACTAAAAAATGATGACAAACAACTAGACTTCTCAAAGCCCAGAGCAACACTGCTTCTGATCCTTTTAGATATCTCTTGGCCACAAGACAGAAAAAAAACACTTCAAATGCCAGCTTGCAATTATATCAACCTAATCACCTAATGATCTAAAGAACCTCACAAGCCTCATCACCCTCTGTCTTAAATGTACACACACACAAATGTGAACAATTACCAAAGCGGAATACACCACTGCATGTAAGAGTAGACCTGAGAATCCACAGGGGACAAATGCTGGTTACTCTGCACTACTGTAAAGTTCTTAGACTGTCCATGGCCTGCAATAGTCTGCAGGGAGTCTTTTACACCATCTACAGAACATAGCTGCTGCTAATAGCAGCAAGACTTCATAGCATCTTCCAAAGCAAAGAGCATCTGCAGTGTTACAAAGAGCCACTTTTGGGCCATGTTGGACAGGATTCGACTGAAATTCTGCAGCTTCGATACACAACATAATACCACATTTTCCTGTGCTGCATAGTATGACCTACTTAAAAATTTCAGTCTCAACATATTTTGTCCCTAGCATCCACAGCATCATTCCAGAGCATCTATAGGAATGAAAACTAAGCATCATTCACCTTCAGTAGGTGTCCTCTGTGGTCTCAAAGATGTGTCTCGCAACAAAGGTGGTCATGTACTTTAAAGAAAACATGTGACACTGGTAAGAATAAAGACATTAAAAACCACTTGGGGTGGGAGAGAAGAAATGACCAAAAAAAAAAAAAAAAGACACTTCTTCAATTATTTTTTGAGCAGGGCAGAACAAATATTTGACTGAAAAGCTTCAGGTCCAGCTGGGAGAAGGCCAAGACTAATTTAACCTTTGGTCAAATGGTTGGGAGCTAGCTAGTTTCCTTTTTCCTCTTACATCACTCCCAGAGATTTCGAYAAAAATAATACGGCCCCGATTACATGACATTACAGGCTCTCAAAATGCACTAGGGAGGATTGTGTTGAAACCCCTTGGAGGCAAACTAATCCCAGCAAAGCAACAGCTGTAAGATTGCGACAAACAGGGAAAACAACCGCAATGTTTGCATTGTGCTCTTATGTGAGTCCAACACAACTTATTAAGCGGATTAGACTAATGGATTCTTTTTTAACAGGTCGGAGCAGCCTTGTATCATCATTAAAATAACCAGTCACCAGGTTGCGTGTAGTCATTGTTAGGAAGCATCACCACTTGGTATGTGCTTTTGCAAAGCTAAAGCCAGCCCAGGTATGGGAAGATTTATCTCGCTTTCAACTAACAGTCTGGGAATGTGGGTTTTAAAGCAGCATCAAAAAGGCTCACCCCTTCTGAGCCCTTCACCAGGCTGCCCCACTGCCAGATYCAGCTTCTACACTGGCTCACCACCGCACAGTCCTTGAGGAGCCCCCGGGAACACTTGCACTGGCAAAGGGAAAATGGAGGTTCCCGCATCTGGGTGGCATGGGGCACGCCCTGCCCTCAGAAACCCTTCTGACAGTGGCCAAGACAGTCCTGTTGGGAAGAAACGTGCTGAGCTGCACACAGCCCCCGCTCCGACCCTGCCCCACCATGGCCCCGTGCTCCCCTCGCCCACCTGCTGCCGGCGAGCAGCCGCCTGCTCCAGCACCGAGGCCTCCCTGCACCACGTGGGCTCCAGGATCCCCATCCACCTCTGCAGCATRGCATGGATGTCCCTCCGGTGGGCCACACTGCAGAGAAAGTCCAGCCGCAGCAGCAGCAGCGCCCTGCGCAGTCTGCCGGAACCTGCTGGAACCGGCCAGACGCTGCTGGAACCTTCTGGAAGCCTGCGGAACGTGGCCCCGCCCACACCGCCCTCGCCCACCTGAGGCCCTCATGAACCTGCACCTGTGATTTTTTTTTTTTATCATTTTAAGAATGACACATTGGTTTTCAAGAGCTGCTTTTAAACACAGCTACTTAATGTCACTGGATTCTTTTTAAAATATGTCTGTGATTGCTAATGCATCATCTAATAGATTGCAGCTAAAAACATTGTGAATATTATGCAAAAATAGTGGACCCTGAGCGCTGGGAAGTTTAACGGGTTTTATCTAGCACTGAGGTGTAAAAGCTTTCTTACCTTTCTACAGTGAAAAGCTACAATAAAATGTGCAAATATGAGAACACAAGATTAATAAATGCACTAGAAGCCTGTTCAGCACCACTCACAACACCACCTTCACCCAGGCAGCTCTGCATTAGGTTTTGCCAGGGCTGCTGCACATCATGCCTGGGATTGTTGCTCCCACCCCAGCACTCAGGGATACTCCCTATGTCCCTCTCTTTTCAGTATCCTGTGCCGTACTGGATAAAAACAAGAGCGGGGCTGTTCCCAGAGCCTGCAGGCCACCGCACAGTGTATGAGCATGGGGCTCTGGCACTCGGGTGCCCACAGGCAAGCAGTGCTCCAAGAGGATGCCCCATGCTCCAAGAGAGTGGAGCAGGAGCCAGTCAAGGGGCAGGGAGTTTACAGGAGGTCAGATAAGAAATTATGTGTGTTCTTGTGGAGAGCAGAGCTGTCACTTTGTAGGAGATGCAAAGTATGTCTCGAAGACAAGGGTCTCCACTGCTATGCAAGGCATGCTTTGATGTTATTCCTCCCAATGATCTTTTAAGATCTACTGCATTGGAAGGGCATCTCTACGTGTGGTGGAAGAAGCAGTACGAAGATCTATTGAGTAACGGGGTCATAATAGAGCCATAATATATTTCAATTCCTTGAAATTTAATTGTTCGGCAGGTATGCAAAAGATATACAAGTCTGCGGGGAAATAAATGGGGTTTTGCAAGGATCATTCCAAACTGAGGATGCAAGAATGCTGTTGCTTCATAGATGCCTTATTAACTCTATATATTTTCATGTGATTTTTTAAAGAAAGTTTACAGCCCATTTAAAGTGTACAGTTTGTGCCGGGGGGAGGAGGGGGGGAAGAAAGAAAGGAGAAAAAAAAAAAAAGAAAGGAATAGTATCATGTTTTCCTTCTCGTGCTCTGAGAAATACTACAAAATATGCTTCACAGAACCATACACACACACACACACACACACACATCCCTTGCATCTTCTCAGTGCTACATTAAGAAAGCTGTACATTAAATAAGCACTGAATAAATGAACAAACTCATTTAATTGTGGCCCGCAGTATAATAGTTACAGCTTCATTCCTTGCAGCCAACCCTACAGCCTAGGACATGGTCGCAGCTCTCTCTCAGCATCTAGAAAATGAAGCACTATTAGATGAACCACACTCCAGAACAGTGAGCAGAGATATGTGCTAGTTCAAGCACAAGGCTAAGGAATATAGGTGGTAGTTTGAACACTGTTAAGCCAGTCTTAGCACTTAACATTGCTCTGAAAATTCAGTGTTTTCAGACAGGACATTAGAATATACATTGTTCTACCAATGCACAGGCAAAAACAATACTGTGAATAAAAACAAGGATCAGTCACCAACGGCTCTCATGCCAAAAAAAGTCAGCACATGCATAAATTCTGATAAATAAATCCTTCTTCATGAAGGAAGGCCAGTGTGTGGCTGAGAGCTGACTCACCAAAGCTTTAGAGAGGTATCCATGGAAAGCAGCAGCTTCCACCAAGTTCAGTCCCACACAGTGTCCTGCACCACCCCTCGGCTGACCCATCTGGAATTCGACAGGGCCTGGGAGCCTGGCCTTGCCAGAAGAAAGGTGTTGGAATTAGTTTTTATCTGTTGCATTCTTCCTCTCAAACACTGAAAAGAAATCCCCAGTTCACTATCACATACAAAAAAGTGGCACTGGCCACCCCAAAAATGCGGCTGATCCCAGCAGTTTAACATGCTTCCAGGCCAGTTATTCAGTCTAAGGAAATACAGAGTAACTGGGAATATCTGCTTGTAAAAATATTAGAACCATCCTTTTCTAGTAACTGCATGCAGAAATTCCTAGTATGGTCTACAGGGTAGACTGGTAAAGGGAAACTAACCAAACTACTCAATTCAGAGAAGCTAACAGATTAGAATTTGTGAGTCTGCTATATTTTTGCCTTATTAATGACTGCAAGATGGGAAAAAAAAAAACCCTCTATATGACTAACCATAGACAATCAAGGTCTGTTATGTGAAGGAAGGGAGGGAGAGAGCTCAGCTTGCTCTCCTGAGATCATCCAGTAGTCTCTGCTGTAAAAACCTATTTGTACAATCCTATTTTCAATAGACTACTCTAAAAATTGAAAATAACAGTTTATAAAGATCAGTATGCACACACACACATGTATACGCCTACATTACTGAGAGATACTGATGGCTTAACATCTGAACACGCAGAGCCATGCTGATGGGCAGGCTTCTCAAGTACATGTCATGGTACACTTCTATGGTGGGAAGTTATTGACATCAGAAAGGACAAATAATGAAAGGGAGGTCACAGAGCTATTTACACTGCCGGGTGGATCCCGACGCATTCCTGCATGATTTGATTGTTTTGATGACCTTCATTTTGGGATTCTGTCACACATTACATCTGATATTTGGATCTTGGTAAGTTGAAAGGGACACTGGGAGGTTTGCTTGGTTACCATTACCAGTGAGTTAAGAGAAGGTTAGAAAGCCTGTCCCCATTCAAAGCAATGGCACAATGCCCAATGACTTCAAGAAGTTTCCAAACTCCCTGCCCTAGAGCACCAACAGTGCAAATGGAAGAAGGAGCGCTGCAGATACCAGCCTAACCAGGGACAAGAAATGGACAGAGAAATGTGTTGAAATTATGCAGGGGGGAAGGAAGAAATAGTCAACAGCATGCAAGCTCCTTTAAAATACAAACTTGATTTTTAATTTTGCTGTTGAAGGGAAATTACAAAATTACTGCCTTGAAGACTTTTGTTTAGAGTTGAGAACTGAGAGGCCACTGCTACATAAACTAATAAAAGAAAAAGGAACCTCTGAGGACCCTTCCAACCTTGGGCATTCTATGATTCTATGAAAGAGAGCACAAAAAGCCTCATTCAGGCCATAAGCAGAAAGCTCAGACTGCTGAGATGAGCCTTTCCTCTGTTTCTAGCCCATTATTGCAAAGCTGTTACTGCTATAGACACTGCACCACAATGCGGCCAGCAGGAATTAAAAGCACAATCCACAGTGATTGGAAAAAAACAGACTAGTGACACATTAGCAGCAAGGATGTGTAAGTATGGCTGTGAAAAATATGGCTCTGATCCTAGTGCAGAAGCTAAGGGCTTCATTACATTTAATTACTTCCGGCTTTAAATCAAGGCCTGCTTCAAAATGAGGGTGGCTTCTATTAAACTAAATTACTTTCCCCTCAAGCGTCTATGGAAAAGTACAGTACCCAAGACAGACAGTTTCTATTAAAAGCAGTGTGGTAAAGGTGCTGCTGCCAATCTAGAAATGGTTTGTAACTGGGAGCAGCTCATAAATGAAGTTGTATGTGGTATCTGTCTTTAATACTTTCTGAGGGAGAAACTTTCGTATTTGGCTCCGTTCCTTTCTGCCTGTTTCTTTTTGCAGCTGATCGTGCCACACTGAATTGTTACATAAGAACCTTTCCCAGGGCACAAGTTGCCCAGAGGAGCATGACTTTTTCCTGCAGGTTTTCCCCCTCGCAGGCTGGGCATAGGGAGCAACTGTGAGCTACTCAGCAGAATGAGCCTTCCTTCAAACAGAGGTGCGAGCAGGTTTGCATGACTGTGTGTTTGAGCACAGATTTCAAACATAAACACATTTAGTGATGGAAGAAGCCCTTTCCCACAAAGGTCACAACACTTATATCCTGGACCTATCCAGATGACAGGCTCAATTAGTACCGATTAAAAAAGGCATCAAGAAGAAAAACACCAGCAACAACTGTCCATAAAATAATCTGCTGTGGGAAACACCAGATTCCTAGCAGACAGGCTGAAATGAAAATAAAGATGGGTTACTCCAATCAAACCAAATAGGAACTGAACAAGAATTTACCCTAGTCTTCTGACAGGTTTTTTTTAATCCCTGTTGTGTTTCTGGCTCTTACTCACATTCAGCATCTGCTCTCTATCCTTGATCACTACTTGAATATTTGTTCCATGCACTTAATTTCATTCTCTTTTATTTTACAGTCTGCATGGTTCTTTTTTTCTTTTTTTTCTTCTTTGATTTGCCTTCACCTTTTCTCAGCTTTTCATCTCTCTTTTTCCCTTTTTTTTTTTTCTGTCTCTTAGCTTTATTGTTTCTCTCTCCCCATTTTTGCCTTAGCCTATCCAGCCCTAAATTTCCCTTCTCTATTTCCCTGTTGCCTTCCTGTCACCGTTTGTTTTCTATCACCCTGCTTTGCTGCTGGCTGATGTTGGAAATATTTCAGGAATTTCTAATTCACAGCACCATGAGAACTGTTATCTTTGCATTTTCACTAGTGAAAGTGCTGTGCGCACGGCAAGGCCAGCGATGAAGCGAGCCCAGGTCCGGGGGCTCGGGATGGACTCTTCCCGAGCCCGCCATGCCTCCAGAGTGGTACGCTCCAGTGCGGAATGTGCGAGAGGAAGCTGGGTCCGTGGGGAGCGCGAGGGCTGGGGGCAGGGAACGCGTATTGAGAAACCTCAAATTCCACACAATAGAAATGAGCACAGGAGAAACTGAAGTGCAAGAGAAAAGCAGGAGGAAGCACCAGCTGGAGGAGAGCGCAGGGAGGACAGGAAAAAAAAAATACACCCACTGACACCACACCCTCGCCCTGGAGTTTTTCTTCCATGCAGGTGCAGATGAGCAGCAGTACCAGCCCTTGCTAATGTTCACTTGCCCTGCGTAGTAATAATAGGAAAACCTCAGACCTCCATCTCTCCATTAGTTCATTCCTTGAGCAGGGTTAGGGGTCACCTCTAAATCAACAATAGCAAATGAAGGGCAATTACATAGAATAAAAAACGATCAGTTACAGAGAGCTGGCCAAGACATGGACCACTGGTGACACGTCACTACAGTATCACAATAGGCCAAGCCAAAGTCACCATGGACATAAAAATAAATCAATGGATGAGTGACTCTATTCCCGTATCTTGAGATGTCTCAGGAAAAGAACATCAAAGGTTAAACCACCTACTTTGTTATTGCTTCTGCTGCTCCTGCTATTGTTATTTGTATTCTGATATCACCAAGAGGCCTCAACTAAGATTGAGGCCGTTGTGTTAGGCACAAGATAAATATGCACAGGAAGAGAAAGTTCCTGTTTTAAAAACTTGAAGCCTAATAGATAAGATGAGCAAGAAGTTGAGGAAAAACAGAGATAAAGAGAAGTGAAATGACTCAAACTGAGCCACACAGCAGGTCTGTGAGAGAGCTCCTATCCTATGTTTTATAGCTGCTATGAATTGAATAGGAAAAAAAAACAGGAATATTCCATATATTACATAAATTTGTTGTTTAGAAATAAGAGTTCTTTAATCTTTTCTATCCACACTGGTGGAAGACTCTTGGGTACATCCAAATAAAATTTAATCCATTCACTATATGCTACATTGGTCCTTCATGTGCCCACCACACTAACTGTGATAAATACATATTACCATTCACAGATCACATGTAGATGGTCATGAGATCAGTATATGCTCACCGAATAATTCTTTTCCTTTTTACTTTCTGTTTCTGCACTGGCTTTAATTAGGCTCCCAGAGTCTTGCAAGCTGCTTGAACTGTGTCAAGGTGTTAAAGGGGATCTTGATCACCAGGTAGGATTCCCAAAGCTCCATCAGTTCTTGAAGTGCTACCTGCTTCAGCTTTGCATTCTCCTGAAGTAACTGCAAACCCGTTGTTCACATGCCACCCTCAAGTGCATACATACAGCTTTGATAACTTATCATAGGTCTTCCAGCTGGGCTCATGCACAAAAAGCTGATTTATGTCTGCAGACACACTACTAACCACTTTCCAACAGAGATGAAAAGAAGTTATGCAGCTGAAATTCAAACAGTATTGACAAACAGTATTGATATTCAAGCTACTGGCTAGGAAAGGCAAGCTGCATTTCTAGACAACATGACAGCAGTAATTGTGCCAAACAACAGCAAGACAACCTAATACTCAAAACCAGTATTTTAATATGCTTGCAAATATTTTATTGAAGAATTACAACCTGTTAATATCAGATATATCAGCTGCTAAGTGCATATCAGGAGGAGGCTCAAGTAAGAAAGATTGCCTAGAATCAACATCTACCTTTTTCAGAACTTCAGGAACTTGAGACCTTAAAAAAACCCAGCAGAAACGTTGAGTGCTATTCCAGTAACTGCAGCCAGTCCCGAGAATTCAGGATGGAGATATTGCTGGTAAAGTTGAAAGAGACTGACAAGGAAAAAAGCATGAGGTTTGCTCTCGCTGAGTCAACAGGACACAGTGGTACCATATTTAAGAGATGGTTTTCCACTGAAGTGGCATTGCTAAAAATGTTGAAAATCCTTTCAGAATGATTCACTACTGTTAGGCTTTTCTCCCCTAAATAATAGGGAAGTGCAAGCAAAAATGCTTTTGTAAGGATGTTTCCCTACTAAAAAGGCTTTTCTTTCTCAAGATTACAGAGAAGTATCTCCGTGCTGACAGGCTGCCAGTGCCAGTCACCCACTCCTGCAAGAACCATGAGAGCTCCGGGACCAAGACTTACCACCATGGCAGAGACCCCGTAAGACTTTGTCCTCATGCATTTCCCTTGAAGTCTTATTAACAATAAATAACCGACAGTGCAATTCAGTTGCTTTTGCTAATCCACTTCTATTACTTGTCAGCAGTGATTGATTTCTGTCTGCAAAACGGGAAGGAAAATACTAAGTTTTCATGCTATCAAAAGTCATCAAGAGGTTTAAGATGGCCAAATGGAAATGGAACACAATGTAAAAAAGCTGTGACACAGGGAAGGAGGAAAGTATCTGAAACTATGTCGGAACAAGCAAGGGATGATAACCATTAAGCACTTGGGATGGAAAAAGAGAGAGGGAAAGGAAAGGAGTCAGATATGATTCAATCAGCATGACCACAAAAATATTTCATTACTCTCTGAGCTTTTTAAAAAATGAACCAATGCTGTTGAAAATATCAGAATAGAACTGCTCCTTCGGAATCTAGTTTAGCTGAAGCAGACAAGGACACACCAGACAGATGGACATTTGCAGAAAAGTATCCGGGATATAAGTTAGCCATGTTGTGTTGCTGGGGAAGGAAAAAAAAAAAAAAAAAAAAAGGCTAAATACTGTAAAATATACAGAAACAGAGGCATAACAAAAAAGACCTGTGACATATAATCTACAGAGCACTTGCAAACCTTTGCCAGAGTATGATAGTCACTTTGGGGTGCTTCATTTCAGAAAGTTTTAGATGGGTTGGAAATACTAAGGAGAAAATAATGAGGCTGACCGCTCATCTTTAAGGAATGATCATGGAAAAATTAAGTAACTTAGAGAAACATAGACCAAGTAAAACCACCTAGAAAATTATAAAGGGGTTAGAAGTGGTAACAACATCTGTATATATGAAAGGCTATACAAAAAGGATTAGAAGAATCTGATTTACATAAGCTTAAACTGGGGCAACGGAAATTCAGAGGAGGCTTTAGGAAAATCTTTATAATGATATGATATAATAAAATGCATCTAGATGACTTGAATCCAGATCACTGGGTATCTTTAAGAAGAGTTAAATAAACACCTATAGGGAATGACCAGGCTAGAGTAGATCACTCTTTAGAGCAAGCAAATAGGTGTTTCAAATAGGTGTTTTTTTCAGTATTTCCACAATTTTCACTGTAATTGCTCAGTCAACAGATAGGTGTTATACAGAACTTCCTATGGTGTTGGTCAGAGGAACACCACAGAGCTCCGGTAATACGTTCAAATTCAATAGCTGCCAGAGGTTCAAATTAACGAATGGTTTGGAAGAGTAAAAAAGATAAATTACTAACATGTTTTGAAAAATAATTTGCATGCTTAAACAAAAAAAATCAATAATCAAACAGTCAAGGTCAGATGGTCCATTTCCCATATTCAGAAATCATAAGGATAATTTTATCTGAAACTGATACAGGTCTGAAATAGTGAGGCCACCTTTACATTAGCTCAAGTATTATCTCTTTTCCTTTTGCCTGATACTTTGGCTTTTAACTGTTTTTGTGGAAGAGAGAGGGGAAAACGCTCTTCCCACAAGGATTATGAGCAAAACACAAGAAGAGGTTGACAGAATTTTTAAACTAATGCTCTTGATTATCTCTAGACTTAGGTTCAAAATACTATCTTCCTTGTTTAGCATGTCAATCTGAATGACATCTGTAACAAAAAAATAGTCAGACCTATGCATATTGCATTTCAGAAAAGTCATTTTCTTAAAACATCTGTTTGGAAGTGTTAAGGTCCTGCTGAAAAACCTCACACAGATGTGGGCAGAATGCCATATTCTGAACAACAATAGAATCTCCAAACATCCTCCCAGGACATCCTTAAATAACATTTCCCCAAAATAATGAAATGAAAGGCTTTTAACCCAAATTTTGTGCATGGTACCATAACTATGCTAAGGTCATGGATCCAGCAGCATGGAAGAGCAACGCAGCTGTTGCTTTATGGCAGTGCCATGTCTTGCACTGTTACATTTAGTTCTGGTAACATGGTCTCATAGTATGTTTTCTATCACGCTATGCTTACTAATCCCAGTCACATTACATAAAGAAGGCAAAAAAGAAAAAAAAATTACCAAAGTCTGAGCAGTGTGTTTTTTTTTTTTCCTCCCCTTTTTTTGCCATTACTGTACCCTGTCTGCGCTGAATATTTGCCAGGAATCTCCACCCAATCTTATTGCTCTCAGTTTCCTTCCCTTACTTTTTCTGAACACCTCTCTAGGGATACTTATCCCATTGTTTCTTTCAAATTTCATTCTCTTCTCCCTTTATTTCTCTAGCTTTTTTTTTCTTCCCCTCCCCCCCCTTTTTTTTTTCCACAGTTCCTCTCACCACTGCAGGAAAGAAAAAAGGGAATGAAATGAACTGCATTTTAACAATCAGAATACCAAAGAAACAATGCTCTTGAGATCCCATCTGTTGCCAACACATCTCCCAAGACAGCAAATGATGGGCATTCCTGGCTAAATAAAGCGAATTTCCCACACCCATTAAAGATCTACACAGCAAAGACTCTTGCTTAAGTATTTACTTTTTACAGCATACAAGAAAACTACCTGGAATTGTAAATACCAATGACATATTGTTCACATCTCTACCAAACATGTGGTGAGTGGCCATATGGATAACTTCTGGGTGTGAAATGTCCTTTCTCTTTTTTTACAGTGGTGCAATATCCTTGTGCCAGAAGCTTTTCTAAAAGTTTAACTGCATAATTCTACCTTCAGCGGGTGAAATTAAATTCTATTTACAAACAAAAACCACATCCCCTCCTACCCCCAAAATCTGCCCATGCAAAGTGTGACTCACCTCTAATCTAGTTAAGGGGTCCCCTTTTTTTATATTTTTTTTATTTTTTAAAATTCTTTCAAATTTTCTCTGATTAGGATCCATGCTTCTTCATCTAAAACAGCAAAATTCACATCCTCAATCTAATTGACAAAAAAAGCAACAATTTAGAATATGATTGCCCTGGATTTCTAGGTTGGTCTCATCAAAAGCATCATTTCTAATGTAACACCCTTTAAATAAATTATATAGTTTAGTAAGGATTGAAATGGGAACACAGTAAAGCTAGAACACAGCACTTCTAGAGCGTCATTTCTCATTGATTTGATAATGAACTTATCCATTAGGAAAGGAGAAGAGACGAACTGTTTTAGAGACATTTTGAAAGTTCTTAACGTTATTGCTGGGGAGCTTCCTTGACAATTATGCTGCTACAGCTCCAGGTCTGCACTCCAGGAGAAATGCAACTCCATCTGCTTAAGCAAAATGTTCCGCACCAGCGTATGCCCCAAACCAGCTGTTTTGTAGCCTTTTTATTTTTTTTTTTTATTTTTTTTTTTTATTACAGCCATACCCCAGGCAGTGCTTCGTAGCAGTAGGTGCTACCATGAAAATGCTGTAAAGCCAAGAGAGAAATCCTGATACGAAGACAGAAAGGGAATTATGTAGATGAGCTTGGCTTTACTTGCATCAATGCTGAAAAAAATTTTGCAAATGGATGGAAATCTGCAATATATGAAGAGAACTGGGCAAAAGTTATAGAGCAGATGAATATATAAGACTACAAGAATAGAGACCAGACCTCTTAGCATAAGTGAGGAAAGCAAGGAGAGAAAGGAAGATGCAGAAAGCTGGAATATTGGCATAGATGTTGAAAATGGTGGAGGTGATAACAGAGGAAGTTGCTCTGATTTTGAGATATTTAGCTGAAGAAATTAAGCAAGCAATATTTATTAAAGGCTCTGGTTAAAATTTACAGATGAACCTGATTAGGATACAACTAGAGGCACTAGAGCATGTCACTAGTGTCACTGACAATCTAAGGTACAGTTCATGGTCAAGGAAAATATCATTTATTACATATAACCAATACAGAACTGACTGATAAAACTAAAAAATAAGCAGATACTCTTTCAAGCACAGAAGCCTCCTTTTCTCATCCAAATACAAGACAATACATGTTTTCAAATAAGAATAAAGGTAAGAATGTCCAAGAGACATAAAGCAGTAGAAAAGCCAGAGGTGAAAGCAATATGAAGCACGTAAGGAGGAAGTGGTCACATGTGTTTAACAATGCTTGACTGATAAAAAGGTGTGAACACATTCATAAATGAGCTAAAATGCCTGGAGGCTTTCAAACTGGAGTCATATTTATGCTTTCTTGTCTATGCTGGCAAAGTAACAGGCTCTCACATTTCTAAAATAGTGCCATAAAGAGGCAGGAAGCACATGCAGCAGGTACAGCTTCATACTCCTCCATGGTTGGAATTTGTTAAATTACATTTGCCTTTTCCTTCTCTCCTTCAACCTTCCTTCTCTTCCTCCCCCTTTCAAAGATTTATCCTGTGAACTGTCCCTATATCTGGCAATGGTTGTGGAGTGCATTCCTGCCTCTGTAGCCATGAAGATACTCAGGCCCATATGCAAACTAGAGAGAGTGGACATTTTTCTACTGTTAGGTAGGTAGGTAGGGAGGAAAGGAATTGGTTCTATAAACAACTTTGAAGGATTATAAATAGCGCCTGTTTCTGCTTTGTGTGATAGCTCGGGTCAGTCTTATGCCTCTCGTCTCTCCTCTTTCTGCGAGATAAAGAAATCCACACGCAATTGCTACTTGAAAAGAGAACAGAAAGCATCTTCCTCTCCCAGATGATGAGGATTGAATTCAGTCTTTACTCTTTAGTGACAGTAATTATTAATGCTGCCTCAATTATGCTTGATGAAGATGATTATGTAATTAATATAAATATCTACTATGTTTTATTGATGCTAAGTGTATGTTGATTATAAATGGGACAGGATGTATTTACTTGGACTTCACTCTTCAAGAAAGGTTGTGAAATTGGAGTCCAATCCTGCACTGAGAATAAAACCTGCACCTTTTATAATTGTAATAGTATCCAGATGTTCCTCTGTATCATGGATGCAGGTGGTGAAAGCAGTAAACTGGTATGGAGCACATGTGCTCTTAGCACAGGTGGGACTTGCTCCCACTGCTACAGTGAATTCTGCACTCACTGATGTAACAAAAGAAGAGTCCAGAAGATATAGAAGTGTTGTTACAAAATGATGCAGAAGATGTAAAAAGCTGTTTCAATTTTGGTGACGTGTCTTGTTTTTTTGAATTTTAGAATATCTGGAAAGCAAAGTTTTTTAAAAAAAAAAATAAAACTACAAAAATCCACAGAGGTCAGATAACTCGAAATGCTGATAAAAAGCTATGAGCACCTGAGCATGCTATACTAGAGAAGCTCTGGAGGGTGCCGTACTTCATACTCTGTGGGATGCACATAATGTGCATCCGCTGCAGAGATTGTTTCTGCCCCATGCCACCACATAAATAACTGCTACCACTGTGTTCTGACTGTACATTAATAACCTGACACTTAAGAATTTCGCTTTTTACTATCCTATTGCAGTGGATTAGGGAAGCCTGATTTGCCTTTGTCGGCAAGCTGGGTCAACCAACCTGATTCCTATTAACTTTTCAGACTGCATCTAAATAAATCTAATACATCTTCACTATATACGAAAAGACCCTTCCTTCTGAAGGTTCACTTAAAGCCTTGTAAAAGCCTGCTGTTTGTCCATCACTCACAATGGGTTCCCAAAACCCATTGAAATAAAAGCCAGGGCCTAACTACACTAGGTGCCAAACCAGTGCAGAATAACATATATCCCAGAAGAACATACATTGAAAGCCAGTTGAATCAATACAAAGGGACAGGATGCATTTGGAAGCCAAG
Organism: Nothoprocta perdicaria; assembly: GCF_003342845.1. Taxonomy (NCBI): domain Eukaryota; kingdom Metazoa; phylum Chordata; class Aves; order Tinamiformes; family Tinamidae; genus Nothoprocta; species Nothoprocta perdicaria. Next base: position 506,133 of record NW_020455655.1, read on the forward strand.
AATGCCATCATCTCCTTGACACCCCTGCAGGCTACACACTGGCATGTCTTTGGTAACCATATAATCAAGGGAAGTATCAAAGAGGTGGTGATGGAAATGCAGTGAGATGGTATTGTGGACTTCTGTGCAGAGTGTGCCAACATAGGAGGCAATGTCAGAGTTCATTCACTAGATGATGATGTTAGGGGTCTGCTACAGACAGAACTTGATTGCTGGATACAGAAAGTTGAAGGTGGGAGAAACTGTCAAAGAGATTTCTGAGAGGATTACAGGAGAAACCTGTTGAGGGAGGTCCTGGTTTACATGGAGGATAAGAAATGATCCCCAGAGCAGCATTCAGGGTGGCTTTGAAAAGTGCAAGACTATAGGCAGAACAAGGGAACAAAACATCACAAAATAAGTTAGCGTGGTACATCAGTACCGTGGCCTTGGCTCTCAAAACCCTCACAGGGGCCTCAAAGAGTTTGGTCACCACTGCACAGGTTTTTGTTGGGTTAAGTCTTCCTTGTCTCCAAGTCATTATTTATTCTAGATGCTCAGGAACACAACTCAAAGTAGGTTCTTTACAGCCAAAAAATAAGAGCAGTTCCTATGCCAGAGAGCTCCCAGTCTAGACAAAAACATCTCTGCTATTCCTAATCATATCAAGCTGAATCTGACTGCTAACATTTGGAGCCCAATGAAATGCAGGTTTCTGAGGCAAGTCCAGGACTATGTCCCCTCTGTGAATTATCAAGTTATAAACCGTACCATGATGGGCTGGGCAATTAAGTATTCTCTAGCTCATCTAAAGAGATTGCTATGGTATCAATTTCTATATCAGTTCTATTGTTGGTCCTCTTTCTTCTACTCTTCTTTAGCAACAGTCATTATTTATCTTCTTTTTAACCATACAAGGTGGATGGTTATCCTGATAGCAGCAGCTGTATGTAGTCTAAGAACATTGCTATATAAGGAAATGTGAGGAGACTATGATGTGTCTGAATTAAAAAGATAAAGATGCCACGTAGTTAAATTGCATTATTAATTCTCTTTATGAATGAAGGTTTATGATGACCTACTGGGAAAAGTAACAGAGACAACATAATACCTAATTAAGCAACTTCCAAATAAGTACTCTGGAGGAAAATGCTTATAGTTTTATAGGTGGGGTAGTAGATACAGTTTAGATATGAAACATCACACAATAAACTCTAGAAAAATGATACTTCAGAATCAACTTGCTAATGTGCAATATCATGCATTTTTGTTATGAATGAGACAGCAAGGGCAATACAGTGAGTGCAGGCATATAAGCAGCACTCTCGCTTCATAAAACACAAGAAATAGAAAAAGGCTGGACAAATCACAAATTATTTAGTTAACAAGAACCAACTACAGCACATGAAAACTTCCTGAAATTCTAGCTCAAAAAAGCAGTTTCTAGTAGCATAAAGATGTAGGCCCTAATTGTGTGAAATACTACAGCTAACACCTCTCTAGTCATGTTTTGGTATTTTCACCTATAAGGCAGCCACTGAGGTAAAAGCGCATAAAAATCCTAGGATAAAAATGATCCATCTTAAAAAAATATATAAAGATTACCAATACAGGTTTAGTTTACCTTGAAGCAATGAGCTGTTATAGTGCAAAGCATGAAACCAACCAAACAAAAAAAAAACAACTAAAGCTACAACTGACCAGTGTCAATCCATTTTTTCCACTTTCAGTAGAATCTCTGCAATAAGGACAATTCACCTGCTACTCCACTAATTTTCTGAAGCAGAGTTTCAGCTCAGTGCAAAGGCAAACATTTACAATATGAGGGAAATGGATTTAACAATGGCAGTGCAACTTAACCTGGGCTGATGCCAGAGGGAAATTATAGCAATTCTTACCCTTGCAACCACACTGACATTGACTACCTAAAAAGTACCATAAGCAGAGCACATATATATTGAATCTGTTATTTCTATGCTGCTTGGGGGGGAAAAAAAAAAACATCTGAAGGTGGGAAACGTGCAGTAACTTTATGAGTTCATGTATTGCCTCACTTCACATATGTATTCCAGAATGTTTTGTTATGTTAATACTTCATAGCCAAAACTGTGGGCACTATCTGGTGCTTTCTGTGGAGGACAATAGTTTTGTGTCATTGTACCCGTTGTAAATTTTGCAGTTATTGTTTGGGGTGAGAGATGGTTTTTAACACCTCATTGGCTCCATGTCCACAGTGCCCAGTGAAATCTTGGGGAAACAAAAAAAAAAAAAAGGAAACTAAGACAAAGTGTGTTGAAAGTGGAGAATACCTAAAGGGATGCTGCTCGGCTACGTGTGCTTCCTCCAACTGCTCCACCTCTGGCTCTCTAGTGCTGCCACCCTTCTCTCTCCTTTTCATTTATCTTTCATATGGACTTTTTTTTTCAGTTGCAGCTGGAGTTCCTCCTCATGAAAGGTACATTAATACAGCAGAAATGCCAAACTCCCACTTTCTTCTGACCGGTGTTCATTTTGCTTAATGTAAACTGCTGGAGCTTCAAGCTCTATGGTTTATATGTGATACTTATTTAATTTGTACACATACAAGAAATTAGGAATTAAAATGGCTTGAGCTGTGGTCTCTAAGAGCTGATACCCACTGTGCCACACGCAGTTATTTTTTAGCAAAGGTAACATTCACAGACACAAATAACAGATTCAATTTTCTTCAACATTCTTCAACATTATAAGAATGGCTGACATAGATAAAGATATATTGACAAATATTGTCCCTAGCTAATTTACACTAGGGATATGTGTGGTCCAAAGTGAATTAACATGATTTCTGAGGACTCCTTAGAGTAACTTTTGAAATAACAAACCTCTCTCACAGATAATTACTTTATATCAAACTGAAATGTAATTGAGAGTTGAGCTTCTCCCAGGAGAACCCGGATACTAAAGTACTCAAATTATGAATAATCAAATTCCTACTTTACTTCAATGTACATGATTTAAGTTACGGAAGAATAAATGTTTTAATGTGGACCCCATTATGCCATTTTATGCTTATACCATTTGATGCTTCTGTGATTCCGATAAAAGTACTGTGATATTAAAGAGGCGCTCATTACAATTAAGCCTTTTAGAGAAACATCCACGGGTGTCAGAGATGACTGTGTTTCTATTCCCTCTATTCCCTTGTTTCCTAGCCAATCTGACCTTGCTAAGAGACTGGACCCTTCCATGGGGCTTTTCCCCCATAGCGCTGCCATGGACATTGCAGAACGCCATGTCTCTCCCAGCTGCCCTCCTGCAAGGACCTCCCCGTCCCACTCTGGGCCTTCGGCAGGATGTGGCTGCCCAATATCAGCAGAAGCGGCGGGATCAGGGTCCACTTCCCACCGCCGGGATGGGGAGTTGGCTCAAGGCCTGGGCAGGGAGACACGCTGGAGCTCGGCCTGGCTGGGTAGGGCCAGTCTGGGGGCTGCACACAAGTCTGTACCCACCTGGGCACAAAACTAACACCACAGACTCAGCACCTGCAGCTTTTGTTTTGTACTGCTGTACTCAAAATCATAACATCATATTACATGACTCTGTTGCAGGCATTATTTCTGTGCTAATGTTTCTGCATTTATTATGACCAGAACTGATGCCACATCACCTGCTTTCTTCCCTCTTAAACTGCCACCTCTCAGCTTCCCATTTCTCCCTGTTGGTTTTCAATTTCACATGTACCATGAGCACAGCTTCTTTCTTGTCTTCAGTCACAGCAGCCACCTTCCCTATTGTCCATTCTCACCACTGCCAGGCAACTGCTCCAGGCTGGGGTTCTCCTCAGAGTCAAAGAGACTCTGGTAAACAATAATCTCCCTGGCAAACAGGTGGAAGTACAGAGAAATCTTTGCAAAACATTTCTGAAGAAAAATTTAATTCAAAACTTTTTTGTTTTAAAGAAAATGTGTGTGTGTATAATTTCACATACACACACACACATATATATATATAAATATATATATATATATAAAACCTGGCAGAGTCAAGCAAACCTTTGCTTCAGATCTCTACTACTGTTCTCAGGCTGTTCTTCTCCCGTCTTAGCTATTACTTGTGGGAGCTTTCTCGTTTTAATAGGAAATTGCCAACTTCAGTCCCTTCTTTATAAGTCTACAGCAAATAAAAGCCAGTCGGCTTTACCTTTCTCACGGCTGCGTATTTCAAAGCACCATCCATTTATTGCCCATCTCTTGGCTTGCAACACTGAGGGTGGAGATGGTTTCTGCATGTTCGTCCTGTAGCCAAGCACAGAATTTCATTAAAGAACCGCTTCATTGAAATTTTCACCTAAAGAGGGCTTCTAAAAGAGGCTTTAAGGGGAAGTTCCACTTCCAGAGAGCACCCTTAGCATGCATGTAAGCTGTATTTTACATAAAGTTAGGATTCTCCCATTATACAACAGGCTGCTTTCTTAGAAGGGGCTAAAATTTGTTAGGCATAATGGAATTGTATCTCTAATACATTTTCAATATCTAGAGGCCTAACTCAGTGCTATTCATTACTATCACCTTCAAAGGCAATGCTACAGCTTTTAAATAAAGGATCTAAGGATATTTATTAGATCCAGAAATAGTGCATCCTAGAAATTTCTGCAAAGAGTACATTTGCTGCAGCACAAGTGATAAAGCTATTACCAACAGCCAAGTTTCCTTCCAACTTTTCATTTCTGAGTAATTTCTGCAATGAAGAGAGAAGTGTAATAGACATGAAGGAATGTGGCAATCCATTTGTTTTATTTCTATGAAATTATTGCTGATTGCAGGTTTGGAGGATGTGTGGGTGAAGTTTGCTGATTTATTTCAGTTTGGTCAGGAATGCTTTTTTAGAACACCTTTAACCTTTTTCTTCCAAACAGTTAATTTGGGTCACTACTTTTGCACTGAAGCTTTGATTATTAGAGGAAATACTTCTGCATACTTTTGCTCTGCTGTAAGAGAGGCAATATGTTGTGGGCCACATGCCAACAGATTTTAACCACAAACTAAGGGAAAGGAGACAGATTAGATTGTGGTGGTCTTATAATCAGAGTTTCTTCATATTCTTTTCTTGCTAAGAGCAAGTATTCATCACTAAAGTGGCTCTATGACATACAGATGGTGTATCCATAGCAATAGAGCAAACTACACCCTCTCAGCTGCATTCCCCTGTTCTCTGATAAGTGTTCTATAACAATTTTATGATAACTACTTTAAAATGTCCAGCCAAATAATATACTTTTAGTTCCTCAATTAGTTCTGAGCTTATTTTACAGCTGTCTGCATGTAAAAATCTGCTCAACAGAGGGAAGTATTAAACAAACACTTGGAGGTATAGGAGGATGGGAGGAAGCCTAGCTTCTATTTGAGCTCTTACAGACACTATTTCCTTTTAAAAGCTGGTAGTCAAGAAACAAAGAGAAACAAGATCTATTGATCACACCATCTATCTGCCTGCCAGTGCAGGTTCGTCTCTGGTAGCAAACTTTCTAGTTACTTGGGCAATCCAGCTTTAACCACCTAAGACAAATAGATCTTCCACCAGCTCCCTAGGGATACTATTCAACAGCTCAATAAATCTCAGTGATATTTTCCTGATACCTCTGTAAAAGTTTTCCCTGTCTTAAAGTTTTCCCTTTTCAGGAGGCAAGCAAATGCTGCATGCTTTTAGGCTGTGCATTCTTTCATTCAAACACCATCCCTTCCTCCTTAGCGGCTGCTGTTTCAAGAGCAGGAGCAGCTCATGCAGCAGCTCGTCCTGGGTGAGTGTCCAGGCTCGCCCGGGTCCCAGTGCGGGTGAACACCCTACTCTAGTCAAGCAGGACGTTAACACGTGGAAGTGCCAGTGGGCTGGGAAGGACAGGTCACGACGCACCGCACCGCTAGGAGCCCGGAATTTTTAAAGGACCTCAGAGACTCACCAGAAACAGAGGGTTTTGTGCTGCAGCATCTGCAAGGGGACATTTCTCTCCCGTTTTGTGACATTGATGCAGACATATTGCAAAACTTGACCATTTCCATATTCCAGTTTTATGTGAAACATGAACATATTAGTGAAAATATCGCCTGTATCAGGCAGCTGCAGTCAAGAGGGCAAAATAAATTATTTTTAGAAAATGCAATAAACAGCAAATAGATCATGAGCCAATTTAACTTCTGGCACAGGGCATATTAGTAATCCTTCACTTCCATTTTATTCACTAATACCTAAATATTATGAAAGGGATGCTGCTTTTTCCTTTTTGTCCCTTTTTTAAAGCATATATTTACACTGGATTTATGGTGACAATTTTCTAATTTTTAACTACTTAGAGCATTTTAAATGAATGCTCAGGAGCAACAGCACACTCAAGACTTTAAATATTGCTGTGCAAGTGCTGAATGGGCCAGATGCTTATTGAGAGGGGTTCCCACTGAGCTCCTGCTCGTTTCTAGTGATGCCACTACCGTGAGGATCTCTAAGCATGAAAACGAAAAATCCTACTCAAAGCTAACAGACAGGGCAACTAATCAGATTACAGTCTCCTCAAGAGGCACTGCCATTACTGCTGCAGTCAGGCTTGCCCTAAGCATATGAAATAGGAAGCATATGAGCACAGCAGATTCACACTTAGAGGGCTCCACACAAAGCAGCTTTCCCCATGATGGATCCATTGCTCCACATTTAGCTTTCGCCGTCCTGCCCTCACTCACCTCTCTGGAAAGCACAGGAGAGGAGGTATGATGGAAAGCCATTTTAGCAGGAATTAAAGTAGTATTGCTGGGCAGCTTTTAAAATGATAGCGGATAAATTCGAATAGCTACAGACTAGGAAGCCTTTCTTCCATCCTGACAGAAACTGCAAGAGAGAACAGTGGCACACACAGATAAAACTGATAGAACGAGCAAGACCAGGCTGGCTTTTGTGTCCTGTATAATCAAACTGAACAATTCTCACTAGACTCTGCAAAGGACTCAAGTCATCTCATAACACTGAACAAATGATCAATAAAATAGCAGGAGAAATGTAGTCATAGTAAATGCAAGGAAATGCAGAAAAAACATCCCTAATTATACAAGCTAATCAAAAGGAGCTATAGCAGCTATTAGCGGTAAACAGATCTCATGGTCACTTATTTTCCAAGACTACGTCGCATCAACTCATCGCTCAGTAAGAATAAAAGGAAATAGGAACAGGACAGAGACGAGTGAGGAAGTATCATTGCTCAGAAAGCACTATGCGTGCAGCCTAAAGGGAGAGTGCCGAGACCATGCCATCCATCTGCTGACTGGCGAGCAGATTATGGCAGAAACATGTATGAATTTATTCTTATAAAGACATCAGATTATGAAGGAAAGAGAGATTTGTCTGTAGTGATAGCGGTTACTCTGTAGGCAAAATAATACTTTTGATTTTTATGTACTACAAAAATGTATAGGTTTGTTGAGGCATTTACAGCAAGAGGTGATTATGAAAAAAGTAATTTAGTAATAAAGAGGTAGTAGATTCATTTTACTATAGTAAATTTGATCTTCATTTCAGTGCAAAAGAGAAGAAGGTTTGCATTGACAATTCCTGTTTGACCACTCTTCCTGAAGGGCAATAGAGGCACTTGGAAGCATCAGTGGGAACAGACTTTTCTTCAGTCAAGAAGGTTTTGTATGTCCTGCCCCCGAAGCAAAGATATAAAAATAATTACACCTCGTTGCTCTTTCTATCACATCCACAGATTTTTTTTTTCCCTTGGACTAAGTTCTCACTATTGCTGTGGACAAATGGTGCTTTTCAAACCTCCTCAGAACATCATCTAAGTGACTGTATTTTGCTATCAGTGTTTAGCATATTGATTAACTTGTTTTTAGATAAAAGCTGTGAAGAAAAAGATGCTTCTCTTCTCTGTTCCTCAGCAGGGAACTCAGCAGTTTCTCATCACCTCCAGACTACAAGCTGAATAGAGGTGTGGGGCCAAGTTGTCTGCAAATACCAACAGCTGCGCTTGGTGTAGCCAGCGGCCCGAGCACATGTCATCTCAGCGCTGCTCTTCACTGATGTTATTTACTGTTAGTGGGATAAACACCAGAAAGAAAATCCTTTGGGGAAAAGTTCTGTACAACACACCAGGAATATTATCTTTTCCATTAGTTCTTAATTCTTCAGTTCTCCTGTAGGAGTTACCACTAACAACATTCCATCCATAGACTATTTACCAAAAAATAAAATAAAATAAAACCTACAAGAGAAAAGTAGTACAGATTGTCATTCCCTACTACCTCTGTAGGTTTTAGAGAACAATTTTTAATAGAAATAAAATTTACTCCTCCACTTACAGACTTCTGAAGAGTCTCTAAAGGCTCTTCAGGAAGGGAGATTCAACATTTTATTCAAGGAAAACAATTTTTGATTTTATTTCTCATTTTGGCAATTGATATATTACTGTTTTTCAGTCTTTACCACAATTACAGTTCTAGTGAACCCCTCCTCAAGCGGTTCTGAAGGATTAGGTAAACTGAAAGCCTTATGAAAACAGACTCCTAGCATATCACTTCATTATCATCAAAAACTTCAAGCATTTAGAAATTATTACTCAAGCATAACATAAAACCTGCAATTTTTTTATTTCTCTGTGCAAAATTTCCCTGTTAGTCATGTGAATCTTGGAAACAGTTTTTGAGTGTCTTCAAAGCCAAGGAGCACATGGTGTCATACAACCACTACTGCATTTCCAGATTGCTAGGGAACACTCTCCATAGGGCCAGAAAGACACAGAATCCACCCAAGAGACACCTGCAGTCTATGGCAGTGGACCAAGACCAGCTTTCATCAACCTAGTGGGAGCAAAAGCAGTGAAATGATGAGAGGACCGAGTGTCAGCTCAGTACCGGGCGCATGCCCAGAGCATTACGCAGGCTTATTCTGTCCTGGTAGAAGTTTTGCTGGAAGTCCAGTGCATGCTATGGCAGACAGCATCTTGCTGGGGAAGACTGCAGTGACAGGGGAGGACATATCAGAGAATGAATTCCAGGAGCTGCTGCAGCTCACGGTGCTGTGACAGCTCTCCTGCCAGCAGGGACATTCCTTGCAGCTTGAGTGCAAGGGACACAGCGTTCAGATCCACCTCTTTGGCCCTTCTCTGACACACAGACACGGCAGTGCACACTCTAATTGGATTATAAGCAGCAAAGCAACAAAGCAAACACAAGCTGGCTCCCCCAATTCAAAGCCTGGTGTTTGTTTCATAAGAGGATGTAAAACCAGAAGCTCAATGTGTTCTCTTTAAAAGCTAACCCACAGCTGAGCAGCGCTTTCTGTCAAACTCAGGTGCCATGGGAACGAGGCCATGAAGCATAGGATACGTATCCATATGGTCAAACACTCATTTCTCCTCATGAAAGAGGCAATCTTTGCCTTTATGTCATTGGAATAATGAAGAATAGTTGTAATCTCCCAGTTGACAAGTTTTTTTTTCAGTTTCATGCTGCTTTTAACATCTTGGAAGAAATGCAGGCATAGTCATGTCCTCAGCAGGCACATGAAAGAACCTCACCAAAGAACCAGAGCTTCACTAGCTAAACACATGGTTCAGAAGCTGACCATTTGCTTGCAAGCTTATGTAACATTTGTTTAAATTCCCATGCTACTGAGATGATTAACAAATAGTTTATTTGCCTTGTATTTTCCATGTCCTAAAAGCTCAGGCAATAAATAATCCTTCACAAAAGGTTAAAAAAGAAACACACACACACACACAAAAGAAAAACAAATAAAAAAGCAAACTCAAAGAAGTCTGTTGAAGCCAGGATTCAGAGATTGTTAATTTGAGAGGCCTCATGTCGCAGTGGGACATCCTATTTTGAGTGCAGTTGCTTATAAAGTATATGCCCATGAAGAGCCACTTTGGAAACTAGCCCACACCTTTTTTTTTTTTTTTGGCTTTTGATATGTACTTTCATACTGAAAATTCAGAAAATGGACCCTATACTCACAATCCAAAGTGATGTCAAGCCACATATAAACAAACACACCACGTCATCATGCAACACAGCAAAAGAAGTTAAAATCCAAATATACTGGGTCTTTTGCTAGCAGCCTAATACTCACATAAGTAACCACTTTGGTACTCATGTGCTATTATGTCTCTTTATTACTTTCATACAACCTTAAATATTTCTGGAGTGCAGAGATGAAGAACAAGATGGAATCTGTAGGTTACACATTTTTTTCTCATTTGTGTAATAGACTCCCAGCACCTACTGTAACAGAAGCTGTCTAATACTACTGCACCCCTTACACAGAAAGGGCCTCAAGTAAACTGCAGAGGACATGTACAACCCAGCCTACTAGAGTCATAACAGCAGTGCTTACCTATCCTGTATTGGAGTTTTGGTTGTAAACTTGCACCTGGGTGAATTCAGCCCGCATATGTACTAAGGACTTTTTAGGAAACTTATTTTCCTTTTGAATTCTCTATATGATCCAACCCAGATCTATCTGGGCATAGAAATTCTTAAGCTGTTAATCAGAGGCGGTAGCAGAATCTTTGTACTACGAGCAGGTTTCACGCGCATTGGTATTTGTGGAAAGCAGACTGCTCCTGCAGGATGTGCTGCTTGGCTAAACCACAGTAATCTTTAATCAAAAATACCATGAGTAAAAGGCTTGCAAATCAATTGTTGTTTTCCTTTGCAATTTAAAAGGCTTGTAACTGGAATGTATGGATTATCTTCAGGCATGAAGATGTTTCATGCCTCTTCAAGTTTCCAAGCGTGACCAGAGAAGCAGAGTTGGAATTTTAGAACAAGTTCATTATATCTCTGAAAAATTGGTTTTGTGGTTTTAAAAGATATGTAAAAAACACAAATTTACAAACTGGTTAAAAAATATAAGCAGTATTTCTAAAGTATTTTTGCACTTACTTATAATCATTCATTAAAATGATTACATGTTTTTTTTTATACTAGAGCTTATTATACTCTTATTTCTCTCTCCTATATCTTGAAAAAAAAGAAAAAAAGAAAGGAAAGAAAGAGAAAAAGTGTGGAGCATGGAGGAGGAGGAGGTAGATGCTTTCATCTGTTGCTTTTGACTTTGCAGAAGAAAAGATCCCATGTGAATACATCAAAAAAAATGGGGGCGGGAGGAGGAAGAGGGACTGAGACATGTAAACATATGCTTGTCCCAACAGCTATAGTTTATACATATAGAAAATGGAAAATTTCTACTCAAAATACTTCTTTAAACTTTAGAGCCTGAGATAGGATATATAGATAAACATCCCATGTGATGAATTCATCCACCTCTCTATAGATTGAACTGTTATACTTACTATCTAAAAACAGAGTTCTAGGGCTTGGCTACCATCCCATCCAGCTCACCACGGCTCTCCCATCCATGGGGGCAGGTACCTCTCGGTACCCAGCTCGGTGGGGCAGCTGTCAGAACAGACTCACTGCGGACTCAAATATCTGATCCTTTCTGCTGCCCTTTCCTTATGTGTTTTCCTTTCCAAACATATACAAGATTTAGCTGTAACTCTTGCTATCTTGGGTACAAACATACAACTTTAATATTTCTTCAGAAATTATTAGTCCAGCAACGTAATGCATACTGAGGTCTCACTTCCTGTTAGGACTAGAAAGTAAATAAAGCATTTTTACTTTTGTGCACTATATCATGAGAAACGTGACCTGAACACTGCTATGTTATTACAAAGGGAAATTATATGCTGAGTAATATTGAGGCATAGCAAATCCTTCCTTAGAAAAAAAAATCCTCCTAAGACCTAAAGCATTTGAATTGTCTCAGGAGCCCTGCTGTATCTGCCATGAGTTTTTGTTTAGGACCAATTCTGCAAAATATTTTATCAGGTGCCACAAGAAAATAACTTAACGGACATTTTTCTATCAGTAATTTCAACCTGATTCTTCAAATCCTCCTTGGGTAAATATAAAGCAGATTCAGGATACTTGTATCTTCAGCAGAGATATTTGCTAACAAAGGATTCAGCCATTATTAAAGGCATCCGATTTAATACTAGAGATCGCAAGTACTATATATATATAATATATATATATAAAAGTACTATATATATATATATATATATAAAAATTTCCTCTACATTCCCTTAAAGAAACAAAACAAAACAAAAAAAAGGTGGGGGGGTGGGAGGGAGACATGAAGGATAGAGATTTCTCTTTCACCAGGTTGATAGATTATCAGAGGACAGGTCTGGCTGTTGGGAAGAAATTGCAGAACCCAGCTCATGCATTACTGTCCAAGCCATTTGTTTTGTTAACTATGTGTGAATGTTGCAAAGTGATAATCTCTCTGAGGTACATAGATTCACAGCCTTCTTGAATAAACATTGTACATCCTCACCTTGAACTTCTAAAGACCCAGTTCAAAAGAAAAAGTCAAGTTCATTTTCATGAGTTGAAACAGGCAGTAGTTAACAATAAGCAACTAAATCCCTGAACTGGTGTTTGAACATTAATGTTAAATGTGAAATGCCACAGTAAAATGGAAGTTACGTGTTTAAATGGCACACACAGTAAAATGCATTCTGCTCTCCCAAAAAGAGTATGCTTTTTTTCCCAGACACTACTCAAAAAAGGAAAAGAGATTTCTATGTACCAAAACTACCAAGTATCATGAAGCTATTACAGCTATACAGGAAAATACGAAAGATAAATTCAGTATTCTTCTGAGTCTTTCACAGATAGGGTCATTTTATGCAGTACTGGAGCTCATTTACTAAATCAGACAGCAGAGATTTCCCCCCRTAACTAACTGTTGAAAAAGCAACAGCATTGCACTGCTGCACCTTCAAATTTGAGCCCAAAGGAAACAGGGCTTGTATCAAGTCTTCCATCTTCCTAACAGTAGACCTCTGGGACCTAGGATAATTTATACATTCTTCGTTTTGCAAGTAACCCAGGTCTCCCAGAGGAGTTTGCCCAAGATTAAACACACAATATTCCTAAAGTACTTTTTTTTGAGGTCTGAAATTGGTTATAATCCTCCACCTGGCAGTAGAGATCTTACGAACCTGGCATCGAAAGGTATGAGCAAAGGGTCACATTTATTCTATTCAACAAATATATCTTGCAAGCCGCAATAGTAACCTTGTGCCTCTGGTGGGCAAGGCAGCGCTTGCAGAACACAGCGATACCTGTTACCGGACAAAATGACAGAGTTGTGAAGGACAGAAAAGCTTTCAAATATGCACATCATTCTTCAGAATCTGTGCACTCCAAATCACTCCCCTCTCTGTCATTTGATGCAGCACTGATGTGACTTGCCTCAGCGGTATTTTACAGTCCAGTGCCAGTAGAACTAAATATTCTTTTTAGCTACAGAATTGATGACTCAGAAACCTGCAGTCTACCGGATCCTGCATCTAAGGTAAATCTTTGAAGTAAGTTTTAATTTCTCTGTAAAGGTTGTGTTATTTAAGTTCTTTATCTCTCCCCAAACCATACTATTTCTTGCTGTTCTCTGGATGAAAATACCCTGTAGAAACAGTTGTTTCTGTCACGACAGCTCCAGCAATTGATTCCTAATCTACCTTAGAGTTACTAGATTAGTTTAAATGCTCTAAAAATACCTATATCTATATTTCTCAGCTAGTTTACCCACGCAGTCATCCTGCACATCTGTAGGGAGCAGAGAGGGAAGGGAGCCCCCGGGCAGTAACCTGCTTGCCCTGCAAAGCTGCAGTCAAAGCAGAAGACGTGACCTGATACCTTGGCGCTCTAGTTCCCTAAGCAATACTGAGCACTGTTGCTTTTCTCCATAGGAGGGATGATTTTTCACGTGGTGTTATCCGTGGCATGTGGCACAGATAACGCCACATGAGAACTGCAGAAGCTGTTTGACAGCACTGTATTAATCTCACAGAGCTGGGCATAGCAATTCAATTGTGGAACCACTAGAAGAACAAATAAAAGCATTACGAGTGCATGCAGTGTATATAATGATGAAATTGGATATGACAAACGAGCCAAGAGCAGGTCAAATTGTAACAGGTACCACAAGACACTAGATGGATTGCAGTGGGGATTCTCAAGAGGACAGAACTATCATGAAACCAACAGTAGCTGCCAGTCCCCTGGAGAAAAGGCACTTGCCAGGCTGCCAAGCTGGTGTATCCACAGGGAGAGAAGCAGCTCTTCTAAGCAGAGTGTTTGGTCAATGCCACCAGGATCTGAACCCCTGCACTAATGGAAAGGAGCAGAGACAAAAATAGTACTTGTAGGAAAGCTCAATCCCTTGTTTAACAAAATGTAGGAGCAAAGAAACTGCAAAACCTGAATAGGTTTTAAAAAAAATAATAATAAGATGAGGAATAATTTAGGGAATAGTTCTAAATTCTTTCCAGTGCAACAGCTCAAGGAGCACCAAAGAGCCCGCATCATGGGTACTGCAGGAAGGATGTCTGCCAGCAAGATGGTGCACGAAGTCAGCAGCTGATCTAGAAAGGAGCAGTGCTGTCGGTTCTGCCAAGATACTTGTTTCTGCAGTAGTAACAAGAAGTTTGAAGTAATCCTTGCTTAAGTCTCTCTGCATAACCAACATAGGCCCCTAAAACCTTAAAGCCACCCAGACCGCCTGATAGGCACTCATTTTATCAGGGCCCTGCTAGGGGACCTCAGAGTGGGGCTCACACGGCCAGGGAGTCTTTATCGAAACAACCCAGAGCACAAGGGGAAGAACGAGCACTCCTGGGGTAACGCTCCCTGCCACTCACCAGCCCCACTGACCACAGAGCGCCCAGAGGAGACTGCCCCAAGCCATTTTCTACTGTTCTCATGGGTCATCTGCCTTGATAAGTAACAAATACTCCCTCCTCTTTTAAATTAAGAACAAAATTCAGCAATACACAATGAAGTCAGAAACAATTCCTGGCTCCTTACACGACTCCGTCCATATCAGCCCTCTGCAGGGTACTGAGTCAAACAATCCCCACTACCAACAAGACCAAGAAAATCACCTGGTGGCTTTGCCTCCTCTGCACAGCCCCAAAGGCAGCAAGGCAGCTACCCAGCAGCTTCAGAGAGCTGATTAACCACRTTCTGTAGGGTGTCAACCACACCGCACCCTGCCTGCTCCTTGTGGCACTGCTGCCATGGGCAGAAGCCAGCACGAGCGAGGGCTGCCACATGCACACAGTGCCATGCACTCACGCTGCCACCGGCGCCATGCGCTTCACCTGGCACAAACTCCAAACCGTCGCTAGCAGCGTGTAAAAATCCGCAGAAAAGAAATAAAATAAACAAGTGCAGCAACACAAGGGCAAGTCTGGGCACGTTGTGAGGTGGAAGCGTGAAACACCTTTCAGTTGATTCACATCACATCACCCGCTTGGGGGAACCGAGGCTTTAGGAAGAGCAGGGAAGGTGACTGTACTTCACTGCCAACAGCCACCTCTACTAAGGGCACATTTGCCCCTGGCAGAGCCACCTTAAGATATAAGAATCAGCCTGCAACAGAGAGTCTCCTTTCAAAAATCCTTCTATTTGTTGTATTCCCCTTTCTTCATACCTTGTACAACTCTTAGGTACTTTTCACCATTACATCTATTAGCGGTTCTGAAGAATTCAAAGTGATTTCTCTGTTTGACACAGTGGTGATAACGCATACTTTCCTTAGAGCCTCTCCTTTCCGTGCGCCTGCTGCAAATTGTTTTTCATTGTTCATAAATCCACGGATTGTTTACACTGGAACACAGGAAAAGCTAAAGGAGAACTCTGGTGTGTAAGCCATGGTGGCTTTTTTTGGCTTTTGCTGTGAAGTGATAAATGATTCTTGGTCCCCCATGGGTTAGAGGGCACCAAACTTCAAATAACTACAACATCCGATAACAAAGTTTTTCTCCATCATTTGCAATCAAAACACCAAGAACACAGCCCTCTGGACCTCTCATCCTTCATGTTCAATTGTAAATCCTGATTAAATAGCTTGCAGGTGTCAGGATTAGAGTATATTCATTGGGAGCCTAAACATAGCACCAGCTGGGTTCCTCATTTGCCAGTTGTAGTTGCTTCTTTGTTTTGAAACTGTTGACAGTACAACTAAAAATATTCCTTTGGGTAGAGACAGAGTTAAATAACAAGCACGATGAGTAAGAGAACAGCTGTAGATATTTTTCTGTGTTTAACATACCTGCCTTGTTGATTTATAGTAAGTCCTCCATATAGTGTACATTCTATGTAATCCAAAACATTTAACCTTTGGAGCTGGGGCTGTGATAAAGCTATCAAACACAGGAAAGGGTCTTGACAAGCCCTGTATTACCAACTCTTTTTCTCAACGAAATGTGAAATATAGTTTCATCTCACTTTTAGTATATGACAAGTAGTGTTATGCTTTATCAGTTGCTACCAACTAAACTATGTGCCACACCTCAGCATAACCAGCAGCATGGAGATGGACAAGAAAGGACGTAATTTTGGCAAGTTCTCCACATCTTACTCTGGTAAATGTCCAGAGTATGGGCATGGCTTCCTTGCAGGAATGACGATTTTGATCCTTCCTTTAAAAACAGAACTGCAAGTAACTGCTCAAAAATGAGAGACTGTTCTCACAATCTGCCTTTTGCACAAAAGTATCTGCCAGTGTTCAAGATCACCAGTTTAAACTCGAATCCCATTATTATAGTTTTGTCAGCAACACAGCATATCACAGTCATGCAAGGGTACTCTTCTCTCAAGATGTAATACCAAGACTGCAAACTATTTTTATCATTAAAAAATTTCTATTGATTTTTGCTATTTTGTCCAAAACTATGTTCTCTTTGGGTTCGGAGCTGGAATTGAATTTCGACTATTTCAAAATCCCTGAAGTTTCCAAATAGTTATTCTTTTTCACTTCCTGCCTTAAACTCAAGAGTTTAGGACACATTACTGTGCGATAATCCCAAAGGCCACTTCCTTTCAATGGAAGTGAATCAAAATATATGGAATAGAAGTAGAGGCATACAATCACAAAATACATTACTCCTTTATATAAAAGAGCTATAGAAGAGGGGGATTTTTCTTTTCTTAAAATATATCCTGTACTAAAAAAAAAGTTTCAGATAGTGAGACCACAACAAGCTTATATGAAATGTTGACTACATTACACACCCACATTTATGGTGGGCAGACATGGGACCAAGACTGTGAGCAGACAGGGGCCAAATGGTCCCAAAGTGACTCGCATGGTAGTGAGGCACTCACCTCTCTCATGACTAATTGAACTCAGTTTCCCCAATATCAGTTCTCTGGAGAAATTCAGAGCACACTGTAGGGTCTCTCTTAATCCCAACATTTTAACAACGCTGGTGAAGTTTTAAAGGCAAGCCCTTCCCAGTAAATAATACAACGAGAAAATATCAGGACTTAAGAGGATGCCATAGGGTTAATGCCAGGTTTTATAAGACTTCAAAATGGATTTTACCCAGTTCACATGTCAGGAGGCACAGCACGGAATCAATTTACAGCAGGAGCCAAAGATCACAAATTTTAGGGGAGCCTGGGGACTGATTCCCCCAATCGGTGCCGTGGGGTGCACAGATGAAAGAGCAAACTTGTTTTTTTTCTTTAATGGTGACAGTGTATTCTGAAATTACGCACAGCAGGCAGGAGAAACCTGCATAGATTTCAAAAGATACTGTAGGTTTGTGTGCTAAGCACACATTTAAGGTCCTAGTTAATGCGCTAGCCTTTCACCTCTAGAGGCCTAAGCTCAGATTTATCTAAGGTAAAAGTGAAGAAGTTGGGAGCTCTATCTTCTTAACCCTTATCAGCCATTAGTCCACATCACAGAAGCAAAAAACAGTTATCAAACTTTGGATCAAACTCTGCTGACTTTTAATATTCTGAAGTAAGCCTGCA
Organism: Nothoprocta perdicaria; assembly: GCF_003342845.1. Taxonomy (NCBI): domain Eukaryota; kingdom Metazoa; phylum Chordata; class Aves; order Tinamiformes; family Tinamidae; genus Nothoprocta; species Nothoprocta perdicaria. The sequence continues at coordinate 523,979 of NW_020455655.1, forward strand.
TTAATTCAGCTGAATACTAATATAGTTCTGGGATTTCGTCGGTATAAACAGAAAGAGAAATTGTTTTTTTCATACAGAAAGTCCACTTTATGGCCCTGAAAACCTAGAAGCATACCAGTATTCAAACGAATCAGGAAAAAAAAAAAAGGTAAATTAAAGAGATGAGAGAACATGCATGCATCTACTCACAGTGGAAAGCTGACTTTGTGCAGGTCTAAAATATTGGCTCAGAACTTGTCTGGAAGATGCCATGTCCTCTGGTTCCTCTTCATACAGAAATACCATATATCTTCCAAAAAGCATGCATAAATTTGTCCTTTACTAATGCCATTCCAGAAAGAACTAGAGTTCAAGATGTGCCAGGCAATTTCAAACACATTGAGTTAATCCATCTCCTGGAAAAGTACAACACTACAAATGAATAAGATAATATCAAAAAAAAAAAAAAAAAGTAGCTATTTGCCTGGAAGCTGCCCTGACACAGTGGTAGTCTGGCACTTTCCCATTGCAGAAACGGGTTCTTAAACAGAAAAAAGAATACTCACAAAATCTATTAAATTATCCAGCTTTGTCACTTTTAGGCTTTTAAAGTCAGTAATTTGATTTTATAGTATTTCTGTTCATCTTCTTTCAAAATTTTAAAGCAATGAAGCACTCAGTATTTCTACAGCCCAGTTCCTCTCACTTTTAAGAATGTAAAATTCTCCATGCATTCATTTCAAATTTACCTTTTCCTAATTTGCATTTCAGGCATGTGATTCAAGTGTATTATGTAAAATATACCAGCTTCTACCAACTGCAAGAGCTTTCTAGCTCTACAAATTGCAAATCCAAATTAACCTTAACTCCGTGTATTTCTATGCCAACTGTTACATATAAAATCTATGTTTCAAAAATTTGGTCTGCACAGGTTGCATCTTACGGCATTGTTACTTGGTATTTTTATGCAAAGTCATTTTTCCTTTGAAGCTCTAGGGATTTTTGCTTTAGGGGTAGTGATGATAGCCTTACATGCAATACAAAGCTATTCTGCAGCCACAAGTATTGCATATAGATTTCTTTCTCACACCTCCCAGCCATGTTTCCAGATCTTTCAACTGAAGAAGCTAACATTTAGTTTTCAAACTCATCTATCTGTACTTTAAACGAAGGCTAAATGAACCTTTCTTCCACTTGGTATTTTAGAGAAAGGTATTTTTCTCCTTGCTGACATATAGGTGATTTTATGTACAAAGGAGTACATATGTACTATGATCAGTCCTATAAATTCAATCCTTTACAAAGTCATTCTGAAATCTTCACCATCCTCTCCAGCTACAGTTTATCTATCATTTTCTACTAGTAAGGCCAGCTATCGGATGTTGGAGGCTAACATTGTGTATTGCGTGATTCCTAAAGATAGGTGTAATTTCCTGTAAGATATGATGTTCTTGACAGGATGCATGGGGTTTTGTTTGTTTTAAAACAGAAGACCATCTTATGCAATTTTTTAAAATAAATATAATGAATGGAAACAAGTATAGCTTCAAACCACGCACATATAAGGACCCTCAAAATACATCCATTATATGTTCATATTGCTAACAGAAACATTTTCCTGGAGGAGACAAAAAAAAAAAAAAAAAACCAAAAAAATCCTTCTTTGAATCCATTCAGAAACAAAGTTCCTCTGTCATGTTAGAGCTTTGAGTACATTTTGTTAATCGGAAACCTATGAAGCCTTCAGAAGGTTGCGAGACTGTCATTCTAAACATTTTTATAACCATGAAACCAAAAAACTCACCACTGAAGTCCCCTGTCCTCACCCTCTCTCATTCCAGGTTTATCCAGTAACGATGGGTATGCAGCAGCCTCGCACACGCAGTCGGTGCAGCACCCTACCCTGAGCATTCTGTCCTGAAAATACGTGCCTGAAGGTTGGCAGTTGTATTGGTCACCTGTATTGAACAGTAAATTGCCTGCACGTCAAGTGACAAACTGGTTTCAGAAACAGGTTTAACATGTCAACACAAATAGTGATGAAAAGGGTCACTTCTCTAAGTCTTATTCTTCTCACACACCTCATCACGCACACAGAAAAATAAGTCAAAACAAAATAATTAGATATCAGAAAGGAGCCATTTGTGCCCAATAAATTATACTAACAGGAAAGATAGGTCAAACAATCCTATGCAAAGAGGAAAAGAAGAAAATCAGACCACCACGTGCAAAATATGACATATTACAATCTGGCACAGAAGACAAGCCTCTAATACACAGAAACATATGGAGGCAAGCACAATAGACTGCAAGACTGAACACAGAATGATAAGTCATCCCTTTGCACTGGGAGAGGCAATCACAAAATACTTATTTTACTAGAAGTCTTTCTTCTGGCTCATTATCTTTGTTTTAGAACATTGTAAAAATAGAACAATATGTATGCACGTGTATATGTTTTTGAGTATAAAGTCTTTCTTCAACACTGTTGTATGTCTACATACAAACAAACGTTTCCCCAAATGGCAGCCTCTTCATTCTGCTCTAGTTCAATAAAGATAAAAAAAATGCATGAAAAGAGTATATTTTAACTAACGTTTAAACTGCTTTCCTGTTGCCACGAGTTAAGTGTATTGCATATTCTTTCCAAGAAAGACAAACTATCTGACCTGCTCAGTGAGCTGCATGAATACAGTGCGCATGCATGTGTAAAAACAAAATAAGAAAACCCATGTCTTACATAAGTAGTTAGTTAAACAAATCATTTGCTGATTTAAGTTTAGATTTCCTCATTACAATATTGTAAATGCCCCCAAAATCATTTCAGATAGGGCAAGTAGGATGGATAGCCCAGTGTCCACACAGAGTTGTCTGGATTTTATTTGTCAAGAATGGCTTGGAATAAATCTTCATCTTGGAGGCTAGAACAATCGTGCTGCAAGAGAAATTATGGAACACCCTTCAACTCAAGCCATTCCTGTTTTAAAGGAGACTTGTTTAGTTTCTACTAAACAGCTATTTTGATTGCAGGCCGCCCCAAGCAAAGCATTTATCTAAACGCTTGTGTGGGCTTTTTGGATTGCTAATCAACATGTTGCTCCTGTTCTACTATTCATTCAGAAAGTGCAGCATTTTTTTTTTTTATCACGAGTGATATCCATCATCTCCTCTGACAACATTTTAGCTCCATTACAGATGTTAAATTTAAGACACCCAGCAACACACATCTGGCACTGCCGGCCTCACAATTTGCACCTCAGTTTTTCACTCTCACTGTTAAATTGAAACACAAGAGGGTTGTTTGCTGGATCTGGAATACGCTAGCTGAAAATGGATGGCATCACAGGATACAGTGTCAAGGAGCAAAAAGGGCCCCCAAAAGCTGTACTGGCTATAACTGTTGCACTGGCCCTCATTTGGCACGGTAAAGCAAGGAAAGAGAGAATCAACAGCTTGTGGTGAAGAGCATTCAAAGATCAAAATGAATTTCAATAGGAATCTAGAAAGTTAATAGAAATTCCATTTGTACATTTTAGAAAGTATTTAGCATGAGCCAAAAGTATAGTTTAATACCAACAAAACCACTGCTTTACATAAAAACAGTGATTTTCAGGAGGTATCTTCACTGAGCACATGAATTCAACTTTCATTACAAGGTAAAATACATTTGAGATCAAGCCATACCAACTGAAACTAACACTGCTACACTGGCAACATATGCCCATTTCTAGAGGTTTTTGCCATAAAATGAGCAAATTTTTCCTAAACAGTACAGGTAGTTATTTTCAGAGTAATTATACTCTGAATGAGATGCTACCATATCCTACCAATTCAGATACTGTCTTCCAAAGTCATTCCTGGAATAGAAAGGAGCTTTTGAAAATTCTTCATAGTCACAAAAAATAACCATTCCATACAATTGCCAGTATTTAAATCAACAAGAACTAATTAAGATACGATGCTTCACAGGACTGATCTACCAGTAAGCACTTTCATCAAATACGATGGCTAATTTTACTCTATGTAATAGAAAGCTCTTTCACGTAACCTAATTTAAAATGACTGCATTTTTCAGTGAATGAAACAACACGTCAATGAAACTTAAGCAACCTCAGGAGTACCAGAGAGGTTTGGCTAAAAAATGATCAGATGAAAAATTCATTGGTTAAGTCTTACCAAGGATGTCCACACATTAGAGTTAAGTCTGCACTAGAACACTGCATAAACATAATTCTTGTTGTTTCTTCCCCCCCCCCCTTTTTTTTTTTAAGTGAATGTTTTTCATTTGGAGATTATATCACGAACAGATGTAGGATAATGTTAATAGTCCCTTCTGGAAACATTAATCACAAGGTTTTACTTATTATTTGGTGTAAGTATTTAAAAGTTAAAGCATTTCCAGAACTGTCACCATTGAAATATTCCTTTTGCTTAAAGCTAAATTACAAAACAGTAATTTATTTTACAGTCCCAGCATTTTAAACATGTATATAAGAAGGAAAATGGCAGACAGTGTCCTGTTCTCATGGTAACAGTGGAGACTGACAACTATAGGCCTGTTTCTACTTTGGGAAGAAGACTGAAAACCGAATTGTTTCATTCTTTGAGCAAATTCTAATTATCCTCAAAAAGAAATTTCGGTGGCCAGCATGCTGCAAACATGATACTTTCAGAGTAATTGCCCATTCCAGCTCATTGAGCAAATATTAAGCAGAATCAAAATAAGGGAAGGCCTGTGCCTTGCTAACAATGAGACCTCAACTGCTCTTCCACATATATCGCCTTACACAGAGCATGGTACAGACAATTTGGTCTGCTACTACTTCAAAATTCTTGTTAATGTATGTGCAGAAATGTGTCAGTAACCCTATTCAAAAGGCTAAGAAAGTAAAACAATCAACCCCATATGCTTCCATTTGCAGGTGATGTCCTTGTGGTTCACTGTCCTGGAACTGAGGAACTCCATGTTATTTTTCCAGTTCAGGATTTGCTATGTGTCACCCTCAGTCGATTCAGCAAAGTGCTTATTAACACATTTAGTTCTAGGCTATTGGAGAAAATACGTAAGCCTGTCCTTAAAGTGGCAATAAATATAATCTAACATGGCAGCACACTCTTAACAAGTCAAAAAAAATGGCCTGCCTTAATCTACCTCTGCTAATTGGTTCTGCTGGATCTTGTCATATCACCTCTGTAGAACAAAAGCAGTATGTAAAGTAAAAATGGAACCGCCATTTTTTGCCATGTTTAGCTTAAAAAAAAACAAAAAAAAAAAAAAAAAACCCACCATATCTTCCAGCCTCACAGAAAAAAATGGCTTAAGCCTGTTCCTTGGCAAAGTGATTCTCTATTTAGTTTCCACAGTATAATTTTCAAAATGTACATGTGAAAAGGCAAGCACGTGCACTACGGATTATTTTGACACATGGTATCCATCATTTGGATTTACTAATTTTCCAAAATAAACTGTTTTGTCAGTTTCCCTGCGCATGTGATTTTTTGTGTAAAGGCAATGTGTAATGTTACAAGACACATTCAAGTGCTGACCTTTACAAAACTAGAATTGTTAGTAAAGCTGAGGTGGTGGGAAGTGCTCCGTTTTCATTCCGGCCACAAGACTAAAACACCCTCCTGTGAAAAGAGAAACTGGCTGTCACTAGTACCTGGCCTAATTCTACTACCTTACATGAGTGATGTGACTGTGAAGTCGGTGTTAATGGAACCCAGCAAAGGCTCTGCACAATCAGATCCATTCTGAAAAATTTATCTGCATGTGACATGCAAACCAGGCTTAGACAAATATCAGTAACTGCAGTTTGTTTCCAAATCTAATTCCAGAGGCCCTGTGTTCCCTTAGTTTGGCACAGTATGTTCAACACTCATGCACAGAGTCAAGTTTTGTATATACTTTCTCATTGCTGGAACCAGAGCTTAAGTCCTACTTTATGCAGAACACCCTACTGCTTCCCTTTCACAAGGTATTTCCATATGTTGGGTTTACTGAATACCAAACCTCATCAGCTTTATGCTTTTTTTTAATAGTCCTAGCGTATTTTCATTTAGATTGGACATGAATGTATTTACAGTTGAAAATTCCCCCCAGTGGCTATGGGGATATATTTTAACCATCACAACGAAGAGTTACCAACGTTAGCAAACCAAGCTGCTACCAGTCTGGAGAAGAATGTAGCTACAGTTCTGGCCTTCCCTTGAATCTTCCTTCCAAAAAGTGTTTAAACTTCCACATACTTTTTCAAGAAAGCTCACAAGATCAGTAAATACACATTTTACTTCTACCAAATCATGGCTCACCTGTATTTTACCCAAAAACTTTCTTAGTGCTCATGTTTCCAAATGACCTTTATTTCCAAATGACCTCTATTTGATAGAACTGACAACATGCTAGGGCTGAAAAATCTACCTATTAAATAGACTGAATTAATATCAAAGTCTCTGCAATATAGGCTGGACATGGAGGAAGTTTGCATAATCACAGTCTATCCTTCTTCCATCTCAACAGTCATAATCTCAAAACCTGTTTTTACTATGGCGATATTTACTGTTACCCTTAAAGCACCAGCGTTGTTGTTTCTCCTTCCACCAAAGGCAGAGAGAGGCTTAAAAGAAGCAGCTGCAAACACCATCTCCAAAGCACCACTGAAAAATAAACCATTTTCGTCAGGACTCTACTCCTCAGATCCCCTTAACTTCCCATTCGTGCATCAGATGCAGTCCAAGCCACATCCTACTCTTCCCTGAGGCTGGGAAAACTAGTTTGGTCACACTGCTGAAAAGCCTTTGCCTAACAGTAATGGTAATAACCAGGTAATACTGGTGCTACATTGCAATGTAATTTCCCTCTGTAAAACTGATGTGGCTGCACAAATCAGGCAGTACACAGCAGTCGCTACCAGAGATTCTCATTAAACCAGTACGTTACTGCAGCTTTCAACTCCAGAAGATGCAAAAGAATATGCAGTAGAATATATATTTCTTATTTCTGTATAAAATCCACAATGGCAGTAATACAGACATGAAATTAGTAAAAGTTGTCTCTGTTTTGAAGCACTGCTTCTGCCTCAAAGAATACCAACAAAAACTATTCTATAAGTGGAAATAATTTATCACAAGCATCTGTATATAGAAATAATGAAATGCTCCTTAAACAGTGGAGTTAGGCCTCACAGCAGAAAAAAAAAAAAAAGTGCATTTGGAACGGCACAGAACTTCCCACCCACTGGGTCCCAAGTAGGGCTGCCCCCTGACATCTGACCTTGTGCCTGGGTAGTACACAACCAGCGAGGGGGGCTAGAACTTTTGGTTTGCATTGTCTGGCAGGATCCCCAAAGTAATTTTCAGTTAAGAGGCTAGATGCTGGTAGTTGTCAAATGTGAAGACATACAGTGCCACAACGATATGAAATAGCTTCCTTACAATTAATCGGGTATTTAAGTAGGGGTTGAGAATACTATGCCTTTGAGTAACTTGACCAAATAGCTAAATGAAGGGCAATCATTTTCTGTCACTGCTTGGTCCCACAGTGGAACACAAGGCCAGCCTTCAAAAGCTTTCCACTGAGCAATTCAAATACACATAGGTCCAACACACATTGAGTATTTTTGTTTCCATTAATAACCTGTTTCCGTTAAATTATCAAGAAGGGCATTTTTAATTCTACTGGTGGTCTTTTTTTCCCCTGAATATGTAAACTAGTCACAAATGAAGAAACAGTGATGATTCCAGATAATCACACAATGATTTCCAATTTTGATTTCAAAAGGCAATACGCAATAATTTACTCCCTTCTAGATTAACTTTCTTCCAATCAAACTGCTAGTTAGCAAAATTTATCCTCTTTCTCAGGATAGAAAAAGCATAGAAAAGGAAACTTGTCCTCCATTTATCAGCCTGCATGTTTATTTTTGCCATATGTGATGTGACTAGCAGAACTTAGGCAATGAAAACTTTTTAATCAAGTGAAGATCTTTGGAAATAAAAACCCAACGACCTGCTTCACTTTTCAGAGCACAAAGTCAAGAGTTATATACACACATGTAGAATCCAGTTTCATTTACTTAAATTTATAAGAAAAGGAAACATTCAGACAACGTACGAATCCCACAGACACAATAATATTACTGAAATAATTACAGTATTGTAATACTACAATAACAGAAACAAAACAAATATCTTTAACAATCTACACATTTACACAGATAGAACAAGCATATGTCATCTTCAACTGCAGAAGATCTCTCAGCTCACACAAATGAAGGTGTTTCTATTTGATACACAGTATTGCTCTTACCTCCTGATAAAACCTTGCAGAAACATGTTTTTATGGTCCTACCTATCATCAAAGCTACAGGGTTTTCAATCAGTAGGTATATGAGCCACTCCTCTATTTCTGTACCTGAAGTTAAAAATCTGAAGTTATTCTCCTACTTCCACTTGTCACTCAATATCTGCATTGTCAGATCTGAGTGCAGTAAAAACTAACAGTAATTGAAATACATAATGAGTATGAGCTATTGAGTAAGAGTGTCTGAAAGGTAGCAGAGATTTCTAAAGGATTAACTCAGCTCACCTCAGTTTCATCCACTCCAGGGACAGGCTTAAGGAGGAAAGGCTATAGCCAGCAGTCTTCTACTCACTGCAAAGTGAAGACAGTGCTGCCTCTGCCAAGCACTCCCAGACATGGGCCCTCCAGCTCCTGACTCCTGCCTTTCACTCCTGGAAAAGCCCTGGGGTTTCATGGGATAGATGGGCCTCACTTTAAAACACCAGCAGCATTTATTAGTGGTGGGAATGAGTTACTCCTACACTCCAAGGAATGAGTAAGGCAATAGGGAGAAAAGATAGATGGTGTATTTGTCCCTGGATTGTTGTTCATTTGCCTTGTTTGTTTCTCTTTCTTCTTCCTCCTTCCGGCAGAGATAGGAGAGGCTGGTTTCTTTCCTGCTGTCCAGACTTTATCTTCAAGAAATGTATTTGGTTTAAATGTATGAGAAATGTATGAAGTTTAAAAGTCACAGCAGAAAAAAAAAAGAAGCCTTTTCCACACTATCTATCCTATTAATCTCTATGAGCATGCATAATCACTTTTATTTTTTTCAAGCAAAAACAAAAATCACAAAGGGATTTCTTTCTCCCTCACAGTAATACTGCCTTGTACCTGGTCCCTGCTACTCAGCCACAGCCCTGCTTTCTTCCAGCCCCAAAGCACCTGTGGGGCTGGCTAGGGCAGGTGCCTCAGGGCTTGTCCATCAGCACTCTCCCTCGCACCTGGGGGAGCAGCTCAGCACCTGGGGGCTGTAGTAATGTTCCTCTAACAAAGTTACCTGCACTGCTCCCAGCTGCCCCTCACCAATCTGCAAACTAAGCCATATCCACATAGATGTTTATACCCTACAGGTCAGTCAGAAGCTTGAGGGTTATATTTCTGTATGCTGTTTCACAAGATGATACCAGAAGAGGAGAGACCACTGCTATAGTCAGGAGAAAAAGCTGGGAGAAAAAGAAACAAGTGAGCAGGAAAAAATGAGGGGGAGCACAAAAGGATGAGCAGGAGCTGGAATAGCATGTGAGGGAGAGAGAGGCCTTACAAACAGGCTGAGATAGCTGAAGTTTGAGAAAGGAAAGGTAGTTTAATGACAGTATTTGACTAGACTCCTTTGACATAGGCCAAGAAGGAAGATGAAAGATTCATGTAAAGATATCCTTGGGGTTAGTAAGAATGTGTGCGTTAGATTTAGAGCTTTCCGATTAAAATATTTTCATCAGAATTATGAGCAGAGTCAGCATCTTAATTTATAAAGAAATCTCCATTCAGGAAATTCGTAATGGCAGCTTTCACCATCAAGCCAGAATAGAAGATAGGATGTTTTTTATTTTTCATGTAGCACAGCAAGTCAAGGGATGGAAGGGCTCAATATGCCACGTAAGTGCAAAGTGGGGTGCGGGAGCACTCGAAGGGCGCCGTGGTCTCTCTGGTATTTCATCCCACCAGGACAGGAACTGGGGTAGTGCAATCCTCAGAATGAGCAAGTTCTTTATGGCCTCTCCTTATCATAAAACTAAGACACTAGAAAAGCATTTTATGAGCTATTCTGCCAACACCTTCTTTATCAAGCAGTTCATAATAACCTTGCTAGTTCCCCGTTTCATACAGACAGCTACAACTTTTTCAATACAATAAAGTCAACTTGCATAAATTTAAAACGTGTGTTAAAGCCAGAGCCAGCTTTATCAAACTCTCTTTCTGTTTCCATGCATATAGATTTCACTCACCTATTTTGCCAGGTTTGCATACTTTAGTTTCACATTCAGTCGCTTTTGATTCCTTTGGGGAAGCCTACACAGCTGTATACTCAGCTTTCTGGGCTTATTCTGTCAACAACTTTGCTATTAATTTTAGTTCTTCAATTGTAATGTCCATTTTCCAGAGAACTGCTATTTAAGCACCAAAAGTAATGGATACTATTCAGCATGACAGAGGATGAAATATTGCCTACGAAGAAGTCAGCAATGTCATGTGTTAACTCAGCATGAGAAACAACATAGGTTCTGGTCTTTGCATCCCACCCACCCCCTCCAAATGGTTGAATTAGTGAACAATTGCAGAGAGCAACTCTCATGCCCAGTGTGATATGCAGAAGTCAACCCATGCGGAGAGACCCAAAAGACCAGGATTTATCAATCTGGACAGATCAAGGGACAAAACAATCAGGGATACCTAAATGAGGAAGAAAGCGTGAATAATGAATGCAGACCTTGTATTCACAAAAATCCTATAATCTCGGGGCCCTTACGAGGCACTCCGAAAACAAGTAGGAGATGAAAGATAGAGACTGTCCCCTTACACAGGGGACGGTGAACTTGCGGACTCTGCTGCCCCGGGAGCTGGTAAGGACATGCTGTATCAGCAGGTTCAGAAGCAGATTAGACAAGTTTATGGGCAATAGGATGGAGAAGGTAGACTGTTCACATTAATATTGCTAATTCAACAACTACAGCTGCTGGGAGCACAAGTGAAAGCAGCTACACTCACACGTGCTCCCCGGGCAGTGCCTCCTATTGCAACTGTTGGAGCCAGAGTACTAAGCTGGGCTGACCCAGCTTAGTGCCCAGTAAGGCACTCCTATCTTTTTGTTTAGATGAACTTTTGAAAACAGTCATTTTCTATAACTCTTTAATATGGGAATGTTAGCTGACATTTATACCAAGATCTAGATAGTCACACACAAGTCATTTGTGAAAGTATGCAGCCAAAGCAGGATGTTGCAGAAGAGATGTGTGCAGGAATGTCAGAATGCATTAACCTGTACTGCATATAGATTAGGCAAAGAGTGGCGCTGCTGTATGTAATTCTGATATCCAGCCAACAATGTCAATCATATTTATCTGCAGGTATAGTGCATTGGTGTACATATACAAAAAGTTTTTCACAGTTCACTAATTTCCAACTGCAGACATCATACAAAAGAGGAACTTCACATTTAAAACTATTTCTGTGTCAAGCTAGCATGCAAACTTTGAGACTCGGGTTGGACAAGCCTTTAGAAAGACATAACATTGAGAAAAACATCAATATTCTTCCATGTGTAATTAGCATAGCAAGTTCTCTGAACAAAAGCCCTTCTTTCAACAGAAGTCCTCCCCAAACCACAAGGAGCATGGAAATAGATCTTAAATAATGCATCTTAAAATTTTCAGGTTATATTACAAACAGAGCTGCGCAAACGTTAGCATACGAAAAAAAGAATTCTAGTCAATTAGCACGCGCATCACCATTTAAAACCCCTTTGCTGTCATTTTCTGTTCCAGTCAGAAGAATTTAAGGTTCAGTTGTAACTCTTCCAGGATATTTATATTATAGTAATCCACTTTTCAAAAGTTTGGATCTACTTTACTTTCATTGAAATAGATGTTTCTAAAATGAAACATCTGGCTAAAAGCATAAGAGTTTTGGCATTGCTGGGCTTTAAATATCTTACATATATGAACCTATGTTGACATGCACATCAAAAGGAGAAATGTTAAGGAGAAAAGTTGTCATGGGCTTAATCTAATGCCAGCAAGACAATTGTTTTCTTCTGAAATAGGAGTATTACAGCAGCTTTCAAAGAATTTCAAAGGTACAACTCATCTTGCCTAGAGAATATAAAACACCAATTGATATCTACATAAATTTCCTATTCATTTCCATATAAATACATTTTGTCATTATGTATGGGCAATGTTCATGAAAGATCACTCTTTGAATACTACCTCRGTCTGATTGGATCAGGAATATGATAAAAATTTTATCAATAAGATGTTGGATGTGCACAGGCTAAGGCAGTCCTTTTAACTAGAACAAACTTATTTTGGTTTTGCGATGCTTTCCCCCTTTGGATGCTCAGAGCAGGAAATACACAAGGGAGGATTTCAGCAAAGGTGTTTCCAAGAAAATTATAGATACAAATTAAACTGCGGATGTGAAATGTTTTCTTTATCAGCATGGTGCATCTAATGCATTATGCGGAATAATTATTCCTTTTGTCCTCTCCATTGATGCAAAATTAATGTTATAAAAATAAATGGTAAATAAAATGGTAAATAAAAGCGTATGTGAAAATCTGAAATAAAAGTTGGCACTATAAAGCTGTTCAGTTCTGTACACTGATTTGCTAGTCTTTCAGAAGGGAAATTACTTAGAGGCCTTTTAAAGCAGCTTCAGTGCCTTCACTTTCAAAACCATAAGGATTTATAAAACTTTATAGCCTTCCAGAAATGCAGAAAATGTTTCCCTACAACATTTACATTTGATCTATTCCAGTGAAAATATCTGAAGACATTACAGATTCTCATGTTTAACCAATGAATCAAAACTAAAATATTGTGCAGTTTCTACACTCTCCTTAAAATATTCCCATACAAGTGTTAACAAAAGCAGAGTGTCCTAGGATCAAACAAGAAATGATGAAGCTGCTCTACAGGACTAGAAAAACACCTTTTTTTTAAGTCACAGTGCCAGCTTCTTCAACAAGAAAGCGTACTGTATAATTCCTTTAATAAACTGATTCAGCACTGCAATAAAACCAGTTATTTCTTCTTAGTCCCTTTATACTTATTCTAGAACCTGGCTCTTCTGTTAGCTAGAAATCCAAATTCCAGCTCAGATTTCCTCATGACCAGTTTATATTGATTTGTTTGTGTTGCAGGGGTTTATTTTAAATAACACTACTTTTGGGGGTATTTTCTCCTATGGACACATTTATAAGTCACATCTTCTCAGATTTCATTTCATTTTGCTAGGCTAAATAATGCATGCTAATGTAGTTTCTTCTTGCAGGTATGCTTATCGTTCTCATGTTCCTGATAAGTATTCTTTGGACTGGTGGCCAAAATGGGGAGCCAGAGCTGAACATGGTATCTACATGTTTTTCATGTAGATGTTTTATCATGCCTTGTCCAGTATGAATGCTTTCCGGTTTCAACTGGGCTTCAAGACTGACCAAATATTCCCATTTGCCCTTTTGTGCCTGGATCATATGGCTCACTACTAGTTATCACCTGTGATCACTTAATACACTCGAGTCTGTCCTTTCCCCTTGTTTCCAAACAAGGAGCTCCCAGTTTATATCAGGAATTGTAAGTAAACCCAAAGTGCCTGACCTTGCACTTTGTTCCATTAACTTTCAGCCTGATTCTAATACTCCAACCTAGAAGTCATCCATTTCTTCCTGTAAGTCAGTCCTGGCCTTTCTGCATTAGCAATGGCTCCCAACTGTACATCATCTTCAAATTTCATCAACTTCCTCCTGCTTTTTATGCCAAGGTCATTAATAAAAATATAAAACATATCCAGTCCCCAGGTTGATCATCAAGGAACTTCATTAGTACCCTCCCTTCCTGCCCTCCACTTCCCCTTTCAATAGGACCCACTTTTGCTCCCGCTTTAGCCAGTGTGGTTCTCACAGCTCTGGTACAGATCCCACTTCTTGCAGCTAAGCAAGGAATTCCCTACTGCTCCCTACCAAAACACTCTGCTGCAAAACACCTAGAATGGGGCAACATTTTCTACACAAGCTGTTATTTTAACAGCAGACCCCTTTACTACATTACTATCTAATTTTGCCAAATCCACCTCACAGCTTAGCTCATTCATCTCCACTTTAATTATATTTTCCCTAAAACACYCGTCCTCCAGCCTTGTGAGCACAGTGGATAGGATGCAGAAGGGTGTGTGGATTGGCACACCAGTTCCCATCCTCGGGGTGAGCTTGTTTTGGTTCACTTCCTCCATCCGCTAAGTAAGTGATAGGAAAGCTCAGAACTGTAACCAGTCTTGAAGAATCATTTTAAATAACGTTTCTTCCTATTTGCTTTTCTGCCAATAGATTGGAAGAAAACATGTATCACGCAGAGATCACTCAATATTTAGTAATCCTAGAGTGTTTGTTCGAGAGAGATCTTTATCTTCAGAAGGAAAAGGCAACACACATATAAAAAAGCTTCTGCACAAGAGGAAGATAAATAAAATAGCCTTTTCACTCTGGAAAAAGGATAATGCAGAGGAAATACGGTGTAATTCAATAAAATTAGCAATGTTATGAAGAAGCTGAACAGGGAATAACTAGTTATTATTTCTCACACTAAAAGAATAAAGTAGGGAGTCCACTTAAAATGATACAAAACTAACAAAAAGGAAGAATTTGTGGAAGTCAGAAGTAAGAGTGGCTTATGAAAGGAATTCGACCAGTTCATGAAAAATAGGCATCTCCATGTCTGTAATAAACCATAACGCAGCTCAAGATACTCTTAATCTGCCAGTTGCCAAAACAGACTCTTTATCTGTCCCTATAAGAACTGGCCACTGTTGGCACTTCATGAAATGGATATTTGGTCTAACAAAGTACTGCTCTCAGTAAAACATGATTGACTGGGACACCAAATACAGCTAATTCATTTCATGATCGGCTATATTATTCCTGTCACTAAACACAACTCAGCCTCTTCATCAATACATAGGAAATATCCCTTAGAAATTAATGGGACATATTTCCTTATTCCATTCATCCACCCACACAAAATTCCACATGACTGTACAATCCTATTTTATCATGGTCCACAACAATTTACTCAGCTCTCTGCCGAACTGAACTCAGTCCCATATCCCCCTTACACAGCACAGAAAGTATTTCTTCCTTTTAACTTCTGCATTACTTGAAACTGTGATAACAAAGCATAAACAATGAGCCATATATTGAAAAAGATGAAGGTCATTTTTGTAAGAAACCTTAGCACTTAGCCTTACTCTAATGAAGCATCTCATGTGCAATGCAGACTCTTTCTGACAGCATACCTGTAAGATCCAATACACTCTAGAGAGCTTCAGCTCAGCCAAAAATATGTTTCCTGCTGAAGCATAAGGCAAAGTCACAGCCCCCCGAAGGAGGTTGTGGGTGGAAAAAGAGATGGGGGCTGAATCATTTTTCTCCCCAAATCAAGAAATTATTTTGGCTTCTTCTTCGCTGAGGTAATTTTGTGTCCATGTAGATAATAATAAATAAATATATTGTAATCACTGTGGATTTATGAGGAAACTGAAGCTATTGTAGAAAGTAAGGCTTGGAAAATAAGCTGGCAATTATTCTGATGTGTCATATGCCCAACAAAAACAAGTTTAAATATAATTTCCCTTATTCATCTATACTTCAAAGTAAAAAATAAACAAACAAAAAAGGACAACCGCAGCTGGCATTAAACCCAAACTGTGTGGGCAGCTACACAATGTGCCCACTTTGCAGCCTTGCGAAGGAGGATTCTCAAGCTCATTACATGACTGACAAAGCAAATCTTACCCCAGTTGACTTATACACACCCTTGGCAACAGGCTCTCTTCCTGCTTATTTTTCTGTCATAAATTAATGTTTCAGATCCCACACCACCAGCTACACCCTGCTGATTTTGTATCATGCTTATGAACACAATGCAACCATTAGCGGGTTTCTGCAGATAAGCCACCACCGGAAAAAGAACCCTCACATTTTGGGTGGAAAAGTTCTCAGACTGACATCTTAATTCAGAGATCTACTGACTGGTGTGGCAAGCTGACTCCACCTCTAGGATGTCAACTGCTTCTGCCGTAGGTGTTAAGCTTCTTTTCAGCTTTGAAGAGCTTCTGTAGGAAAAGGTAAGTTTCAAAATATTAGGAAATAATACCATAGTATTTCCATAATAGGGTTGTATAGATGCAGTCTATAYTGAGGCACATCATCAGTATGAAACCTATGATCTGCTGAACTTACTTTCAAATGCTAAGACAAGTGTAATATTACCCCAACACTGTCCTTCTCACCACAAGAGCAGACTGCTGCAAGCTACTAACGGTCCTGGGCAAGCTGCTCAAGGTGACCCTGCTTAAGCAGGGGGGTTGGAGCAGATGATCTCCAGCCTCAGCTGCTCTGGGTGACAGTGCATTTCAGCACCAAGCTCCCCTATGCTGGGAGCTTTTGCATACAGGACACTGGACTAGGACCCCTACCAATATGCCACACAAGAAATGCATAGTTCTGAATTTCTCACACCATTTTATTCTCAGCTTTTTGCCATTTTGACTTTAAGCACTTTTCACTGCATGGTTAAGGGTAGAGTAGGTGTTTTTGCCATTATTGAGTTTTCCAAAGGACTGTAGATCTTTACTGTTATGTCAACCTTGCAGAGATAAGAAACAAGGAAAGAGACAGAAGGAAACCCAGCTATTTCAACTGTCCGTACTGAGCTTTTAAGTGGCCAAAGAATTGAATTTGCCCTGCCACAAAGCACAGATTACTAAAAATACCAGATCTTCCACATTCAGTGAAAATGAAGCTTTGACTGACTCAGTAGGAAAACTCAGCAAACAGAACAAACAGGATAAAACTTTCTGTAACAATATTAGCAGTCTCTCAGGACTCCACAGTCAAAGCTGACAAAAAGATAAACTTAAAATATCATTCTTTTGACTTCCATACAGTGGGAAACACCTCTCTAAAGAGGTGCATGAACAAGGCCTGAAAGTTCATCTGTTTTCTTGTTGAACATGGTGTTTCTGTTGCCTAGTGTTACAATCAGTGGCGCCAGTTTAATTACTAGTATTTTAAATTACCTTAGTAACATTACTGAGTATACTGAATATTAACTATCATAGCTACTTCTTTAGGGCTACAGCCTGAATGGATGTGAACCAGGACTCCTTGCRCCAAACGGTGCCTAAGCTGGGGTGCACTGACCCAGGCTCAGATGACAGAACAGCAAAGGGAAGACAAGTGTACACAGACTAACAGAGTGAGCAGCACGAGGCCATTTGTTACTTATACATTTATGTATTTGTTTCATGGGTAAGGTAGGATGTTATTACCAGAAGACCAGCTAGAGTGAAAAGGGGTTGCCTTAAATTTCCTCTTCTTGCTAGGAGGACTATAAATCCTTGCCAGCAGGACTATAAGTGTATATTTGCCCACATGAGATTTTACAAGGTTTTAAGGGCCAGGAACATTATCCTGCACAAAATGGGTTATGCTGTGAAGTTCCAGCTTCCCTGAAGTCCTCAGCAAAATTCCCATTGACTCAAGCAGAGCCAGGACTTCCTATCTGTTCCCAAGAGGTCAGCTGTGCTGAGAATTGTGAGTTGTGTGCATTGCAAAGAGAGAGTATCACCAACTCTTCAGCTTGCACTCGCTCTTCTTGTGATCGTTTTTGCATGTGGTGGTTTTAGCTTTGCATGCTTTACAGATCAAGAAACCACCACAGTATTCTGGTTTTGTTTTATTTATTTGACTCAATAATGAGGCAGACTTAGTTGCCATTTTCAAACTAAAAGTGCTGCAGGGGCAGAAATTAGACTAAACCTCATAATTCATCTGGTTTCTCACCCCCACCACCTCGCTCTTGTTGTAATTACCCATTTGCTACAGCTCAGTTACTAAAATTGTTCCCTTCTCCAAAAGAGCTTGCAACCTTGCTTCCTTCAGCTTCAGCTACCCGTTATCAAAAGAGTTTAAACTGGTCTTGCCTTACAGATGCATATAAGGAATCTGAAGACAAACTTACTTTTGGATGAACTACTGTCCCCAAAGGGACAGTGTTTGACCATGGAAAGGCCTCACAGTTCCTCTGCTGTGGTGCTTCTGAGGCACCACCGCCAGGCCCCTTGGCCTGCCCAACACACAGCAAGGAGATGGAGGCTAAGATTATCTGCATGAGTGGATAGTGCCTGAGGGGGACGTTTAGCAGGTTTGGTTTGCACAGGTTCTTGCGAACTCTTCCTTCACTTCTGCCATATACGCCTTTTTGCACCCCCTTAATTTCATTTTGAGTTTCAGGTTTGAACAAGAATGTTAAAAGCTCAAACTGAAACTCACTTGCAACCATGAAGTTTCATTTGCAAAATCCTGAGTGGCCTCCAAGTTACATGAAAGGTGCAGATTAAGGAATTTRGGTGAAACTTGCAACAGGCAAGTTTATATCTTAGTTTAGAGCAAAACTGGAAAGTAAGCAAGTTTGGTGTGGTTCTGTAAGAAACATTACATGCAGCAGTTCTCTGGCTTACTCTTGGTATGTGGAGAAATGTGCTCTCTGCACTCCTCTAAAATGCTGCAGTCCTCTAATATGCCAGATTATTTTTTCTTTAAAACCTCTGTTTAATATCTCTCCTCCTCATTCTCCCTGGAGCAGAAACAGCACCAAGACCTTTGGGCAATAAACTTTTATAACTAATTCCCCCCAAAGTCCCCCTTCTAGTTCTAGACTTGAGGGGTTCCCTGCTCATGGTTATGCACCACCTGTCATTATCTCCAAAGAGTAAAATGCCAAGGGTGGCCTTCAGCTGTCAGCTCTGCCCCTCTGAGCTGGGTGTTACAGGATGTCTCATTCAGCATTTGCAGTCACAGGAGAGGGGAGATTCTTTCGTTCAGAGTAGGGAATAGTCTCTGCAGCTGCAGAACACAGGAGGCCCAGGGAACGTCCTAAGGCCAGCAGCTGTGGAAGCAAATTTTGGCTGCATTGGTCCATTATTGTTGATGCACATAAGGCATGAAAATCAGACTCAGGAAATAGTACACATGTGAAAACTTTTGCAGTCTTAATTTTCATATTTAGTTATGCAACTGTATAATAGCTAGATATTGCTTTGATGCTATACTCAGTATTTTTGGTGCTAATAAAAACTTAYATCGACCTTTGCAGTGAAATCATAGTTAAAGGAAAATGCAGTCCTGCCATCTCCCTGTTTAACTAAACCAATCCACAAGCACCATAAGCGTATCTTGAAAATGTCACAAACACAAAGGTAAGCTAGGTTAAACATTTGTTCTTTCATGCTGTTATGTATGAAATTTGAAAAAAAAAAAAAAAAAAGATTTTATTCTCACTGTACTTTGAGCACCAACCAC
The DNA here is from genome assembly GCF_003342845.1 of Nothoprocta perdicaria. Taxonomy (NCBI): domain Eukaryota; kingdom Metazoa; phylum Chordata; class Aves; order Tinamiformes; family Tinamidae; genus Nothoprocta; species Nothoprocta perdicaria. Next base: position 543,376 of record NW_020455655.1, read on the forward strand.
TTACCATCATGCTAAACAGCTCACCAGAATGGCTGTACACCCAACTGCAGGCAATGCCCATCTTCCAGAGGCTTTCTCGGAAAACAATGGGACAACAGTGAACTCCATTATGGCCTCCAACAATGAACACCATATTCAGTGCCACTCCTTCTGTAGTACTCCTGGCTCTACCATGATTCACAACTCAGAATTCAGACAGATTTGCTGGCACTCTTGTCAAATTGCTTGAGTTTTCCTGCAAGCTTTGGACTAACTCATACAGCTGATTTGCACCTTGATTTCAACCCCTATAATGCAGAGGTGATTATCATCTAACTTCAGACAGCTGTGCGTTTACCTCAAGGCCCTCTCATACTCTCAGGTGCAAATTCAGAACACTATTAGCAGCAGACATAACCCCCAAAAGGCCTAGGCAGACATTTTCCCCAACACTTTCAGGCAAATAGTGGACATGTTTTTTCCATTTCCGCTCAGTTTCGTTCTGAGGCGAAGCAGCAAGGGCTGCCCCTCCAAAGTGAAGCCCAAGCAGCAGCATGTTCATACCTTGCAGAGCCAGCCAGCAACTACTAAACAGAAACTTGCTCAACAGCTGAATGACAGAGGCATAAACTGACTCACTATGCAAGGACAGCCAGAGAAAGAGCCAGAGAGAGAGAGAGAGAGAGAGAGAGAGACAGATCCACCAGCTTCCTCGTGCTGGCTGTGCAAGGAAGAAAGGAGCCCATGGGGGTAGAAGAGAAGGATTCCACTCCTGTCATTTGGTTTCATTCTCTGATGAATTAAAAACTACCTCTAGCAAGCTTTGCTCCTAACTGATGCTGCCTCCTCCCTGTGGTGCCATGTCCGCTGCTCAGCTTGGCAGATCCTCTCCTTCTCTGCCTCATGTACCCAGGCTGAGATGGGGACATTGGTGGCTGCATGAGGGGGACCCAAACCCTGCTGGCTCCCCTTGGTTTTAGGCTTATGTCTAGGACTGGTACTTACAACTTTGGTGGCACACGCTCGCCAGGTAGCATCTCCTAGCCCACATCTGTGGGAGAACAAGAATGTAAGATGGACACTGTGGCATGGTGCTTCCCAACTTGTGACTTTAATACAAAGCTTTGCAAGGTTGCTTCTGACACAGGAAATGAAAATGTTCTAGGTGGATGTGGACAACTAACCACAGACACTTGCATAGACACCATGGAGAATATGGTAGCTTTGGTACCTGAAAAGAACTGAGCTCAGCAYAGGGCAGCTCTTTATCTCCATTTGATAGCAGTTAAAATTACTCCATCTGATCCCACCCTAAAAAGACGATTGAAGCTGCATCTCTGGTTAGTGGAATTGGGCGTTGAAGCTGGCCAGCTCTAGCTAGCACCTTGCTGTGTGGCAAACCCATACGGCCCATTCCCTACAGACAAGGGAATACACACAACAGCTCCTGAAGAGGCTTCCAGGTTTTAGTGCTGCTCATCCTGGTACTCTCGCTGATGAGATGGTGCCACGCATGGGGAGAGATGTTCACTAGTTTGTCTTGGGCTGATGATGTTTCTGAGGGCACAATTTTCACTTCCAAAGGTGCAAATCTGTCATGATATACTGTGTACTTCATGAGTACCCAATAGATCACAAGACATTAGAGAGTCCTGCTGGAGACGAGATGAAGGAAAAGACTTTCCTAAGGGAATCTGAAGAAATTAAGTTTCGCCTTCTCTAATGAAATAAACACCAGAATATTTATTTTCTGGTCTTCATTTCATATACGTGATGATTTTGAAATATTTCTGATTATTTTATAAACGTAAAGCAAAATGAAATGTTCTTTACACATCCCCAAATAAACATCTCTCTTTTTTTTTCTTTCCCTGCCATACACACACACACACACACACACACACACACACACACACACCACTATTAAAAAAAACTTCCTTCCACATCCTTCCTTTGTGGTTGAGAACTCCTTTGGGGCAAACAGCTCCCATGAGAGTGAACAGAACACTTGCCATTGCCTTCAGTGAGAATAAGACTGTGCCCCTTTCTTATAGCAGGCAGAGAGTTAATCGAACAGAGTTGAAGATGTATTATAGGAGACAGGAGTAAATCAAATTATATGAAAACATTCCCACGGTTTTGATTTACTTCACAGAAAGAAGCAAAATATTAGACATCTTATATTACTTCACATTTGCCTGGAGGGTAAATGTGAGGTAAATGTTCAGAATATTCTAAAAATGTAGCAATAAGCCCTTTCCACTAAGTTCTGTATGATTTCTGCATTACTGAGAATATATTATTTTTCTAAAACACTGGGTAGCCATCTATAATCCTGTCTCAGAGGCCAATAGATTCCACTGGTTTAGATCTGCTATTCCTTTACAAAACTGAAATAGAGAAATTAATTAAAATCATAAACAGAAGGTCTCTTTTGTAGCCATAACCTGGGCATGTTTGTAGCGATGCTGACATCTACTGGGGGAAAGTGAATTTTCACATTTTAGCAAATGAAGATTTCAGCAAAGAGGGGAGAGCTGGTCTTTGTTCGCTGTTCTCTCATTTTGCTTCTTATTCACAGTACTCATGTTTGCATACATATCCAATCTGAATCAATACTCAGCTGACTCATCTAAAGTCAGTTGGTCAAAAGATATGTTATTGGGAAGACTTAACATAGTATATGAAGAATATACTAGAGACACATATTCCATCTATGAATCCTGCAGGTTGCTCCCTGTACTTTCAGGAGTCTGAATTCCTGGATTGACATGTAGCTTCAAGAAAACAGGGATACCTAGTTTGTACTCACTGCACATAAAGCTCTCAAACTATGGCAGCTGAAGATAAAAGCCCATTGCAAAACACTGAATTTAGGATACTGTGCTCCACTACAGAACTCGTGTCTAGGAACTTAATTTTGCAAAGACAACAGCAAAAGTCTGTGTACGTCAATTTGAGTAACACCAAAACTGAATCATGAAAAAGTAGTATTATACAAAATTCTAATAGAGTTAAAAGTTTGTATTTCCTCCATATCTGGGCAAATTTCTCACCACCTAACTTGGTCAGAATTTATAGAATTATAAATAAAAATGAATTTGACCAATAAATATTTCTAGAATAAAGCAACACTATCAATAAAGCAACTTGTTTTCTGTAGTATATAAATATTTACAGTCAAAATAGTAGTATTATTACATTGTAAGATCTGTTCTATGCTGAAGTTGCCCCTTTTACCTTGACAGGAACAGGATTTTAGACAGTGTCTGCACAGGCTTTTCACAGCTCTTGTTCAGATTCTGAAATGGATAAAAATATTTAAATGAGATCTTTGGTTTATGTGTCTGATGAAGAAACTATCGTAACTCCTAAATCCAGCCTTTTTATGTGCATCAATCCAGCAGATAAAGTCAATATTCAGACACAAAACATCAGTGGGAGTTAACTGTGTATCATACGTACTTCAAACACTGCAGCACGATGGTGAAAACCATCTCCTAGGGCTCTCTAATGTAAGGTGCCTCCTTTGTGCCTATGTTCCAGTTATTACCTTGAAGTTTTCTTGGTACCTAAAGCTTGCTTGACTTCTCCACATTCCACATGCCAATTTTCTGAGGGCTCTGCAGTTCTGGATTTACTCCTCACATGGGATTCCCCAGTATTTGTATGGTCATCACTTGATCCAGCACATGCTCCCATTGCCACATGGGGTTTGGCACAGCAGAGGCTGAGCGGGTAGCTCTGGGGCTGATGAACTCTTCGGGGCTGTAAAATAAACAGCCTTGACTCTCTGCAACAAAGCAAATTGACTTCAGCTGAATTCTGCAACCACCTCTTTATTGTCCCACATGATTTCAGGGAAATGACAAGTCACTCAACTCTGAAAAGGCAACCTAGGAACTTGTCTCCTGCCAGGAACCAGACTACACATCCAGCCTATCTAGAACTACTTCCCAATGGATTCCCTCTTCTGCTTCTGCACGGCTCTTCCAGAGGGGACTTTTCACACGGTACATGGCATGTGCCCTCCGCTCTGTGGACAGATCTCGGCAAACCATAGAGTKCAGTGCTCAGCGCTGCCACATCTGAAACTCTGAAAATCTCAAAATGTCATTTATGTATTCACATCAATCCCCTCTAAAGGGGCATTTAGGAGGGCTTAAATACCTAATGGAACAAAGTCCCACAGCCTGGCACTTGGATAGGCTTCCAACAGAGCTTTGCATTTAAAAAACACACAAGTCAGAAATAAAGAGGAAGAAGCAGATAAATCTGAACAACTGTTCCTGAACAGAAATCATTTCCTTATTCTATTATAAACCTATTTCTGATTACCTAAAGGGGATGTTAAAACATTTGGCTTTCTAGAAATAACTTGGTTTCAGAGATGAATCTCTGAAAAGTTTCCTTCTGGCTTGCACTCATTACAAACCAAGGCACTCATTAGTATCAACATTTTGGCAATTCTAATAACAAAGACTGCCAAAAGTATGTTGTCTATCAAATGTACACGAAAGAAAGATGTTAGAATATTAACAACAGATGTCACAGAGAGCTTCGGAGAAAAACCCATGCTCCCTACGTGCTCTGCAAGGCAACTTGCACAAAAGCTCATAACGGATCAAATTAATGGATTTAGTCCAAATAATTTCAAATGCTTTATATGTTTGTAAACTTACCTATAAAATATGTATATTTAAAAATTTGAAAAATGAGGATGATGCCATAATTTGACAATGGCCTTATATATTAAAACTGAGAACTTTAACAATTCAGTAATACATTAAAATTACTTTTTGTAGTCTCTTTTTAAACCACTATGCCCTGTTTCAAGGACAGTGTGCAAGATTTTTCCAGTTACTGAGTACTCACATTTTAGTTATTATTCTGACAAAAGAACTCTATAAAAACTGCTTTTTAAAAGAACATCTACATACTTTACTGAGGGTGACCGTTGCCTAAAAATAATTATCTAAAATTAAGGGTTTTGTTATCAAAAACTAGAAAAACTTAGAAGACTTACAGAGGCCTTTTGAGAGGAACAGAAATTGTGTTCATCTTCTGCYCTTGTTATTTTCTATACTGACAATTCCTAACAGTAAAAAATAAAGTAGCTTTTAGGTTTTTTTGGAATCCCAAATTCAGCCATTTAGATCACAAGAATAAAAGAAACAAAATATTTCACATGTAACAATATTCAATGAAAAGATCATTTAAAAAGAAACTGAACATTGTGAAGCCCACAGAACACCGACAGGCCAGGACAGTGCTGTAGCTCTTACGGGCTGTCCAAACATACTTTAAGCCCAATATTTTGAACAGAATCATCAAGGTAAACTCAAGTGCAGCAGTTTGAACTGCTGAACATCATTTTTTGCTTTTCTCACCAAAATTGAGTGGAGGCGAAACTCAGGAAGGAGTGGCTCAGCATGAGGTAGAGCTCACCACCCATTTGCCACCCTGAAATGATGGTTGATACTATAGCAATGTAATAACATGATGCTAAAGCATGATAACACAGCAACAGTGGCAACAGAACTAATATTCATTGTTCACACAAGTTTTAAAATCTCTGCTTGCTTTTCTTACCACACGGCGCCAGCAGGTAGCACTGGGGCAGCACCCACCACGCAGCAATCATGGTTTCCCTGCTCAGCAAAGGGACCTCGGGCCACCCTCAGCACCACAGAGAGACCAACTCCTCTTGCCCGCTTTCAGTCGCCTTCTCCAGCAGTTGTTCATGCTGCATTTTGCTCCTTTCCCATGTTCAGTAAGGTGACGTTGAGCCAAGGTGTAGGATTTACCTCAGGCCAGCGGTGGCAGCTTCCATTTTGTGTGTGGTGAGCCTCTGCAGGCGCYGGCACCATTCCCGCCACGCTGGCTCACCCCAAAATGGCGGTCAGCTGTGCAGAGGATAAGATCTGCCAGCTGGGGCACATTCAAAGTTTTTCCTCAGCTTTCCATGAGCTGCCGCCTTGGTGCAGCGGAGGCCAGTTTGCGCTGTCCCTGATGGGCAATGGCTGTGGCTTCCTCACAGGGACAGGGCCCYACAGTCGCCTCATGGCCTCATCATGGGGACAGGGCCTAATGGTCTCCTCATGGAGACTGGGCCCTGGCACAATCTCAGGCTTTTGGGGCCCTCAAAACCCCCATGAAAAAGCACAGTGCTGGGATTCAGGGCACTGCCGGAGCGCTGATCTCCAGGTTGTGAAGTAATTCCTGATGGAATCAGGACCCATGGGTGATGCCATGTTACACAGAGTCAGCGCAGTTAACAGCGGCACTGTAACACAGGCAAAACCATCTTGGCATGGCTGGGAAGAGCGCTCAGTCCTCAGCAGAGACCTGGATCTCTGCCACTGGACATGGTCATATGTTCTTTGATCAAAGCTTGTGCAATGCATTAAATGCCATCCGACCCTGGGCTGCTCTGGGACACACACTGTACCTACCAACATCTTGCATAACTACTACAAATGTCCCTCTTGCTGCTGCAGCCACGCAGTACTGTATAGGTTGCATATTGAGTTGGGTGATAAAATGCAATCTGACTCTCTTGTCTCCTGCAGTGTCAGCAGTGAAGCTATTTAGTTGGACATCAGTTTATGAGTTGCAATCAATCACGTGTTGAAGTGAAACCTAGTTTTAAGGCAGAGGTGTCACACTGACCTTCCTGATTCACAGCTAAAGAAGGTGTCTAAGGTGCTGGCCCAACCTCTGCACAGCAGAAGCAGGAAGCCTCCAGGGCTGGAGCCCTGCACTTCCTGCACTTCCAACGTGTGGCAGGGACCTATGGATCACACACACAGACCTGACAGACATATGTGGTGCAGGCTGAAACACCAACATTGCGGGATCCCTCCAGATCTATGAAACTGTATCTCCCCTTTTCAAAAGGGAGAAACATGAGGTTCAGGCGAGGGTCTCCCACAGATCCTTTACTGACAACAAATCCACTGGCCAAAGCGGAACCTGATGCCTCTCTGGCAGAAACCTGCCTTGTAGGTTCCCATTATGTCAAAGGCCAAACACGATTCCTAACCCCAAGCAGCTCCTGCTAGACGGAGAACAGAGCTCCTCTGAACACAGGGCTCATGCCTTCGTTGTTTTCTCCGTTTTGCAGGAGGATTGTAACATCCTAATAATAATACATGCTGCTTCCCGTGATTGAATTTTGTGTGTTTGCTTTCATAGAAAGGCAAATTGTAGTTTTACTTGGCAATATTTAGATTTTCAATAGTAAAACTTAAACATTTACTATTTAAATATGTTTTCTTCATCTTGCTCCTTAAAAAACTTTTTCTGCATTCTAAGTAAACAGAACAAATGTCAGCTTGTAATGTATATAACTAAATGTTTGTTATCTTTGGATCTCTACAAAACCTTATATATCACTTAGGAAATGAAAATATCCAAATAGAGGAAAGGCATAACATTTAAAATGTGTACATGTCAAGCATCTCAATAGTCACTAAGTACAAGCCCATAAACTGCCCACTTCCTCTCTACCCCATGATGGTTTGAGTCAAAAGAGGGGTCAAGGCAGATAGTTTGAGTGTTTTTGCCAACAAAAAGACTACAAAAAGAATGCCTAGGCAGAATTTATATCGGACTAAAAATAATTTACAGTTAATTTTATTACTATTCTCTATTGGCAATTTTTGTTCTTCTCGGGAACAAGTAATTAATGTTGGAACAGGGCAGAACTGATAGGTGAAGAAATTACCCAGACTGCCCCATCCTTTCAGCAAGATCAAAAAGCAAAACTGGAGGAGGTAACCAGCACTGCCAATGTGTTTCACATTCAAGATCTGATGAGCAATTTCCATTAAATTCCACAGGAGCTAAGGCAGCCAAACCAGACCCTCAGGTTTTAATCCCAGATAGAACTGAAAACAGTGCAGCCTCGAAAGATGAGAGTATGCTGCAGTTATGGCATAGGACAGCACAGAAAACAATAGCACAGACATAGCAATTCATTTGCTTGATCAGTACAGAGCTGTTCTTTGCGATCAATATTTTATCCAGTGGAGTTTTAAGCACTCCCAGATGAGATCTCATCACCTTCCCATAGGGGATCAATCAACAGGTAACTCCTCAGTTACAAGAACTTTTGCTTAATAGTCACAATCTAAATTTTCCTCTTAGTTTCATCCATTCAGCTTTATTTCTTGTCTTTCCTCAAACACATTAAGTAATAATCCTCTAAATAATTTGTCTTCCTCCTCTGTGCTCTTACCACAATGAATAGATTAGATTGTCTGAACTGTAACACTACAAATTTCCGGTGCATAACTCTAGCAACAAGGAATTAGTTATTCTAATAAATACAGGGTTTTAAGTAGGAGAAATGAATTACCAAGCTAGAGATCAATGAGCAAAAGGTGAAACTGCCAAAAAGATGCTCTTATTAGATTATCAGACTCAAGACTGATATATAGCTTTCACTGTGCTTCCTTATTCATCATTTTTATAGTATGAAGAAAGGGTTACAAAGCACAGATTGCCTTTTTTTAATTATCATGGACGTTTTAGACTGGCTCAGATCAGGTTAACCAGAASAGGTAGTATTTTTTTTTTCCAAACATGAAAGCAGAAAACATATTTGATTAATCTGGGAGAACTGTAATTGTACTGAGCAAATGCCCATCAGAGTCTATACAACAGACTCTGTAATGTCTACCTGCAGCAGCCTAATCTGCATGCCTAGGACTTGCCCAGAAACAATAACCTGCTGGGGAGCCTAAACCAGACTCAAATTCATGAATCTTAGCAGTTAGTCCAGGAGGGACTTTATGAATTATATGCAAACACCATTCTCTCTTCTAGCTTGGAAAGGGATGATGACAAAGAGATCAGGCTAAACCAGCTGTTCCCTAAAACTTTAACTTGTTGGTATAGTGCAACTCAACCACCAGTTAATGACACTGGCAGCCAGTCTAAACTGGTGCTTCTACTGGTGACAGCCCAGGCAAGAAGCTGTAGGGACTTGTGCCAATGCTGGCAGCCTAGGCTGTGGGAAGCATAAATTAAGCTGAGAGTGGCACTGAGGATTAGTCCTAAATTGTCCTCACAAGAATCCCCCGTTTGTCCAGGCTCCCTAGCAACAAAGACAGATTGTGCCAAAATAAGAAAACAAAAGAACATGCATGAAAAAGTCAATTGAACATGTAGCAACTCTGCAGCCTCAGATTCATTACTCCTGAATAAGTCATGTTGCAGTTATACACCACACTAGAGGCTTTGCTAAGACATARAAAGTTGTACAGAAACAGTGTGTGCATTTACTAGCCATTTCCTCGTCACAGCTGCATTATCAGGACCACATCTGGATTGCAACTAGTGTTTCAGTCTTTCAGCCTTATTGTTATCTCTTAAATACTTCAGTACCTCTAAACATCTCTTAACTGTCTGTAAAGGGACACCGCATTCTTAGCAGTATCACATGTTCCAATACACACAAAAAAAAAGATAAGGAAAAAGACCTTTAAAACTATTGAGAATAACTTTTAAAAACTTTACTTGTAATCTTCTTTTCAGCACAGTTTAAGTGGTTTCCATAGCTGGAATGAATTACAGTGCACTGCCAGGATTTCCAGCAAAGGCCCTTCCACCCCAGGAGAAGTTCAGTTGCATTCTGTTTTAATGGCTCTTGGCAAGCTTGCACTATTGTTTTTGTACAAACAGAAGTAAATTTGATATAAATAAAAATGGAACTTTATGTGAATGAAGCAAACATCAAATTCCTTAATCTTCAAAAGAAATTCTATCCCTGAATAATTAACTATGATATATTTATAAAACTAGAATAATTGAAAACAGCATTCGAAGCTGATTCATGTAGACTGCGCTGAAATATTTATTATTGCAAGTCCAGAAGATCTGTCTGGATTTTGTCACTGGAAATGTCTAAACTCAGTGTCCAGATGTTTATTTAAGTTGCTCCCACATAGTTCTAATGTCAATTACCAGAGGTTATCAGAGAGCATCACTGTGTATCTTCCTTGACTAATATTCTCATTTCTTCTGCATCTTTGATGTTTTCTTTCATTAAAATTCCTGGCTCACTGCCACAAAAATCTGCAGTGCAGGCAAAAAAMTGGTCTGCAGGCATGACATATGATGATGCCCTCTGTCTGTGCAAGGATAATATTTATCATCAGCTATCATTTGAGTAGTACTATGATTGGTATAATGCCAATTTAAAGCAGCACAGAGAAATACAGAAGAAACCAAGGAATGAGAACTTCCAATATGAAATAATTTGGGTCAGTGAAGAAGATATCACTACATTAAGTGAAGATTTCATGAATCTGTTTCTTTTCTTTCTTCAAGAGAAAGCAGAGGGAAAGCCAACGACAAAGTAATTTCACACATAATTACAAAAGGAACTGATGGATTCACACAACTACACTGAGACTTTTATAGTAACCAGGAGACAACACAGGACACTCATAACAGTGACTTAAACAGAATGAGCTTCTCACACAGTCTGCAAAAACTTCACAATATCCAAATGCAAAAAGCTGCCTAGCACAGTTCATTTAGATACATGTCTCACCCCAAATTAGCTAGTTCATTTGGTTTACAGGTAAATTCCATATGTATTTTTAAGAGTTTGCAAGACAACAGCAGAAAATCAATGCCAATTCAATTCAAATGGAAACAGGGATATGATTTAGGAAAATAGTCCTGATACTACTTCATGTTTTAGTGTTAAGATCCAAATATATTAGATTCTTCTCTTGATGAGCAATGTTACTCATTTCAGCTCCAATCAATCACTAAGAGTTAAGATACCTGAGGACTTAAATGGCTAATGCTATAAATGATTTAGGAATCTAAATTGCATTGATTATGTAATTTACTTCCCACCTTTCACTGACAGTTTGGAAAAGATGTGTTCAGCTACCAGATAATGCCCTGACAGCAAAGCATCCAGCCTTCCTCGGAGTCATTTTCCCTTACTGAGGTCTTCTACAAATGGTGTCATCACATCTCCAAATTCTGTGTGCCCAAGGAAAAATCCCACAGCTTCTCTCAAAAAAAAGTATGGACAGAAATTTTGCAACTGAAGTTTCTATTCAGCAGAAGTTTACAAATAAATTTCCTATCATGTGCACAGCCTTAGGGACTCGGCCAAACCTTGGGCTTCAGCTATGGCTCGCCATGGCCTTGATCTAATAAGCAACTACATTAATACCAGCTGTGTGGATAAAAGGATGAAATACGAACATGTTCATTAAGCATTATGCCCCTCCTGATCTCCCTCATGAGATCGGTGGAGATGTGCCAATTTGCACTTGATGCAATTATGGTCCGCAATATCAAATCTGAAAGGAAAACAGCCAGAGTGTCAGGCAGTACAAATTTGTATGAATTTCCTCTGTAAGAAATCTCTTATACTTAGTGCTAGAGGACATACTTGCTTACATCCAAATGTCCAAAAAAATGAAATAGCTCAAATTAAAAAATAAATTTGCCTCCCATACATATTTCATTGTTCTTTTTTGTGCCATCTCCTCACTAATTAGTCTACAACTCTCATCCTTGCACTCACTTGTGCACAGAGATGAAACTAAACGCAAACCAGTATTGCAGTTCACCAGAGCACTTACACACACATGAATATTCCTAGAGGAATCAGGYTCCAACCTCAGTGCATGCCTTCATGCTTCAGCAAATCGAGGGCCAAGTTAGAAAGATCTTGATAACCAAACAATCAAAACAGATGTTTGAAACAAGAGATCATTCAATGTCTGAAAAGATCTGCATGTGCGTGGAATAACAATTACAGTATTTAGAAGGGAGTCAAGGGGAGTTAGGCACTCATATCCCATGGAAAATCAATGGCAGTATGAAGTGTTTGGACTGCAGTCAGCTAACATTTGCCTGCCGCGATGTCAGCAGTGACATAGCACAGCAGAAGTGTGAGAAGAAAACTCAATCAATAGCCTACTGAAAAAAAATACCACAGCAATATATATATACACACACACACTTTTTTTCCCCAAACAAGCTAGCTTTTTTACTTCCTTTTGCCTCCCAGATCGTGGGAGTTCACAACACAAATCCAAACATAAGGAAACCAGGAAATCTCCGTGGTAATCCCCACACAGACTATCCTAACAGCARTGGCCTTGCAAGAAAATGCTAACCACAAACTCCTGAAAAGCACAGTTTAGTTCCCACCTCCTTGGAACAAGACCACACCATGCGAGTCCTCCCTTCCCCCAACCTTTGTCTTTCCAAGGTTTCATCTTCGAAAAAATTATACTTCCTTCCTAGTCTGCTCAAGAAAAGAAGCAAGGCTGGAAAATTTGGGAAAAGCCACCTTTTATGACAACACAGTCCCTAGGGTAGTGCATGGCATATTACAACACAGGACTCCTATTCCCAGTCCCTTTTATACCATACCAAAAGGCCAAGAACTCAATGATCCAAGGGCTCTCCTTCCAGACCCTGGCTTGTCTGAGGCAGAGTATGAACTAGGTGTAGCTCACACAGTCAGAAACATCCAGAGCAGGATTCTGCCATGCTGCCTGCCTCTGGCAACAGCCAGCATGGCCACGTAACTGAGATGACAACCAGCCTCCTGCATCCACAGAAAGGTCACTGCAGCGGAGGGGCAAAAAACAGAGCATCCGACTCTCCTCCTACACCTCAGTTGGGTCTTCCCTCCTCCTCAAGCCTGTGAAAGGCTGCCAGCTTGTGGTACATCTGTGACATGGACACTGTTGGAGACTTCCATGCTGAAACMCCTAACTGCCCGCGGGCTGCCACCGAGCAACCCAGCTTTGTCGTGGCTTCCACACCAGCACAGACACCCGTCAGTGGCAGTGTTCCTGCAGCAGGTTCAGGGGTTGCACAGCACAGAGACGTGCTTCCTAATTTCTCCATATGCATGCCCCATATCCTCCACGTGGGAATCTGCAGCTGACATTGCTGATTTTAATTGCACAGCCAGCAGAGGCAGTTCACAAACTATCAGACTTAAAACTACTAATACCAATCTACTGAGCTGCAAAACAAGCAACAATTCTGCATCTTTTCTGTCCTATAGTCACTCTTATAGTCTGGGAAAATAATCAAGTACAGCAGCACTCAGCACTTAGGCTTTTCTGCTTTCTCATGTTATTTCCCAGCAATTTAAAATAATTTCCAAGCTGCTGATTCCTTCAGATCATGTATCACCAAAGCTGGCAAAAACAAGATACTACAGCTGCTCCCTCTCATAGATACCTGCCTCTCGTGCTATAGYTCTCACCTTTGTGTCATGCTATTTAATACCTGTCTCCATGCTATCTTTCACACCTGTGCGATTGCCCAGCTTGGGATCTTACAGATCTTCTCACTTATTTACATTCCTCCAACTTTTCCTTTCCTATAAAGCAATTCTCCTAATTCCAGTGTTTTCAGTGAAAAAATGACTATTTTATCTCAAATTTGACTTCAAACTTTACATGATCAAAACATAATTCACACAAGAAATTACTTCAGCAACATACTTTTAATTCTTTATTTTCTATTGGGTTATAGTCCACTCCAACACAGCAGGGCAAGCTCCTCAATTCCCACGGTATGTTTTGAAATGTTCTGGAACTGAAGAACTGTGAAGTACACAACAGCAATATCCATACTTGGTCAGAAACTTAATTTCATGCAACTAAACTATTTCAGGATTCATCATCATCTTCTCTAACCTATTTCAAACTTTTGAATTGAACATCCTCCTCATCATGGGACTCATTTTATACCTGTTTCTCTGCTTTAATCATTGCCAACATACGAATTCCAAGGACATGTACATGTCTATGCTCAAAAGCCAGGACAAAGGTGCCCCCACGAAAGTCCTTCAACCAACAACTTACAGTTTACCCTGCGGCTTGGTTTGGCATCCACACAGCACTCCTACTCCAGAGGGCTCCTGCAGCACTTTGCTAAGCAGCTGCTAATGGCACAAGGAGTATGTAACACACTTCACCTGTTAGTAGGTGAATTTATTTATTTATTTAGAAATTTACCCTTTCAGGGGATCCACTTCGGCAAAGTTCCACCATGTGAAATGCTGTTGAGACATGGATCAAGAAAACTGTCTCTGCTTCAAAAGTTTAGAAAGCAAAAATAAGCCTAGAAAGCACATGGAAAGTAACATAATTTTTGTTAGCCTGAGAAGGCAGGGATCAGCAGCAGCCCAAGTCAAGCTAGCTTTCAGGAATCTTCAAAATTAACCCTTAGCTGCATGCCTTTGCACGAATTCCTTTAGCATGAAAGAGCCAGCATGGCAAAATTACAAATAACTTCATGCATCAGCAGAGGGAAAGCCAACATAGCTCTCAGGCCTTGATCAGCACAAGAGGCTGGAGGAAGGCAAGGGTGATGACAAGGCTCAGCAGGACTAACATGTAGCGGCGTGGACAAGAGCAAGGTGAGAAGTGACCTGCACCCACAGGAGAAGAGCGCTCCAGGGGCCCAGGGCCCGGTGCAGCACAGGGACTGAGAGCAGATTAACACGTGTGACTGAGGGAGCAGACCGGCCACCAGCGTGGATGCCAGCAGATGAAGGTGAATGACTGACAGTTTGCCACATATCAATGCTTCATGTTTCATATCTCAAGATATTCAAATGAGCAAAGTATCTAGATGTCCTGGTGCACAGCTGGTACCTAGATGGGAGCTGCAGGAAGCAACAGGAGGAGGATGTGTGAGAGGTGGCAGACACAGGGAGCAACAGGTGACAGGGTAGGGATTTTACCACAGGGACTGCACAGGAGAGTCCCTTGGACTGCAGCATTTGGGAAAGAGTAACTGCCTGCTACCAAACTGGTGGTGATGCAATTAGCTGCTTTTTASCCTTGGAAAATGGTAGAAAGGCTCTCGTCCCACATTTCTAAACAATAGTGTGCAGCTTTTTGCATGACTTGCATGTGGAGGATCCTTGATTTCCAGTGATCCCATTCCAGCAGGAAGATGTATCACCCAGGCAGGGCCTTGTGCACACTGCTGCCCTGCACAGGCTGCTGCAGCAGTTCCTCAGGAATGAGATTTTGACAGGCCCTATAAAGAATCTCTGGAGGTTCTGTTAAAAAACAAAAATCAATTCATAATAGGCTTCAAATAAATAATCCTGATTCAAATACTAGTTGACACTGGAATATCATTGTGAAATATTTCTCAATGCTGTTGCTCATCTCTCAAAAATTGTAATAAAAGGCAGGAAAGGAATAATTGTAAGGAATAATTTTATCCTTAAGGAACAGCAAAATCTGCAAACTTCACAGGACCTATTTTCTCAAAAAAAAAAAAAACCCCACAGAATGTATCTCTATTGATTTACATTATCAGAATATGAAAAAACAGTATTTCAAAATTTGAAACCAGCGTACAAAAATATGGAAAACCGACAAGGCCTTTAATATAAATATTAAAATTTTCTGATTCATCTGACCTCTTGATGTGCTTTGTAATAATCACCAGAAGGAAACAGCAGTGTTCCTTAAAGTCCAAACAGAATCCAAGTTACAAAATAAC
Organism: Nothoprocta perdicaria; assembly: GCF_003342845.1. Taxonomy (NCBI): domain Eukaryota; kingdom Metazoa; phylum Chordata; class Aves; order Tinamiformes; family Tinamidae; genus Nothoprocta; species Nothoprocta perdicaria. The sequence goes on from NW_020455655.1 coordinate 558,889, forward strand.
TGGAAATTCTTACCTATTCACAGCACGGGACAAAAACTGTTATTTTATGGTGTCAGCACAGAAATAAGCACTCCTGAAAGTAAATTAACAGCCTAACTTATTGTGTATTTATCATAGGTGTCCATGCATACATCTTCCCCACACAGTAAAACCAAGATCATCTTAAATAGATTATGCCTCTGTAAAAGTACTTCACATTTATACAAGAGCTTTCATACATGAAATTTCCATGCAGTAGCTCACAGGCACCTTAGCTGACTTTATGGACATGTGTGTTGATACTCTTTGTAAGTGCTTTCTTCCAAAATGAAGCCTTCTCTTGTAGATGATTCATCATAGGCTGCAAAAGTGTACTAAGGAGCTCTCTTTGCCATTATCTCAAAACATGGGTCTTTTCACAAGGGTTAATTGCCCCAAGTGCTGTGAAGAGAGACTCCAAATGACACTAAAGTGTATATTCTTACAATCATAAGGCTGATACCAAACCCTTCCTATAGCTGTAATGTCATAATTTTAAGAAAAAAAATCCTAGGTCAAGAATTTTCATTATCCAGGTTTGGAGTTTTAAGGAGTGCTACATAAAAATCAGTTACGTGGCTTATCTTCAGACATCTCTCTTGAATTYAGTCCTCTTCTGAAAGATAATCTTCATCTCTCACTTCTCTGTATTGCATTGAGGCCTCCCCCTCTGGTTCAAACCTGGTCATTTTTATATTCAGTCTTTCTGCAAGTTTCTGTGCTGCAAGTTTGGCTTGCATTTCCTATTGAAAAAAAAAATCAAGTTAAGAAAAGCATTCATTTGTCAAACTTATCCTCATCATCAGAAGAATCCTCTAAAGGAAAAACTTGTCATAATACTATCAGTAACTAGTTAACTTTCTAGTAATTATTGGAAAGAAAAAAACTTTAATACATTACTGTGCTATTAATTTTGAAGACCCTTTTATGGCTGTGTGACGGGCATCATCTGACATACACTAATGTCACCTCTAAAGGAAAAAATCATTCTATGCAGGAGAGCAGCCTTGCGCAGGAGCTATGCAGCCAAGAACAAAGCCTGTCACTCAGCAAACAGTCTTGTTTCCATTTTCCAAATTAATTTCCTTCCTTCAAATGACAAGAAGATTAAATTAGCATATGCTTGAAAAATGCTAAGTGGCAACAAACACTTTTACAGAAGTGTTTAGTTTACACATTAGCTCAGCACCATGGGAAGTCCACACCAAAATGCGTTAGAGGAATTCACTGTGAAATCTCCTAAATTTTAAAGAACTTAAAGATATTAAAGAACTTAAGAACTCAAGATATTTCACACGCGGAATAAACTAAGTCAGGTGTACCAGGTGTACACCATGCAGGTGTTCCTGCATGTTCTAGGAATATCAAACTCTAATATGCCTTCACTTATGCATGGGCTATGTATGGGCTATAAACTCATTAAAAAACAAGAGACAAGGCATCTTAAATTTTCAGAGATAAAGCAATTGCATAGCTGCACAGAAAGACTAATGCCAGATTTTGTTTAATACATGAATAGAAGTTTCAGAAGGGTAATTACTTTTCAGACCAGGCCTTAGGTACGTACCTCATAAGCTTCTTTTTGCTGTATCTGAATTGCTATGGACTCCTCTATAGATAATAACTTAGCAGGGGCATGATGAAGTGGTGGTAGCCGAGCTGCTGTGATGTCATTCAAATGTTTCTTATCCCTAAGTCGTCTTTCTTCAGGAGTCATTAGAGAGCCAGATCCCTCAGGGGACTGACTGGATGAGGTACCACTGTGATGATGTGATGATCCACTTTGCTCCCCTGATAATCTATAAGCAAGAGAACATACAACTYGTGAACAAATTTGCAACACAAGGTTGATTAACTTCAGTTTTGAAACCACGTTACTTTCAACATGTAAGAGCTAAAAATATTACATAGTATGTCAAGTGTTACGACACTATACACAAGGTAAAAAGCAGCAGTATATTAAAGAGTTATACAGGTGAATCTTTTTCACCTTTCTAACTCACCTTAAAAGGTTAATTATCCCTTAGCCAGATACAGTTTCTCTGCATAGTGACAATCCTGCAGGTTACCCCTGATAGTAACAGTCTGCCAATTAAGCAGCATATATGAAAGAGCAGCATCTTAACAAACAAGGAAAGCATAAACCATCACTGCTATCCATATAGTATGAATTGTAACCTCTGCAGTGGCAGAAAAGGAGCAAAAGCCGGAGAATAGTAAAGTTCTGGACAATCCATAAGAAAGTCCTGCCAATTGTTTAGTAGTTTTGCAGCTCAGACTACAAAATTCTAGGAAGATTTACACTTTTTTAAATGGGCAGAAGCGCCATATAGAGTCTGTACATAGTGCTGAAGAACCAGTATGTTGACATAGCATGAAGTCGTATGACTTTAAATCTCTGCAAGCATCACAAGAAAATAACTCCACTACACTTGATGTGTATAATTTCTAATTTCATACAAACCAATTGCTTCACGCTCCCTAAACCCTACTCTTTTAATACTTACATATTTGTTTTAAACTTGTTTTTCTTGACGATGGGGTTCTTGGCTCTGGACTCCAGCACTTCAATATAATGGGGCGTCTTGGCATAGAGGCTGCCGAAGACGTTGCCCCTGTGCTTAGCGCCGCTCTGCTCCCTCTCCGCGGCTCCTCCACTGTCACCCGCATCTGCAATTGAAACTTTCTGGAAGGCGTCAGCCAGCAGGTCTTTACTGTGCTCCGAGCCGCCCGCTCCTTCCGCGCCACCCTGAGCGTTATCCTGGGGGAGCTGCTGCTCGCTGCCCAGACCCCTGCGGGCGGCCGACGCGGGGCTCATTTCGCAGAGGCCATTGCTGCCGGTTTCGGGGGTTTTTCCGTCGCCTTCCCCCGACGTCCCCCRGCCGTCACGGGTCGCCGCGCGCTGCTCCTCCTGCCGCACGGCGCGGCCCAGCCTGTCCGCCAGCTCYGCCACCTTCCTGCCGCCATCGGGCAGCCGCGCCACGAACCGCCTGGGGACGAACACAGCGAACACCCGCGCCGTGAGGCGGCCCCGGCCTCCCGCCCGCCCGCGGSCCCGGCGCCCTCCCGCCGCGCTTACCGGTCCGCCAGCAGCCGCTGCTGCCGCCTCAGCATGTCGCGCAGCTCGGGCAGGCTGCGGCCCCGCAGCTCCGCCATGTTGCCGCCGCGGGGCCGCCCGCATGGCCCCGCCGCCGCCGCGCGGGCCGGCCGCCGCCCGCCGCTTCCGCAGCGCGCTGCGGGCCGCCATCTTACCGGAAGGGACGGCGGGGCGGCAGGGCCGCGATTAGTCGGAACGCGAAAGGGGCGGGMGAGGCCGCGGGTCCTTGCGTCGTTCCCGCCGCGCCCAGAGCCCCGCACAGGCCTCAGCGCCCCCTTTTCCCTCGATAAAGTTTTCCTTGAATTGCGTTCACCTTTAAACGCGCTTGTGCACGGCCTGAGGGCTGGGTGAGAAAACTCCGGTTGCCTTGCACAGGCCCTCCCAGGCCACACAAGCGCCAGGGGCGTCAGTCAGCTCCTCCATCCAACAGCAGCACTAACACTAACGCTAACACTAACGGCCCTAGAGAGGTGGCAGGTCTCAGCCTTGTTAAGCTGTTCCCAACAGCCTAAGCATCACACACCTTTACAGCTATTGTAACCTTGCTGATATTTACATGTCCCATTTTATTTGGARAATTCTCACATACCTCAATTTTTACATGATTGCTGCTTGGTGGTTGATGAACATCGAGTTCTCCTCTCTTTCAAGTTCTAGTGCTTGAGCTGGGTGGGAAGGCCATGACTCGCCAGGGCTTCGAGGCAGCTGTACACACGTAGAGAGCCCCACSTGCTGGAAAAGCTTGCTGAGCAGGAACGAAGTAAAGCGTATTGAGTATCACCAAAGTCCCTGCATGTAYGTCGTTCTATGGAGCAGTTATCTCCTGTACAAAGCTAGGGACTAGGGAGAAAACTGCTTACCTACTCAGTTTAGCTAGCCATGTATAAAAATTTCATACGTCTAAAACAAAGATTTAAAGCATCTCACCAAAACTTTAGTATGCAACCCAAAAATCTTATGTTGTAGACTTTCAGYGCATGGCCCATCTTGGCAAGATGTGATGAGAGCCTTTTAGCAACCTGCACTGAAAACACATACACAGGGAACCATTAGCTAAGTAAAAAATTCACACTCTTCAGCTAAAGGTTGCAAACCAGTAACATTGTAATTATCATCTATCAAAGTCATCTTCTTAGTTGAGATATTGCTTGTTTCATTCCGACTTTTAAGAGATTTATCTCTATTACCAATAAATGGATAAGAAATGAAGAAAAAGACTATATTAATCTCATTCTCATTCTGCTGTAAAAGAAAGAACATCCCAGATGTGCTCAGATATTACCTGTGGGATTGGGAGAATGCATTGTTTTGGAAGCTACATTGCCCTGTTCTTGCTTATCCAAYGCAGTTCAATAGCTCCTTATTTGAAAAAAAAAGGTGTTCATCTACTTCTGTTACTTGGCTTTCAGAAGAGTTTTTGGTCTTTAAGGAGGGAGTGTCTTCCTGTTCTTAACAGCCTGTCTGCCAAAGAAAACACTGACAAGAACATCAAGGCTCCAGAATAAACACTTCTGTGTTCATATGTCTTTTGAAGGCACCAGACAATGTACTATAGCTTACAAGTTTGTAAGGGAAATTTATTTCTAAATGACTGCTGACACAATAGAATAGAAAGCTTAAATACAGTGTTTATTGCAATTTATACTTTTCACACCCTACATTCAAGATGTATTAAAAGCATACAATATAATGGCATTATTTRTATTTATACAGCATATATGAAACTGTATCCCAAAATACTTTCCAGAAAATCTGGACTAAATCACAGAAGAATACATGGTACAAATGACGGAAGTCATACAATTGACTTTTGCAATTCCCWGAGCCTACCTGTATGGCTTTTATTGATGGCTGCAGAAATTTTACTAATTTCTAATGTTATAGTACTTAATCCCAAATTGACGTCATTTCTACTGGTGTTTACAGGCTTTTCAGTTAGTTTTGTAACTACCTAGGCTAACTGTCACTGCTGCTGATTTGACTGGTATACTCCATATTCTCATATACCACACTTATGTAAATACTTTTTCTTTCATAATTACCACATCAAGACCACTAATTCAATCTAATGATGTTCATCCATCCCACTGCATATATATAAAAATATAGCATTGGTTTCAGCCCTAATTTGGTTTAGAAAAAAAAAAYGCATATTCCATCAAACAGTTAGGACAGATTCATACAGGAAAAATTACAAGAAAGCTTCAAGGTCTTGCTGCAGAGCATCATTTTGCAAGGCTCAGAGTTAGGATACCTTGCAATATGTTCAGACAAGATCCTCATGACTTTATTAAAAGCAGAATGAACTTCCTTTCAAAGTCTGTATCAAAACGGCATTTTGATATTCCATCCTGCTCTCTCCTGACATTTACTTAGTACCTCATAATCATCAAGTTTTCTCTATTTTGGTCAAAGCCAGACAAAGAGATAAAATATTTTTAGGTATTTAACCTTCAGTTAACATTCTTCACAATCACGAACAGTTTAGCTTATCTATAAATTTAAGTTTTATCCATCCACCTTAAGTTTGATGGAAACTTTCTGAAACTATGGTCAAGAATTAAACCCCTAAAATACAACTGGATTATTTTGGCACATAGGATGGTAAAAAGGATTATGTATGATCTGAGCCTGTATCCCTAATTGACATCAGCATGCTCAGTTGGGATTAGTCTTCAGGTTCTTTCTCCTCAAAAGCAGGCTTGTCCTCATATTTGCTGTTAGCAAACACTAGAGGGAGATAAGATCACAGGTAACAAGGTTTGTGCCTGAAATTTGGGTTGCATCATTCCCTCATCTTTTGGGCTCATGAATATGCACTACCAATTTGTTGGCACAACCAATGTTGTGCCATTTAGATTTTCACTTCTTGATCTCAATTGTTCATATTTAACCAGTATTAACCTGAACTCAGTCTCTCAAATCCATTCAAGCATCAAATCTTAATTCAAGGAAAAATAATCTAGGCAAGATTAGGACTAGAGTTTCTCTACCTCTCAGATGTTTCTATGCATTTGGCATTAGATAGAAAACAATCTGCTAGGTATAATGAGAGAGTGTTTTTCTAGGCTGCAGAATTCCCTATTCCCAGGGACTTTCTCATCGAGCCTTATCCCACTGTAAAAGAACATTTTAAGCTTTTATGAGTTAAACAGTTTGTGAGGAAAAAAATAGCATATGTATGAATCGATGATGATCGGTTCATAAAGTCTAGGGAAGTTTGAGATTCCCACTTTATTCTGTTCATATATCATCAAGAAATTAATGTTCCTGCAAGGTACTTACACCAGATCAAAACATCCTCCAGTCCACACTTCTTTATTTAGTAGCACAGTTACAGGATAAGCAAAGTTCTCTAACAAATTCATAAAAACATAAAATACTGCAAAGATTACTATTTTAAATATAACTCTATTGAGCTTGAATTTGAACAGGCAGTGCTCAGTTTAACARCTTGCATTAGACTGGAGACAAAGCCAGTCCCTCTGTGAAATCCTGTGGCAAGATGAGTGCTTTCTAGGATCCAACATTAATGATACCAAACCTAAGTTGTTGGTTTTCTACAGCAGTAATTAATAAGAAAAAAAAAAATACCCTTCACTCATGTTGAAAGAATTACCAGGAAATACTTATAATTCATTTTAGTTTGCTAAAACTTGGAGATCTCACAGAATGTAAAAAATACCTGATATATTAAAATAAGTCAGCATTAGAGGCAGTAATTCCTGATGGCATATATGTCAGGGATAAGATTAAGTGTTTTGGAAGAAACGRTATTCAAGATCAAAATTGTTATTCACATGAGAGAGGAACTTGCAATTGCTATAGGCAAAATCCTGTTTAGTGAGAATTCCTTTCTCCAAAAGGAACTTAAAATCTAAGTGACAGGGATTTTCCTGCACAATTACTATTGAATACATCTTTCACTCACCCTATAACTGGTGAAGAACAAACCAGTTCATTCTAAAGTTGCTCTGTGTCTTGCTGTTCGGGGCAACAAACATGACATTCTCCTGCCTGTGCTGAGGGGATTCTTGGAGAGCAGCTGCAGTTGCATCCCTCACTCCCAGCAAAAGGACACTGGTCATTAGCAGGTCTCACTGGTCACAACAGGTCTCTGTGACAGGGATGAAGAGCCCTTATGCTGTGTGAACGGACAARAGGGAGCTCTCACATTAATGCCCATTGCCAAGTACTTTAAGATTTTGCTTCTAGTAGTATTGAAAAAATATATTAGAGCTTCACTGTACAAATAGAATTACAACACAATTGAAGGAAAAAATACTGTACAGCTATACAACTCCTTCCTTACTAGTATTTGAAATGACACATTGCACTACACAGCTTCGCTCAAAGAAGCAATATTGACTGCTGTTTCATCCCACTTCTTCCATGTCCCCATCACAGGTAATGTCAGTAATAACTTCAGATGGAAGTTACTAAAAAGCTGCTTTCAGGATAAATTAGCAAGACTCCATGCTGCTGTTCTTCTCTATGGCTTGATAAAAATTTATCTAACCAAGCTGCAAAGGCGCAAGATATTTGCTTATATTTAAAAAGCACACTGACGTGAAAGCTCAAGATGTACTGTTCTTTGTGCTATATTCCAGGACTCTTTTGAATGGAGTGTACGTCCTCCCCGGCCTTGCACCTTCAGGAGATCTTCTGTCCTCAATATTTGTACTGTTAAGGAGACAAGAAAAAGCTTACCAAGTTTAGCACGACAGTATCAGACAGCTGGGCTGGATGTGCCACTGCAATCAATCATTTTATTGACAGGCTAAAGTTCTTCAGCCTATTGGATATGCTCCTTTTTATTTTTTTTCCTTTTTTTTTTTTTCAAAACTATAATCTGCTCCAACAGTTTACAAATACAATTATTTACAAATTAGCACTAATAAAGGACACTGTGAAAAGATTTGCTATGAACAAGTAGAAAAACTAAATACCTGAAAGGAAGATCACATCCTACACCAGTATCTCTGGTTTCTATATTGGTCTTTGGTTGGTTTTCCATTAAATAGTCCAATTTATCTTGTAATTCTTTATTCTAGAAAACAATAGATTTCAACACAAGTTTGTTATATTTAAATAATAACAATTAAGCAAGTATTACAGCAAATTGACTTTTTTTCCCCCATTATAAAAAATGTAAAAAGATTTATTAAGCAAATAAGATTCAGAGGAAAAAATAAACCAACAATCTTTGTTCAGAAGCCTCTATTTTAAGCACTTATCTTATTTCAAGCGCTTATTTTAAGCACAATACTGTTATAAAGTTGTATATTGAGAAAACTAGCATGAATACTGAGACTTTGTATTACATTCTTTATGTGATCGATGTCATAAGTTTGATTTTCATACTGAAGAAGAGTAAATACATGTAGTAAATATCCATCTGGGTAACATAAGACAACATCAAATCCACTTTTAACGGGTTCATAAAACAATCAAAATAACATAAACTTAAAAGGTAATGCCTTACCTCACATTCTAAGAAAGAGATTTTTTCTAAAAGCTGTACTATAAATAATTCTTTTTCTTTTACTTTCTTCCTTAGCATTTCAATCTGTATAGAAAAACAAAACAAAACATTAAATCTGATGGCAATCAAAAGACGAGGGAAGAGATGTAGATACTGCAGGAAGAAATAGGTTTAAATTCACTGTCTGGCCACTACTGAACACCTTCCACAAACTGCCTCGATCCATGGATTCACTACCATCCCACATGATTATAAGTGTAYATATAAAGACTATACATGCTTACTTACATGCGACAGACTGAACTAAGGAAAATGGCAGGCCTCTGCTGGTATTTACTCTTGTACCAAAAATACATTGCACATGTGCTAGTTTCTTGAAGAGTTTYTTTTCTTGCTATGCCACACACTTAAAAAAAATAATTCATTTCATACGTCAGGGAGASAGAAGAGGTTTTTTACAGGTGAACATGAAAAATAAAGTATGGTTAACTACGTCAAAAATATTGTGGCTGTCCCACATTGTCCCAGGAAAYCTCTTGACTAGCAGAAGTCTGTTCCTTTCAGGTGACCCCACTGAGAAGACAATAGCAACTAATATGCAAACAGACTGAAATTTCTCCTTGGATCAAAGAAAATCATTTATTATTCTCTCTCAACTCCTGCTGACCACAACTCTTATAACAATGGCTCATTAAAAGAACAAAACAAAATAATAGCTAAGCAGAAAATCCAAATGTTACTGCTTTTCCTCAAGGAGATTCAGGTTAACATCCRTTGGGAGGATATTCAGGAGCGCAGTGAAAGAGCAATCTGAGAAGAGGGATCCTTGCCCTCGCTTGCATGTGAGGAGGAGCAGGGAGAATTGGAGCTGACGCCGCTTCCTGGGCTTGGGCAAGGCTTGTCCCACAGCAGCAGCAATGACAGCTGGGAATGGTGCATCATCACTTTGCTCTCCATGTCAAGTAGGGTCTAGTTAGTATTTTTTCCAGCTGTATTTCAATCCACCTTCCTTTCAACTCAGAAGATTTGAAAGACTACTTGAAGTAATATTTGTAATATTCTGCCCTCCTGGGCATGCAAGGAAGCAATTTGAACACTGTATTAGCATGAAAGCTTTAAACCTACCACAGGCTTAACGCAGATGACACAAAGGATGACACAAAGGATTTGAATAGACAGCATCTTACGCCATAGTGCAGGGAAGACCCAGGTGTGATCAAACCTGATTGGATTACCCTTCAAGGAAACATGCCACTTACAGGAAAGTAGGCAAAACAGGAACAAGTTGGTGGATTATATATAATTTATTATATTGAATGAAATTAAACCTTAATTTAGTACATTTGCCTAAGTTACACTGCATAAAGTAAAAGTGCAGTGGTTTCCTTTGAGAAACGAATACAACACGGTTTACAGAACCACACACACGCATATTGCACAAATCCAAGTCTGGAGATGGTCTCGGTTCCAASTAGTTGCATAAAGTGCAAGAACAACTAGCTCATAATAGAGCAGTGGTTWGAACTGCTCTATTTTGGTTGAACACAAGGTAAAGAAAAAGTGAAACAAAGCAAGTGAAATACAATAAGGAGAGGAGGGACTGAGCGGTAGCCAAAGCAGTCTAGTGTCAGACACAAAAGGGTGACCCAGAGAATCTCAAATTCCTTGGACTAACTCRTGAATCTGAGTCACTTCTGGACTGACTCCAGGCCAAAATTACCACCAAGATGTTCTAACATTTTCTTTGGGCAAAGTCTGAGCCCTATAAACCACCTCAGCCTCGTGGTGTCTGCAGACTTTAGCACTTCATGTCACTGCTGACTCAACAATCTGCTCCCCAATCTGGCTTTTGTGCAATTACCCTCTCAGATTTCTTTGTCACTTTCTCTGAGCATTATTTGGRCATACTCCTCAAATTCTTCTCTTCCAGCCTGTCCTACAAGGGTCTGGACAGTCTTTCCCTGGCACTCGTCTCTTCTCCTGCCTTGTATTGTTGGAATCATGAGCCACTGCTTTTCCTCCAAGCTTCTATCAGCTCTTTTACAATCTTTGCATGCACATTAGGCAGTCCAACAAAACTGGCAACCTGCTTAGCAATATGACAGACTTAATGGCCCACTCATTTCTTTGAGGACAACTCCCCTGGCAAAAGCCTTTGAATTTAGCAATCCTGGGCCACATCATCATCCTGTTTCCAGACACGGCATTCCCTTGCCTTCCCCACCTAGCCATATTCTCCACCCCGAGATGATGCTCCTGTATTTCTTCCTTCTGTTGGAGGTGAATATCCCAGATTCTGGGTGTGAACAGAAGCAAGGCCCAGTTGGGCCTTGAGTTGAGAGACTCATGTGGTCTCTCAGTGATCAAAAGCCATCACATTCTCTTTGGCATCTAAGAACAGTCACAAAAAAATGCTAGAGAAGTGAAGAGAGATAGTAGAAGGGAAATCAAAACAATTCTAAAGTAATTATCAAGACAATTCTGAAGTAATTTCAGCAGAAAGAAATACAGTTTTAAAAGAAAATGGAAGTTGTGCCCAACTGTAAAGCTTTCATAAGGAAAGTGAAATAGCAAGCAGTATTTTATTCTGTCTGTGACTCAGTCACGGTACCAGAGGCTTGAAAAACACATTGATCCATCATTCAATTGGAACAGATCCAGCTGTTATATACACTCAGTCAGCATCTACTCCTTGACACTACCATACATTAATCTAAAATCTTTATCAGAACATGACACTTAATATTATATATAGTTCAAGTATTGTGCATTTTCCTTATACRTTGATCATTAATGCATCTGGCATCTGTAACACTGTTACACAGATATGAACAAACTACTCATAWTTATGACTAAACACAGGACAAACACTTATTACATTATACAAAACAAGACAGACAAGACATTACAACATCAGCCTGAACTCTCAGACACAGCTACTGAACAAGGAAAAGAAAATTTCACTTCACAGAGTCCACCATTTCATTGGACTTAAGTGGTACTTATCAATCTAGACAACAGTTTGAATTTTTTTCAAGTATATAACAAAATAGGTAGGAGWGTGCAGCTTTTCCTTTTAATCCCAGATAAACTTCTTCAGTCTCCCCTTACTCCTTTTGTTCTAGCATTTTAAAATCYTATCACATATATCAAAAAATGACAACTTAGTAACTTATTTACATTCTTGCACGAACTTAAGAGAGCTTCCTAAGCTAGTGAGCTACATGAATACATTACATTGGTCTTTGATGTGCGTCTGTTGCTAAATCAGGCCCATAGGGCCTAGATGTCCTAATGGGTTATAAACATCTGCACATTGGCTAACAGTTCAACCCACCTTATTAAGAACTATCTTCCTAATATGTGAGTCTCCTAATTAATGACTTGGCCAGGAAATCCCCTGCTGAGAAAGCTGATGCTATGCGTGTAGAAACACTGTCTCCAAACACAAGCAGCAATTCTATTTTTGCCATAGATAACCAATGCACTGCATTGCTCAAGTCCACCAGGGAATCCAAATGCGATGCATTTTTTTGAGGGGTGTGGGTGGTATTTATGTGCTGCCATTTATCTTTGGCATCTCACTGTCATTGAAATTTCCATCTTCTTATCTTCTCTGTTTCTGTGTGGCTTCTTTTACTTGAACTAAAATGGAAACTRTGCATCCCAAGAATGGGATAAATTGCAATGCATCTGGAGTTGGGAGTATCTTGACAACTGGTTAAGTTGGTTAATTGGTTAACTTATCATCTGGTTAAGTTTTTGGTGGAAAACTTTCTTCTTTATTCCCCATTTGTGTAGTACAAAGTATCTTCTGTATTTGGAATACCATTTTCTTGTTAGCAGGCAATATATACACTTTCATGCAAGCGTCTTCCGCACAGCAGGATACAGCTTCTCTGGCTTTGGTCACCATTTATTATCCAAAGTATCTGAGACTAAAGGTGGAGAACAGCTCATGGGCCATGACCTAGAGACAGTTCAATTCAGTAGTTAGGGGAATTTCAGGTGAAATCTGAGTTCTGTAAATAATTTCTTGCCACGAAATATACCTTCCCTCTTTTACTCCTTTTCTGAATAGCTCTTGTATCTACCCACAAGCCTTGCTTGTAAGTGTAAATGTTTGTTTTCTTCCTTCTCCTGCTTCTTAGCAATGAAACACTACTTCATATAAGCTTTATGTACCATSAAAATACAATTCATTTCAACTGAAAACTCCATTTCAGAATTAAAGCGCTATTAAATCTCTCCAGGTTTGGAATGGAGATCAAGTCAGGAAATATTTTTCTTGTTGCTGATTTAAGTTTATATATTTCTTCTGAAGATTTTTGGCCTTAGCTTACGCTAAGTTGGCATAAACTAAACTCCCCTCCCCTACCCTGGCACAGATAGTTAAACAGATTGACACACGGAATTGATAAAAGAGCGAGCTTTCACTCATTTATCTGAATAACAGCAATTTCATCCTCTAAGGAAATATCATCAGAATAGCTTCCCACATGCTCCTGTACAGCCTCCTTGTTTGCATCTGTCCAACCGAGTCTCTGCTTTGGAGCCTCCTTGGTGGAAGCCTCCTCGGGTGCTTCCACCTTTCCCAGTGGGAGCCCCTGTCACTGCCTGGCTGTGCTTTACAATGGCTACGGAAGAGAGCTCCTGTTCAGGTTATGATTAGGAGAGCTCCTGTTCACATTATGATTAGAAGAGCTCATGTTCAGGTTATGATTAGTCCGCCTACACCAATTCAAAAAGGGTTCTATCAAAGTCCGAGAGGGAAGGATCTGTATTTCAGAGAAAAACTTAGAAGGAAATCATGTCCTGGCCAAGGAGCACAAGCACCCTCAACTGTGAAGTCCTTCCCCATAGGTGATTCCACTCAAAGCAGGTGGCAGATCTGTTGTATTTAATACAGCAATACCTTGAAGGTGGCTCTTTTCTTCCATAACCRCCTACATTTGCTGCTCTCTGCCAGCTTCTCCTTTCACGCACACCTATGTTAGGGGCACAGCCTTCTAATTTCTTTTAAAATGCTATCAAAAACAGCAATGGAAGTGTTAGTGCACCACAAGGTTCCCCTGAACAGCATCTTTCTCAGTTCCTTCTGGCTGCTCGCTTTCCCTTCAGGATGCCTCACATCTGTCACTTGCTTGTGATCCATCATCTTTCCCCTACAAATGGCCKGAAGAGCAATCTACCTTCTGAATTTTCAACCACAAAACTCTCTGTAATTCTCCAGCTTTGAGAGGTCTCCACATGATTCTGAAGCATGTTTGTTCAGCAGACTTGTTAAATAGGGTTAATTTCTGTTGCTGTACCTTGTTTAAATTGGAGGTGCTAAAAACATAAACCTGTTCCAGTTTACTCTGAAGGAAAAAACTCCCATTTATGCTTCAAATCTGTATCTGAACATACTAAAATGAACAAATACCCATCGCTCTAGCCTGGTTCACACAGTRTGTTTTGGTCCAGCTTCTGAGAAAAGCAAATGTTGATAATTTGGACTATTTACTTTCTTTCCACTACTGTTGTGGGTTTCCCAGGTTAGTCTGTTCTCAGTGTATTTTCATGTCGCAAGGAAGATAAGCAAAGCCACCTTTCTAGATGCTTTAGCCATTCTCTCTCAATTACATTTTTTAAATACAAGTTATTCATCATGGTAGTACCTTCAGAAACCTTAAGATAAAACATAACTTTAAAGATACTAGATATTGTTGCAGCAATGAGTAACTTTCTAGATATTCCTAGCCACTACAGGTTAAATTTAATAGAGAGATGCAAGTGCAAATACACTCTGAAAAAACACTTTTCTGAAATTTGAATAGCAGCACAATTCAAAAAAAATCCCCATTTATTATGTAAAATATGTTTTAGTGCTATTGATATCTAGTTTTTATTTTTCCTCCAAAACAGTGTCTTCAGAGCACATTCCCTTTCAACATTCTAGCTTTTAAGTATTTTTGTGCTGAACTCTCAGCAGTAGCGGCATAGTAAGTGATGCTGAAAGTCAACCTAAGAATTCTGTTCATATATTTACTTGCAGAAGAGACACAAAAGCATGACAAATACCATGCATGGATAGCTCAGGGATTTAAATGAATGCCCATCTACAATGCTCTACCTTCTGCAYAGTGGGCAACTGTTCCAGTTTGTAACCAGAAAGAGCTGCTATTTGTAGGCTTTTTATAAAGATCTCAGTCCAAAACAGAGCATAYGAGCTCCATGTGTTTGTCACCGTCTAATCTCATCAAACCTGTGGTTAGCTGGCTCTCTACCCAAGACATAGGTATTGTAGCAGGTGTACATGTAGCTCTTAAGGAAAGTGATCAGAAAGACAAAGCTAAAATATGAAAAACTAAAAGAAAAAATATAGTCCCTACAGCTATAGAGCAATAAAAGATTTCTACAGAGACTGAACTGGTATTGAAAATCAGCTGAAACAAACATTAAACATCAGCTAAAATCAAACATAGTTGAAAGTTTAGAGAGGTAGTCATCTTGCATTTTACTTGTTAAAATAGGAAACCAATGTCTTAAAAGGCTTGCTGTGCAGATGAAGGAATTAATTGACCTATATTACAAGGAATCTGCATGGTAAACTGACTTATTATGACTGACATTTACAAAAYAATCGATTCAATCCTTATGAATGCTTTTGCCAGAACACTTTATGGAATTGAAAGAATTTGTTTTACCAATTCTGCCCACTAGAGGTCAAGTTATACTGAGCCATTTACTACGGACTTGGCAATAGAGAAGAMAGTTTAGGCCACAGTGCTTGTTAGTTATCAGAATCACTATATTTGCCACAGCTAGCACACTGACAAGTCTTCTAGTACTTTTGGTTTGACAAAAGGATAAAATATAGTGATGTTTGGCTTATGAGGACATAAAACAGCCTATGGATAAGTATTTATTTTGGTAATCTATTAATTAGAAGACTGGATTATTAGATTGAAGGATTCCTTAGCAGACTACAGACTAGGTATAAAGAYTGTCAGCCCAGTTGCAGACTACCTGCCATGCTGCTTGAAAATGGCAATCTGGACTAGAAACAAAACCTTAAGTCTTGATATCAATTTTCTGTACTGAGGATATGGAAAAAAWAAGAACTTTAACAGAAAATGATAAATGCCTTTAAGTTACTTTTGCATTCCACTTCCTTCCCTGATCAGCTTTGTATCCCYCTGCATGTAAGACAGGATTCCTTGGTATCATATATGCAACTATACAGAAGGACTGTATATCAGAATCTTATAACCAATTTACAGCAGGATATATGTAGGTAAAAACTTATTATACCACTTCAACAAAGATGGAAAAAGTCCATGTTGAATCAGARACACTTGGACAGCAAATCATGAAGCACAAATATATTATAAATTGAGAAGGAATGCCTTAGATTATGATCAATGCAAAATATTTGGTATTGTGGGCACTTGACAAGCAGACACAAATGAAATTCATCCCCACCCTCAAAGGTCTGTCACTAATGCTGACCCATYGCTGCAATCTCAGTATAATTGTGATGCCCATCTACTTTGTAAAGCTCTAATTTAAACTTAACCTACCTATTTCCCCACTATTTCTCTGGAAACAAAAAAAAAAATGCAAACACAGCCCTCTCCTGACTGCTGGAACAATTCCTTAGCATACATGTGGCCAGCAAGTTGAAGCAACTTTTCAGAAGAAAACTGCTTAAAATTTTATGGCAAATTATATCAGGGAAGCACAAGAGTGGTAAAAAAGTGCTTTTGCCCCTCTGTTTCTATGAAGACATGGGGAAAAAAAAAAGAAAAAAGAAAAGGCTGCAAATGTCTGAAACAGAAGTACTTTTGTACAGGAAGGAAATTAATTTATTTTACTTACTACTTCCTCCCCATATAACCACTCTGCATTATTTCTCGAGTTACCTGCTAAATATTTCAAATTAAGTTGTGTTTCCTGAACTACCATAAAGAGTTCCTGAATTAAGAGTTGGCCTAAAGATCATAATATAAAACCTAAAAGAGCGGTTACATAAACAGGATTGAATTGCTTTCACCTAGTGAAGCAGAACTCATGCTTAGCTCATCTTCTGTTACTTCTTGTAACTATGGAGGCATCCAGAAGTCCCACACATCTCTCTCTGGGTTACATACTGAGAGAACTAGCATCCCCTAAAGACTCAAAACACATTGTTTTACATGATCTCACCTCCTCGACCATGTGCTTGACTTTCTTCTGCTGGCAGTGGACCATATCATCCAGATGTTTGATTCGCTCTCGTAGGCTAGCTGCTACCTCCTCCAGATGCTGTGACCTGGCAGAAGATGAAAAAATTAGGCAAATTAAGTGGGGAGCTATGCAGTCCAAGCAAAACAAACACAACCCCTACTATCTCACCACGAATCAGGAAGACTAGGTCAAGAGGTATCTTACTAACAAGTCCAAATCCATTATCAGATGTCACTTTTATTTGTCTAAAGTACATTTTAATGGCCATCTTTCAGTCCAARTGGCTGTCCCCACCCAGGTTAGCTCACCTTTGTCTTGCATACTGGCTCACTTACTCACAGCCTGAAGTGCTGATAATTAAACAACATTAAACAATAACAAAAGCTCTTCTTTTTGAGAAGTCTGTTTTTCCTTTAAGTGAAAGGCATTAAGTAGATCTCTATCACTAGAAAGGCACACTGATCCTGACCTATTACTACCTGCAAACTTTAGGGGAAATACATACTAAATAATCACAAAGCACATCTGCTGGTGTCCTTTAAGTGCTTTCCAACTACAGAGCAATCTTGGGATTTGGCATAGTTGCCAACAGCAGCAAAACACTAACTGGAATAATATTAACTCATCMATAGTCAACAGTAATTGCTCTGAATAATTTAAGTTTGCATGTGTGAATCTGTAGATAGACCTTGGATTTCTTCAAATCCACTTTACACAGAGGTTGAACACCCACAGGACTCCTGCCACAGGCTCATTTGGCAGCTTGCCACAAAAGTAGTTTTAGAATATGCAAAAGAACAGAAGGCAAGGTTTTTAATCAGTTTTTGGCAAAATGGTCATGGGAACCTCCACTTTTATCTGAATGTAGAATTCCTGAAATTACGGAAAGAAAGTAGTCTCTTGCTTGCAAAATAAACTCCCGTACTCTTAGGTCCTGGGTTGAACGGAATTTGAGAAGTGGAGGAGGGGAATCAAAAACAAAAAAGCTTTTTCATCTTGCTCTGTGAACAGCAGATGAAAGTGCTGAAGCTGCAAACAGAACAAGCATTTTAAAGCAAAGCAGCAGATGGCAAACTGTATGACACAATTCTAATGAATGACTGAATTGTACGCTGTTCGCCCCAAGAAAGAGTCCCTATTAACAGCGAAGTACTCTACGGAACTGTAACTGCTGCACTTTGACAAGGATTTTGACTCAAAATAAAGGCACTGCTGTAGGTTTTTCCATCCTGCATAATACCGCCTTGCAAAATGACMATTTGTGTTTTGTTTACAACTGTTACAGATATTTGGTCTCACATTCAAAKATGCAGAATTGCCTCTGATAGGAACGGAGCAACAGACCACAGGCTCATCCTCTCTAAGAGGATGAGACACAGCAGGGGCTAAAGAGCAGACCGGTAACCAAGAAATAGACTTCAGCATCTGAACCCCAACTGCCTGCTTGCCTTGCRCGGATGGAAACTGCTTGTTTGTTTGATTGCTCTGCATGGATTCCTGCCTGAGCATTGCAACTGCCCTTTCTACTGCAGCATACTTTCCATGCTGAGCAGCCAGGGCAGGCTTCAGCGAAGTGAGAAGAGTACCTGTTACCCAAAGGTGAAGGAAGAAGGCAATTATTTTCCATCTCCACGCTCTGTGTTATGCGCAACATCTGTACACTTGAGGCTGTTATTTTAGTTGGCTGATGTGAAAAGCTGTTATTACCCTGCAACTGGCTAAGCTAGTCACAGACTCACACAATTAGGCCTGGAGATACTCAGGGCAGGAACTTCCTTTAATCTATATAATTCATGAAACAGCAGGATGCCAAAAATCTTAGAAATGAGTTTCTRGGTGACACAGAAATATAATTAGGAAACCAGAAGGATTATTCAGTCTCTGCTTATAATTAATCTTTASCCACCGAAGTAGTGTCATATAATAAGCCTTTTCCAATTGCAATTGCAGTTACTACTACTTCAATGCCAGGTTAAGTTTCTCTTGAAACTTTAACTGCCTTTGCCTYAGCTTGAAAATTGTCTTTGCCTGGCCTTGGTGGTCCACCAGCCATAAAGAAGTAGCAATAGTTGCATTTGTCATCAGTGTGCCCCCCCATGATGCGCCCAGGCCTCACCATGCCACTAGACCTTTCTATGCCTCGTGCTTTCCACAACAACCATTCACAGAAGTCTAATTGCCAAGAGAGTCGCCCTCACCTGCCCCAAATAGCTTCACAATATTTCTGCACTGTGATGCCAGATTCTTTCACGCCTTCATATTATTCATATGGATAAGTTAATGTCCGCTGTGTTTGTGAATCTGCCTYTCTGAGCCCTGTCTTAAAGTGGACCTGCATGTACTGCTAAGCATCAAACATTTCCCTGCTAGTCATCTTYTCATACAGAAAAGACCTCTGGTGGTTTCATTCAAAACTCCTCCACTCTTCAGTAGTTTCTCTCTTTGAAGGGGAAGTCCAATAGCTCAATATATAGCATATAGGATCTCTTTTCTTTTAAAAATATGTTGAACGGTCTAGAATAATATAATCAAAGTATTCAGAGACAGGACTATACTGTATCAATTTTGGGAACTCAGATTTAAGAAAAATGCAATTCACAAACAAGTCAAAGATGAAAGGATATATATACATTTCTAAAGTTTATCTCATAGAGACAGAACAAGTTCCATCAAGAATGTTTGCAATCAGTTTTTCAGAAAAAGGCCTGGAGGTTACTTACAAACAAAATATTATGAAGATTTTTGCAATAACAACAATTAAAAAAAGTTTAAGATTATATTCAGCCAGATAATTTTTATCAAACTACCATTTTAAGATTAGTAAAATGTATCTTCAAAAAAACAAACAGAAAAACAAGCAAAATCTTAAAAGTCTCTTCGCAATGCTTGAAGTTCCAGAAACAAGACAGGTCTCACCTCTCACTGTCAGAGTTGTTTTCAGATTTTGCTCCAGATATTTGTATTTCATTTAGTTCCAATTGTTTTTGCAGCTGGTGACGCTCCTAAACAACAAGAAATGCAATCCTTCAGTTCTCCACGTGTTTAAATGCAGAGGCTTAACTAAGCACATTTCACAGGTTTCATGCAATTCAAAAGATCATTTGTGAAACTAAAGCAGAAACTAATTAAAATTTACAGATGCTACCTAGGAAATCTCCTAGGTAGCATCTGTACACATCTCCTATATCCCAGGAGAACAGAATACAAATAATAAAATCAATTCCCAACTAAACATGAAAATAAGATCACTATTTTCAATTTCCCACTTGAAGACATACAGTTGCTCTTGAAACTGATCTTTTTTTGTATAAAGACCCGAGTCATCACCATCCTTAATTACATGAATGTCAAATTACCCGTGTTATTCCTCCCAAAAGATCTCTCAATCCAAGGCAGAAATAAAATGCAGTACTCTATTTTCTTCCCCAAAACGCCCTTATTTATTTTTAGGTATCCACCAGCATTTTGCTTGTGAAGATCTATGAGCACTTGGGGACTGACTCAACACAAATTAACAGGAGTCTGCTATTCATTTTAATTGAAAGTTGATGGAGGCATTCCATTTTACTCTGCAAGTATTAGCCAGATAACAGCAAATTAAAAACYAAAATGAAGAAGCTCATCTGCACTTTAAGAACTATACAATGCAATCTCTTACTCATTGCAAAATCACAGAATCACAAAACACTTTTAAATGGTGGGCTGAAGCCTAGTTTAAGTCAATGAAGTCACTAAAGGGGCACATTAAGTTATCTTGATACCTCAGGGTTATCACTATTTCAACCAATTAAGCTGCATGARTTGGACAAAAGGGGCTCAAATAAATGTACACTAGACTAACCAGTCAATCCAACAATATTGCCTTATAACAATCTATTTCTCTATAACATCAAATACTATATTAAACTGAAGTTGGTTAAAAACACTTAACATGGGAGAAAAGAGTACTGTATTCTCTCCACTTACTAGAATTTCCCAGCATGGCCTTTACTTCTGTAGATAGCAAGGCCCAATCTTTAAAGATAATGAGATGCCTGCTATTGAATTAAATGACAGACACCAAAATACATGCTAGAGCCTTTTAGAAGGACCATTCTTATCCCTTTTAGAGTGAAACTATTCAATCTAAGGACTAAACAATAACTTTCATTCTCAGTTAGGTGAACTGTAACTGTTAGATACGGGGGACATAAACCCGTTTCAGATGTCTGAGAATATCCAACAAATGAGGTTCAGATAATAAAGTATACCATGGGGAAAGAGGCATTGTGATACTCTGTGGCTTAACGATACCTTAAAATAATTATCTGAAAAGCTAGGTGAGTTTTGCCCTGAAGCAAAGTCCATAAGAAAGAAGAAAGGCAGGGCAGCAAATAAAAAGAAGTTAACTGCTACAACTAGTTTTACAGTAGTGCTGCCAACATCAGAAGAGAAGTGTCTCAAAACTTTTCTAGTTTCAGAGGTTTAAAAGTCAATTTTAAAAAAGTGCTCTCAACTACAGTTTGATAGAGAACATTTAGCCAGGGAGAGAAATAACTGGAATTGTTTTAATGCTGGCAGGAAAGGAAGTACCTAGAGTATGGATTAAAGGCAGAAAAAATGTGTTTTTAACTGGGTTTTTCTCCCCTTYCCAAAATACCCATTCCCAAAATACTCCCCTTACCAAAATACCAGTAAAATATCTGCATGGAGGATTAAAAACCTCAAGGCACTGCCACAAGCCAAAAATCTGAATTCAAAATTTCAAAACCTTGTGATCTGAAGCCATCATTTTATCCTTTCACCCAAATATGGAGAAATTCGGGGGTACAATTCTAATTATGCAGCTATGAATAGCTAAATAATAGGGTASATTCCTAATTAAAATGCCCTTTAGTGGAACTACCAACTGCACTTCTGAGACTTGGAGTGACTAGTTCATTCAGCTCACAATATCTTGTAGACTGAAGGGGGACAGAATTGCCTTTTAAAACTCRTTCTATAAAATGATGGTTTACTAAATAAAATCCGACACCTTAAGCAGCCCTGACTTTTARCACCACAGGACAGGCAAAGAACCACTTAATCATAATGCCTCCTTGATAGGGAGGAAGGGGACAAGCTGTTTTCACTGGTGRCCAGYGATAGGACGAGGGGTAATGGCCACAAGCTGAAGCATAAGAAGTTCCGTCTCCAGGTGAGGAGCAACTTCTTTACTGTTAGGGTGACAGAGCAGTGGAACAGGCTGCCCAGGGAGGTTGTGGAGTCTCCTTCTCTGGAGGTCTTCAAAACCCGCCTGGATGCCGCTCTGTGCCACATGCTGTAGGTGTGCCTGCTTGAGCAGGAAGGTTGGACTAGCTGATCTCTAGAGGTCCCTTCCAACCTTAAATATTCTGTGAATCTGTGATAGCACAGGTGCATATATTTATGAGTACAGCAGCTAACACAAACACACGCATGCACACACTCAAACTCCTTCCAGGTATTTCTGCATTTCCTTTAAAGCAAGCAAATAACTAACTGGTACCTCTTCCATGCGTTCAATCAGCCGATCCAGCTCACCAATTCTCCGGTCTTTCTCCTGGATGCTCGTTTCTGTAATCTGCATCTTCTTATTTGCCTCTTCAATGGCCTTTAGAAGTCGATTTGTTTCCTCCTTCAAAGAAGGACATTTACAGCCATATTAACATACAACGTATAACTGAGAGAAAAAWTTTTAGGCCACAGAGGCAGGTGAATAGTTTTGAAGCAGAATTCATAAAACTTTTCATTTTTCAATGAATGCTATAGAATATTCTACAGAATATTAAAGATTTCAGGCACTTTGAAGTGCCTAGGTACTTGCTAGGTACGATTATGAAAATTTGAGAAAAATGTTTATACATTTCTTGGATATTTGTTTTCCTTTCTGAYGACACATGTTAAGTAACAGACAGAAAAAAAATGCTATTCCAGAAAATAATACTTTAAACACCAAATTTTGCCAAATTCAGCTCTGTACTTTTCCCACATTTAAAGAAATATGAATAAAAAGAATCAAGAGAATGTATCTTCAGTCTCAGTGGTTATCTATATTTATCCATCAGTTAGAAAAACACAACTGTGAACAGACAGGTTTTACATGTGATGGGATGACTGGGAAGGAAGAGTCCTTGCTCAGTAGCATCCATGTAAGCTAATTTCTTCCAGTCCTGAACTATCACTAAAATCAGATATTATATTTTAAAACTACTTAGAATTAGAAGCAAAAGAAATTAACAATTTCAGATTTTGAAATTTACATTATCATTAATCTGACTGTGTTTTAGCACATTCTTTTGTTGGCCCTCCAATAACTGCAAAGCTCAGTAACAGCAGCACAACAAGGCACAGAGATTGCAGAGAGGAAACTTTTGTTCACTCTGGAGCACTAGGCGATTGAGAAGTGACACCCAGACTGAACACCACTCTTACAGACGGCCTGTACATACTAGAAGGATTTCTTTCTCAGCTTTATGTTTCTTCTCCTCTTCTCGCATTTTTTCCTCATACTGACTATACAGTTTTCTTGTCATTTCTCTCATGACTTCAGCATTGGCTTCTTGCGATGATTCTACCTATGAGAAGGGGGAGAGGGAAAATCACAGTTGATCCATGAATCACTAGAACACTGCTGATATCAAGAAAAAGGAGCTCACATAATGCAAAGGCAGCACCTTGAACTTCTGTCTACCTTGTTGTAAACTTCAGGCTGTTGCAGTGCACGTTCATTTACATCTAGACCATTTAAAAGTTCCTCCAGTCTATTTAAAAAAAAATCCTCCAGTCTACAAGTCATTCAAATTTGTACAAGGCACAGTTACATCAAGATAACTGGTTTCAGGTTGCCTGAATTTAACTGGCCATTGCTTAGCCATGGCTAACCAGGCTACCCCTCTGTGGTGGGTCATGGAAGTCAGTGCTTCCATAACAGCTTCCCAATTACCCAGTTTGCTCCCCATTGAAAAATAAAGTCTAATATTACAGAGGTATAGGTTAGAGACAGTCTAGATTCCACTTCTGTTTCCAAAAGACTGTGAACTCTCCAAGTGATGCTTACTTTAGACTGAGCCTAAGCACGGGTTGCAAACTCTGAGGAACTGCTGTGCCCTCCCACCTCCCTCTAGCTTTGTCCTGCAGTGCTACGAAGGGAATTAGATTAGAGAACAGCTGAAAACTAATATACCCACAGGGAGAGGGTTAATTTTTAACCACAGAACCAGAAACACTACAACTGGCACAGGGAAGAGGGCAAGAATAGTTGCTATTCAAAGGCAGGATTTCCCCTTATGCTGATTCAAAACACTCAACTCCAACCACACCCACAGTGATTAAGTGCTAGACAGGACGTTTACAGCTTAAGCCCATCTGCACTGTAAACTACAATAAAACAAAGCAAATCACCATAGCCATAACATATCTCTCATACTCGAAATACAGTTAATCAGACAAGGCTATAATGACCTTTACAGCAGTGTCAGGGAGAGGAGGAACTCACTTATCTGGGAGAAGATTGCTGCGTTCCCTGGAGGAACTTTTATTGACTAGAGCCGTGAAATACCTGGGTTTGATTATAGAGCTTTTTAATTGAAATGACTGAAAGATTTATCGAACCTTTGCATCTGTTTTGCCCAGCTGTTTTATTGCCGCATGGGATAACAACAGGGAATGTCATCCTTGGAAAGTGGACGGAGCTCTGAGAAGCTGCACTTSTAAAGCAATCACCCCCTCTAGCATCACACCCAGACCAGCCCCAGCGTGGCCGCAGCAGCTTGCGCRTTGTGAGCAGGGCTGCAGTTTGCCTAAGTTTGAGTTCAACATGAAACCACCAGCATTACAGGAAGCCTCTAAGAATCACATCATTCAGAAAAGGCCAACAAGTCAGCCCTTGAGTCCTTAAGACACACTGAACTGGAATATTATCCTTGGTGCTGTGTATCCATCGCTTCTTTTTCTATATATGTATATATGAGATTATATATACTGCATACATGATGAAGTATATATATATGAAGTATGAGGAGTATATATACTGTACCTTTAATTTCAGTAACTGATTTTCAATTTGTGCTGTTTCAAGTTGCTTTTGTTTTTCTCTCAGTTTTTCCATTGATTGCTCATGTGTATGTTTTAAATTTCTTATTTGCTCCCTTATATCAGTATTCTCCAAAGTAACATCCACTAGAGTTTTCTAGAAGAAACAGACAAAGCACATATTAAAATTACAAATAATTGGGTGAAAGAATATAGTCAAACAGTAAGGCACAGGCAGAACATTTAGAAGTTTCCTGATTTGTCGGTGCTGTGGAAGAGCTCTGCAAGCTTTAACATTTTCAATTCTTTTTTGTTGTCATTGTATTTGGTTTGCTAAAAAAGTATTTCCACAAGGAATATGCTAACTCAAGTCAAGCCCCGGAACACTATGAACAAAGAAAGAACGTGGATTAATTTCAGTATAAATGTTCCTTAACAGTCTCTCCGAGAACCACTCCATATATATTAAACACGCTAGACTGAAAAGAGTGCATCATRCAAGAGGGGAGAAGTATGAGTTCACATCAGCTGTCTGAGAACTTGCAAACAGAAAGTGCATTCCCTCTTCCCACCTTTTGCCACTCTCAGTACATCTCACAGCTATGCAAAACTTCACTAGTGTTTAGCTTTCAAACATGCCACATCCATTTCTACTAAAGGTACAAATAAGTGAGGAGACATGCTGTTTTCCGCAATATAAGATAAATCACATTTTCAACTTAGATATTTCACAAACGCGAGGCTAGTGACATTAGTTTGCCACAGTTCAGTATATTTTCTATTTTATACTATTTTTCTAGGTTTTTAAAAAACACAGTTGCTGGATTTTGTTTTCTTATTTTCCTCTTAGCTGCCTCAAATATACAGGGCAGTGCTTCAAGGGCATGTTTAATGTTAGAATCTCTATTTGACATCCATGTTTTATGCATACATTCAAATTCATGTCAGAAGAGGCAACTGTCAGCTGTGAAATATCTGTTAAAAATGTACCTGCAAGTCTATTGAAGCTGATGTCAAGGAGCTGTTCATTTCACTGAAGCTGTCTAAGGCTGCAGCCTGCACTCGCACATGATTCTCTAAGGATTCCTGATGAGCATTTGTCACCTAAGCAGGAAAAAAATTGTAAAATAATGCTGAAGTTTATCTATTCTTTCAAAAGGTGCTACAAAAGGGAAACAGACATGGTTGATTTTCACAATCAAGGATGCTTAAAATATACAGATCCCCAGAGGTATAGGTCCTTTACCTGAAAACAAACAAACATAACCTGTAATTTAAATATGCAAACAGAAACATGACACCAGTATTTGCATTTATTGTTAGCCTGTAATCCCTCCAAAAATTGTCCTTTTTGAAGAAGCAAGAGGACACTTTGCTGATGTGAGTCCTGCAAGTTGCTACACAAGGAGTGGGCTGACCCTGAGATGTCACAGGATGGAGGCTGGGCGAAGGCAAGGAACGTAGCAGCCTAGAAAGCTTTAGGTAAACTGCACCATGGCCTCAGTCACAAAAGAAATGATTAATCAGGTGCGTAAGGAGACAAACATCAGGAAGGCTCAAGGATGAAACAACGGGAAGCAGGTAGGAGAACTCAAATGCAGAGCTTTGTTGTGTGAGAATTTGTCATGTCTGGTCATGTACGTAGATGTACACAAACACAATGAAAAGAGGAGGTAAAGGAAGCATAGCAAAGTGACATAAGTTATGGGAAGTCAGAGACTTAAGTAATATAAATGATTATGAACCACTCAGCAATACACAGAGAAAAAAGTTACTAATGAAGGACAGTCTGACTCACATTCTTGGACTCAGATTTGTTTCTTGATAAAAACATACAAACATTGGGGACCAATCTTGAGAACAAGTGGTGCACACTGATCAGACCAGCACAGGAAGCAGAAGTCACTGCTAAGTCTACATAAGCAGATACTTATGTTAGAAGAAAAACAAAACCAAACCAAAGGTCAAAGCAAAATGCTTTGGATGGGTTAAGAAAAAAGATAAGAACTTGTAGAAAGAAGCACACTGTCCAGGGTAGGGTATATGAAGCACAAACTTCATGAACAAAAAGTAGTCCTGAAAACTGACTGAAAAACAGCATAATGATCCAAACTCTAAGCTGGTGTTAGACAAAGGAAAGAGCATAGAAAAGATTTTAAATAGGATTTTAAATGTTTTTCATTCTATAAGGGAAATAAATAAGGCAGATAGATATGACATGCAAAACAATGAAYCAGAATCATCTGAGAATTCATTTCAGTCCTGCTGAAGAAAAAAAAAATCTCTAGACTACACAGGAAAAGTTATGCTYTTATGCTTTTGCTGTAAGTAAATGTATACTGACCTTGAGTTCATTGGTAAGCTGCTGTATTTTTCGTTTCATTTCATCATATTCCCCGTACATTTTCTTTCTTACTTTTTCCAGAGTTGCTCTCACCTGGTGTTAGGCAAATCAAGCATCTTTATCAATCAAACTTACTGGTTATATTGTTTATACTAAAATTTGATATTTTGTTTCTATACCTTCATTATTACTTTTAGTATTTTCCACTATTAAGCTACCTTTTTGCCAAAAGTAATGTACGCTAAGAACTGCAGGATTTGTCTTTATAGTGATGTGAATAAATATGTCCAAATAATTGTCAAATAAGCTATACACATTTAAAGCTAGCAAATTTATAATTTAACAACAGATTTCAATTAAATTATCCATTCTTCATTCTAACCTAATTGGATCATATAAATTTTTCTGTCTGAAAAAACATCCACACTTGAATTTAAYACAGCTTCACACATTTGAAGTGGTTAATTCTATTCTCCTCAAGTGTCCATTGAGGCTAAATTCTTTAGTTTCACTGTGTTTGGACTTTAAGGCTCACAGTTAGCTAAACAATACATCAACTCGAATTCATCAATGTAACTTCAGCTCTAGAATGAGGAGCTGAGAGCTCAATTGGATTTCAATTAAGAACCACGGGTGTAAATTATACCTGGCCTTTCTAAATAAAGGTCTGCTGGAAGCCAGCCTGCGGTTGCACGCATTGCAAACATCACAGGGCCAGACAGCTGAAGCGCACGCACTGTAAACACGGCAGGTCAATGTTTGCCCACAGTCTCTCTTCCAGCCACACACTCAAATTCCTTCTTTTTCCTCTCTTCTGTCGGACACAGCTTCTGTCGGACACAGATCTGGGACTGAGAGCTTTCCTCGCCTCTGCAATGCCAAGGTGAGGCTCATGAAGGGACGAAGGGAAAAGCGACCTCAAAGGGATGTTTGTGGCAGCTGCATACAGGAGGAGGGGGTGACAGGCACCAAGCCACGTGCTACCTGGGGTGTGCAGTGCAGCAGGAGGCYGGGACTGGGGTGGCCCTCATGGCAGCTCCTCACCCCACCCCTGCGCACGTGCCTGTGCTCTCTTTGCACGATGACTTGGCTGCAGAAGAAACTGTCAGCAGGGATGACGTGAGACACCGTTTTTGGTCTGCTGAAGAAGTCAGTCAGCACATCATGTGGCACAAGCAAGGGACTCTTATTTACAACTCTGATGATCTCATGTAAGATGCGACTTCTCCAGCAGCCCAAGCCTCACAAGCTGGCCTGGCTGGGCACAGCCTTTCCCAGGCAGCAGAGTCAGGGCTGTCGCTCAGTGCAGTTCCTCATTTCCCCACTCCCTGTAAGAAGCAGCAATAGGGACGTTCCCAGCTGTGAGCACAGGACCGAGAGGAGGGTGGCCAGGTTGCCAACACATGGGAGTAACACAGGGCAGAAGAGGGGCTGCAGGCTTGAAGATCCAGCAGATGTTTGGAGCTCCAATAATTACACTCCCTTACGCTGCTGGCCTGGTGCCGAGCTCCTCCCTCTTGTATCAACACTGCTCTCCTATGCTTGAATCACTGTAATACGATAAGCATTGACCAACAGCTTCCAGGGTGGTGAAGGCAGGTGGAAAGAGAAGGTCAAATTATTTGCTTTGGTTGAATTAGAGATCGCTAAGACTAAGACCCAGAACCTGGCAGGTGAAGAGATGCCGGGTTTCAAGCATGGAGACCAGCAGCATCAAAGATGCACCTTTCCTTCAGGAGAGCTCCTGCCAATTATGATTATATGAGCATGCACAGAAAAACTAGTACAAAGTCATCCTTATTAGGTTGACTATTTTAAGGCTGCCCCAAAGCACACCCAAGTGATTTTACTGTATCACCTAATTTGGGAGTTTTTTCTAAACTAGGATGAAAAGCAGAGGAAGAGGGCAGAGAGTTCATCCTCCCAGGAGTCTGTCTGCTTATAGCTTCTTCTGTATCAAATTTGAAATTATGAGGGCTTTAGCACAAGAACCCCAAGGTTTCTTTGGCAGTTTCCTCACGTGGCTGCAGCCCAGCCAGTGAGCGTAAGGAGCATCACTCAGCACAGAGGAGCTGAGTGCAGCACTCACAGCTCCCAGGTATACAGCATATGTTTAACTTGGGTCCCAGCAAAACAAGCCTTTAGCTTCAAAGTGGTTTCCCAGCTCAGAACCAGGTGTTGGCCTAGACAGGAGCCATCCCACATACACCCACAGTTCTATATGAATACAGGGAAAGAATACTGGACAGGTTTTGAAGTTGAAACCTTTGCTCACTTCTTTAATGTAGTTCATCTCTTCTTTCAGCTGATCTGCTGACCAGCCATAAACCACCATTTCTCTCTGATGGTTGTTGTCAGTTCGGTGCACAACTCCATACACCATCCCATGAGACAGCTTCCCTGCAGACATGCCATTTGGTACATGATAGAGTTCCTTAAAAGCAAATAAATAGAAAATWATTTTAAAAACATTACTTGAATAAATAATAACAAAAACACTGTAATATAATGCCAGGAGAGACAGTCAACTATAGGCAATGCATAACTGTACCTAAGAACACTAGTGCTCAAACACTTGGAGGCCAAACTGTCAACATTCATAATTTTTGGAAGATCCGTCATCAGCTGATCACTGATGGTACAAACGTCTATTTTCTACTGACTTTTATGGAAGCAATATATGCACAGCCAGGGGAGACAGGCTGCATCTGTGGAAAAGTAAAAGCACCTAACAAAAAAGTTACCTTGGCTTATTTTTATTCTCCAACATATGCTCCTTTTTTGCAGGTTTCTGTAGCACAGTTGGCTCTCATAGTTTCTTTTAACTCTTGCCATAGTGGAACCTGCCACCCCTCAGAAAACTTCTGCTTGGCAAAATACTGAAATTCACAAATTTAATCAAACTTTGTAGAGACTTCTCAGAAGAAACTGGAAATGAATCTTCTTAAAAAATCCTAAGGTTTAGCAAGGTTTCACATGCGGAGATCAAAAAATATCTAATTGTTACATATTTATTTTGTTTATAGAGCTAGAATTTCGAGGCTAAGGACCTCCAAAGTAATACAATATCAATTTTAGGGCTACATTTCTCTCAGAGAAGTTGCAGAACACATATGGCAGGAGCTGAGGCAGAGTTGTGAAATACAACATTACAGCGGGTATTTGAATGTTATCAGAGCTATTTGAGTTGTTGTAGAGACACAAAACTTTGAACTCGGGTCTTAGTAAGTAAGTAGAAAGGCAATTTTAAACTGTCTATCCTTATTTTAAGTGATATGCTGGAATTTCTACAGCACAATTTTAATAACTGCATGACTTATTTTAAGGTCTTCGCAACAGACTACTCTTAGACAGTACATCAATGCACTTATTAAGAAAAATAATCATGCAAAGAGTAGGAATTGTCTCCCTTTGCAAATAAATAAATGTCTGCAAGGTCAAATGTAGCTTCCTGACCTGACTACTCCCATAGCCTCCCTTATAATCAACTGAAGGAAACATGTTTCTAGGGCAGGCTTCTCAAATGAATCAAGTTGCAGAAGTGCTTATTTACCTCTCCTGATCACATAGGGTCTAAACAACTAGCTATACTAGTTGGAGATCTCCGCATTGTGTCTTTTAAAAAATAAAAACAAAAACTTAATTTCCCCTAATTTTCAATATTTATAGCCTGAGAATCTAAAATTAGTGATTTTTTCTGTTCATGAAGTTAAAAAGACACAGTTTTAAGAATAGAGCTGTTATTGTTCAAGTTTGCATGCA
Source organism: Nothoprocta perdicaria (assembly GCF_003342845.1). NCBI lineage: Eukaryota > Metazoa > Chordata > Aves > Tinamiformes > Tinamidae > Nothoprocta > Nothoprocta perdicaria. Next base: position 589,837 of record NW_020455655.1, read on the forward strand.
AAAACAGTCTTGTAAAGGCTAGTACTGGGAACAAATCAATTATAGGTAGTTTTAGTTAACATTTTTTTCCCAATATTTACGAACACATTGGCCTTAGAATATAGGGGCATTGAGAGGAGTTGTTTTTCCCTCCAAAGGCTGTTGTTCAGTAATGACACAGTATGAACTCTTATAGTTCTTTGGGACTCTTGGCTAAATTAAGAGTCTAAACAGTCTGAAAAATCTCTTTGACACCAAGCAGATGGAGTAAGAGATCAAGTTCAACATCTTGTATCAACTTTTGATCATATCCTACAAAGTCTCCCATCACTGTGACAGAGGGTGAGGATGGTACCTGCAGGCTAAAGCTCCTTTGGTTTTTTAGAAGCCAAACTAGCAAAATTTTGGTGATAATATGGGAATAAATATGTGGGGGGAAAATGAATAGCAAAAATCCACTGGGATGAAGAAGCATGGGTAGCAATGGACATCAGTTTTATATGGTAAATGTTCAAAGAAAGTTGTGTTTCTCCAGCATGGCACTGACAGACTTTCTCAACACTGTCAAGCCTACACTTTGCCTCCTGTGGTACCATTAAGGGCTTAACCATTCTGCTAAAGCAGGGCTAAGAGAGAACTGCCTCAGCAGGAACAGCTGATAAAGAAGGTTTCAGGCAAAGAATGACAAAACTATAAGCAACAATTTAAAAAGAAAGTCATAAAACCACTTAAGAAAAAAAATATTGAGCAACCTCTACCTGATGCCATTTTGAACTMAGAAGATATTATATGCAAATTTCATAGCCTAATAATCAAAAGTTACATAATTATGCATTAGGAGGGGTTTTGGTTTGCTCTTTAGACGTGTACCAACAAAACCTCCACACCTGGTATTTGAGAGTGAAGAAAACAAGCATGTTTTACAGGAACTAGGTGCGGATATGACTCAATTTTTTTTCAATTTGTTTGTGTCCAGAGTTGCGCAGTTTCTTCAGGAGTTTCAGCTCAGTTGCTCCTTTGCATCTGGATAAAGGGATTACAGTACTTCCATCTTCCAGATAACCAAGTGAATAATCACTTGGATGGTTTAAATGTCACTGAGGCCCCAGATGCTGAACTCATAAACCCGTTCCCCTCTCCCACTATAATTCATTTTTTAGGAGATGAACAGTGAATACCAGTAGCTACTGAGATCATTTGTGCCTCAAAACATTGGCAGAATTGTTTAAAGTGCAGTTTACAGAGCATGAAGATTATGATCAAGTCCTTATTTTCAGAATATTATAAACACATTCCTAAGGAACGCTTTGAAGGATTTTTCTCCCCATCCTTCAAGGAAAGACCTATAGATTTAGACTACTAGATTTGCAGCCACAGAATCACCCAGGGCACTTGCATATTTCACAGATGAACAAAATTACATTTACAGCTCATGGACAATACATGCAGGATTATGTATGTACAAAACATGACTGGCTATACTTTTCATGCAACTGTTCTAAATTTGTCTGTGGTCCCTCCCAAGATCCCCTTAATGCCTGCTCTTTCAGAAGACTGAAATAAATTGCCGTCATCTGCTGAGTGTTYCAGGTCTAACGTGCTACTTAACAGTACCAGATATTGTTTTTACTCCCCTTTGTATCACAAATCTCAGGCAAACACCTGTTAAAAATTCAGTACAGCTCTTAAATTTAAAGCTGTGTGAATCAACACCTATACACAGCAGCTCAGTCCTTACAGAACCCCCTAAACTCATTATTTTTGTGAGGGTCCTTGCCTGTCTTCACTCTGATCTGCAGTAAGGCATCTTGTTTAGTGATAGCAACAAGCTAACATATGTATTTAAGAGCACATAAATCCTGCAAAGCTAGCTAAACAAAGTGCTTGAAGCTGAAAGGTTTCAGATCATTTTGACTTTGCTTAAAGTCAAAATATCAGCCAATTCTTTAGAAAAGTTCCCAGTGCCCAYTGCTGGCTGCACTTGAGCCTGACCTTGCCCCAGCAGCCTGCTGCACCAAACGCAGCTCAAAACCCCTTCTGACGAAGTTGAAAACAGCAGACAGATGAAGAACTTGTGAATTTCTCTTTGTACCTAAACCCAAMTCTACGACGGAAAAAGTTAACAGCAACAACATACCATTTTGATGAGCACGAATACTATAGCAGCTTCCAGTGCTTTTATCCAAGCTGTAGCAACTGTAATGCTGCACCTGCTGCACAACATATACTAAAGAAAAGCGGACTGCATACTTAATAAATATTTTAGACAGTAGCCTACACCTCAAGGTTGCAAAAGCCTTGATAATTACCGTGCATCCTGTTTATGTCTCTGTCCAAATAAGTAGCATGAATAGCAAGTAAGTAACGTAAAGCAGAGACACTACAAAACAGACCCAAAATATAAGCTGAGCTGTTCTTCCGTCTTGCATATGCAACTGTACTGTGTGAGGTTTTATTAGCCTTACATTATATATGCAACACTGAGGGCAGATTTTCTTCTAATCTATCTCCATAATCTGTTCAATTAAAGTTAGTTACTCTCATGATTCGTATGTTCTCCCTGTCAAACAGAAAAAAACAAAACAAAACAAAAAAATGTTAAGTAGGAGCACAGAAAAGATATTCTATTTGGAGGAAAAGCACATCCAATGTCATGATTAGCAAAATCACAGAATCACAGAATCACAGAATATTCAGGGTTGGAAGGGACCTCTAGAGATCATCTAGTCCAACCTTCCTGCTCAAGCAGGCACACCTACAGCATGTGGCACAGAGCGGCATCCAGGCGGGTTTTGAAGACCTCCAGAGAAGGAGACTCCACAACCTCCCTGGGCAGCCTGTTCCACTGCTCTGTCACCCTAACAGTAAAGAAGTTSCTCCTCACCTGGAGACGGAGCTTCCTGTGCTCCAGCTTATGGCCATTACCCCTCRTCCTGTCGCTGGCCACCAGTGAAAACAGCTTGTCCCCTTCCTCCCTGCATTCTCCCTTCCTGAACTTATACATATTAATCATATCCCCTCTGAGCCTTCTCTTCTCCAGAGAAAACAGGCCCAGCTCACTCAGCCTCTCTTCGTACGGGAGATGTTCCATTCCCTTAATCATCCTGGTTGCCCTTCTCTGGACCCTCTCGAGAAGCTCCACGTCCCTCCTATACTGGGGTGCCCAGAACTGCACACAGTACTCCAGGTGCAGTAGAGGGGACCAGAGCTGAGTAGAGGGGCAGAATCAMCTCCCTTGACCTGCTGGCAACACTCCTCCTGATGCAGCCAGAATCCCACTGGCCTTCTTGGCCACGAGGGCACACTGCTCACTCATGGTTAACTTAGTGTCAACCAGGACTCCCAGGTCCCTCTCCGTGGAGCTGCTTTCTAGCAGGTCGACCCCTAATCTGTACTGGTGATTCTGCATCAGTACACATATGGATTTATTCTGGCATCAGTACACATATGGATTTAATTTAGTAAGCAATGTAAAATTTTCCTAAATCAACATCATCTGTTTACTAGCACCATCTAAAAAAATCTTATTTTAACCTACCATCAAATCAAATAAGCCACTCTTTATCTTTTCTCCAAATGCTAAATGCTTGAGGCTTCTGAAATATCCAATTGTTTTACTTTGTAATTAGTTTTACAAAGAGCCATAATGTTGTTATTTAGGTTACATATTTCTTGTCCAGTAAATTGAGAAGTTTGTAATATTGAGCTCACCAAAAAATGTTACTGTGCTGTGAGAAAAGACAGTTGTGTTTCTCTATATTCCTCCACAGTTCATGAAATTCATGTTAAATTTAGCGATGCTTCAAACAAAAATAGTATTAAAATATGGAAAATGTGCCAAGAGACAAGCATGAGTGCTCTCAAACTGGTGATGCTAAATAAGAAGTATCTTTTAAACATATTCCAACTTCTAAGCTCCTGAAAATGTTGTAGAAGTTAGGTGCCCATCTCAAAATAGAAAGGACAGGCACTGCCCACACACACAGTCACATTTAATCAATGAAATCTTCCTCCAGAACATCAATGTTTATACACTCAGAAAATGAGATACAGCAAATATAGCAGTAGCCACAGAAGTCAGAGCAATTTTTTCTATGGTCTTCATGCAGTGTTGCATTTAATGAAGGAGTCACTTRATTAGTACACATCAATATCAAGCAGTCAATGCTAAAAATAATGCATCTCAAGATATACACAGCCAGAGTACCAACCAGATTAATGTTCTATCAAACTAAGACACTCCAAGCAATACATAAGCAAGCAATGTTATGTACTCATATAAGGATACTGATTTAAGCCTTAACACTGCTCAAACTGCTGAAAGCTACAAATACAAGGGAGACAAATTTCTAGAGTGTTATCCTGCTTTCAATCTCTTGCCAGGTGCCAACTGAAAGAGGAACAAAATAGTCCATCTACACAYATGCCCACAGTCTGCGCTCGAACACCTAGCTGCAGCTTGCACTGACACTTCCAAATTTAGGCGTGACTGAACTGCATGGAGAAAGGTACTTAGAGATAAAAAGAAAATGATCCCAAACACAGACAACAGAATTGTCTGGCAGCATTTTGTTATTCACAGCAACTGATTTTGCATACAGTCTGATGAAGACAATATTCCTTTGTACTTCCTGGTGAAGTAAACACCCTCATGTAACTGTCACCCATTGTCCAACTCTAACTGAAAAGATGCAGAGAAGGTTTCAGAATCCCTCTAGCTACAGTGCAAGCAATTCAGAGGTACTTAACTGCAGGCTTCTAGCTTGGAAGAAGCAAAGAAACAAACCTCTACCTGTGATGTTAGTTCCCATGTTTCTTTCAGGGTCTTGCAGTCTAAATATACATATAAAAACCCAGCCTGACATACAGGAGYACAAGCTCTCCTGGTGGTTTTTGAGATCACCCTCTAACTGGGAACCATCTGCCCGTCTTTCACAGAGCGGGGAGAGACAGTCCCACTAGATCAATGCCTGCAGCAATTTTGTTGCAACAGAAGTGCCTAACTCCATCCCTTTATTTAATTTCCTAGGCTATTTCATTGTTATTTCACAGGCACACATTGATTAAAAAAATCTGTTTAAATGTCATCTTATATGTATGGGTAATTTTATGTGTAAGTCCAATAGTTAGGACAGACTTAAGGAAATATAGCATACATTTTCCGCTGAACTTGGACTGCAATGGAAAAGGCTACMTTAACAGTTACTCATACAATCAATAAATACTGAGACTCAGATCTGATCTGACATCAAGCACCAAAACAAGGTCTTGGGAGTATTAGTAACCSAGATAGAGCTTGACTGTTCACTAGCTGATTTTGCAAAGAAAAATTTTCCTARCAGTGCGCAGTGCAGAGGTGCTACCATTCATGGAAGACAAGTAGAAAACCAACAAACGGTCAGAACAACGTTGCAATGTCACATTAGGGCAGCTCAAAATCAGCTCCTTCCCATGAAAGATTACAAAGGGAAGATTACAACCAAACATCAGGCCAGGGTGTATTTATAGTTCCCTGGCATTCATTGCTGTTGTCCCTGCTCTCCTGCCTGGCAGTGGGCAGAAGCAGGACACATCTGCAGGTCCCACGTGCCAGGGATGGGGCCAGGGATGGGGCCAGGAGTGCCCCGCTCCAGCAGAGCCTGCACATGCTGGCCACCCCTGTGCACCAYGCAGGGCTTTCTGATCATCAACTACATTTTCCAAATGCTTTTCTGTTATTTTTATTCTCCCAGCATTTGGTTCTTGGCAGAGCTGGATTTTTTGACCTTAAACTGTAAAGTGCAGGGCAGGGAAGTGTATGGTTCCCTAATCTCTTTTCACTGTCCCTGTTCAGAAAAGTGACATARTTCTCATGGAGGTGTTCGAGGATTACCTAACATTTATGAAATTTTGTTGCTCTCAGAGCACTTTAAGGAATTTCATTAATACTAAAGATCAGATCAGTTCAGCGTGGGTGGATCATCAGAGATACTGGACCACTGTCTGTAGGAGATACACTTATCTTACTGCAAACTTCAAAAAAATGCATCACAGCTGACTAAATTATAGACCTGGGTGCACTACAGGTTATATAGTAACTAATTCAAGTACATAAAGCAATACATTATGGAGGCAATAAAAATCTACCAGCAGTAAATTACTGTCTTGTTTTAGAGGCTAAGGAAAAAATAGTTCATCATCAGTGATTTTTTTGTAGTTGCTTCTACACATTATGGCTACACAATCTGTGAGGATACTTTCTGGATTACACACAGGTTGYGGGACACAAGTCAATAACACAATTAGCACACATGGTTTTTAACTACTGTTAAGACTAMTCAGATACCATCTAGTGCTGAGATCTTTCTATATACTTCCTAAAAATCTTTAGCTTCAGATTTTGTGAAAATACTGAGCTTTACAAAACTAGTAAAAACATACAGTAGTTAAATTACACAAAATTTTAGGGGGGTTTCAACTAAAAAGGACCAATTTGTTCAAATATKTATAGAGTATTAAAATGGAAATAAGCCAAACAATGTACTATGCATTCATACCCCCTTCTTAATATTCTCTGAAAGAAAATACACCTGCTGTGACTCATATTAAGGGAGAAATCAGCTGTCATTAAAAATAAGGTTCCATAAACAAACAGAAAAAGGTTATGTACCAAAGTGACTAAGAACTGTCCCAGCCCTGATCATTTATGCTTCTCTCTCCTGATTACACTATTCAGCACCGTAAAGTGAGTAAGTCAAGAGTCAACATCTATCCTCCTGAAAAATAAACTTGTCTTATTCTCAGGGCAATGGGTCCATACACCCTCGGCCAGTCCAAGGGTTTCTGCAGTCACGCACAAACCAACAGAAAACTGAAGGAGGTGGGAAGGGTAAATTACTCAAACGGCCACAGCTAAGCCCCTCTAAAGAGAAAGAAATATTTCAGATTAATGGTGACCCCAAATTAGCTTGCACTAAGGGCTCTTTACTCTGCCCAGTTAGTAACGTTTATAGATCCTCAAAGACTTAAAACTGCAAGGGCAATGCTTGAAGAGATCAATGTGTACAAGATTCCAGCAGAAGAAGTATCTGATAAATAATCTTCATTTTGATCATGTTATTTTGCATTTTTATTGTTTCAAAATATTTGGCTTTCTGTGTCATTTCATAGTTACTTTYATTCACGAGAACCACTAAGCAATTATTTCAAAGATATACTATTGTTGTATTGCTCCCTATTTTCATATTGCTCTTTAAACATGAGATCTGGTAAATTCAGCCAACTTCTTGTTTGGTTTTAGTTTATCAATGTGTAAATGTGGTTAAGTTGTGAAGCCTATCCAGCTTCCCTTTTATTTTTCATTCTTTAGACAAGTTAAAAGCAATCTACTGCACTGAAACAGCTCTTGAAGCTCTTGGCAGGTCTGCACYAAAGAAGGTTTATGGGTTTTTTGTTTGTTTTTGCTTTTTTGTGTGCATGATGCTTGCTTTTTTTTGCGGGGGGAGGCAGGGAAGGACTTTTGAACCCTTAAATCATTTTCTACTTCAGAACAATCTTTAATTCTTCATTTTGCATTTCTTACTAGTGCATCATGTGTTACCAAAATAAGACCCTTGTCTTGATAGGGATCTCCTTCTCTTCCCATGCATAAATATCAAATAAACCAGCAGGCATCTCAGCCATGTCACAAATCTATATTGTCCACATGCATTTTTGCTATCTCCAGCTCCACAGCTTAGTTTCAAAGCTAATTCACTGTGTGTCTCTGGGTCCTTCAGTCTTACAAAGCGACCTGGTTCCCATCGTAACTAATTCCTGCTTTTTCAGTTGGCAGTATTTACTCCTTACCTACACAGCAATTAACTTTAATTCTTCAAACTTACTTTTGTCCTTCTCTCAGGTTCCTTGGTTACTTGCTCAGGCTGTGACCCTTCATCAGGCGGTACTGTTAAGCGCAACCTGCAGACATTCATCTACAAGGAAAAGAGAAGTTTGCTTTTAGATTTAAAGAGTGTCATAAATTTTACTYAATAACATGCTTTATGAGTGTGCTAACATTCAAATTCAAATTTCCTATTTCCTACTAACTACCACATACCTAATGAAAAAAAAAATTTTTGAAAGTTGAAGATTCCTTGAAGCAAGGAATAATTCAAGGGCATCCCCATAATTACATACCTGAAATAGCAAGAATCAATTTCAGTCAACAACGTGTTCTTATGCTCTCATAAGTGACATTGAGAGCTGAGATATCGGAACAATGAACGTAATTTTCCAGTTTCTCAGCTTTGTTTACAGTTTTGGYATATTTTAACTCTTCAAAAAAGATTATTTAGAAACAAAAAGGATATGCTGGTTTGAATTCCCTTTTTCTGCTCAGTGTGTATCCAACTACTTAATCTGATGATACTTCTATACTGCCATCTCATAGAATTCAAACAGAAATGCTATTGAAATAGGTTACATACCAATGTATCTGTAAAAACTAAGGTTCAATCTGTTTCATAGAAAATTTGAGAGATCTTCTTTCCTATCTCATTTCAGAAACCCTCTTAGATCCAGGCACAGTTTGTCTTGCTGCAAGATCTGCAAGATCCTTGGTGTGATGAGGTTTTTAAAATGATGCATCTCATACAAGAGAGGCTTTGTTGCAACATTCACAASAACTTTTGGTGAAAGGCAAACATAAATCAACAGTAGATACCAACTGCCAAATTGAAATTCTTCTGAAAAATAATCAAAGCTTCCCAGTACTCTCCTGTAAAAATCCAGCTCTCAGYTGACAGCAAACATGGCTCTTAAAACTCTTCAATCTGTCTGAAATGTCTATAAAAAGATCAAGGTAATCTTTAATTGCAACTATAAAGGTTACTTGTTATGCATGGGCTCCTTACTGTTAACTCAGCAGTCAGCCATAGGCTATCAGATCTAGAACAGGAATCCCTAGAAAAAAAACAGTTTAGAGCTGTGTTATGCTTTCATATTTCCCATGGAATTATGAAACAATGGAAAGCATTTAAGAACACTGAGTCCTTGCACATTGGCTTTTGACACGAGCATTATCTGCATTCTCCATGAGAAAACACCAGATTCCTCCCATATACTGCAGAACTTGAAGGTGCTTCCTGTCTATAATTTAGATATCAAGCTATATAAATAAGCTCCTCAAATTTGAAGCTTTCYAGCTTGCAAGATAATTAATACCATGTTTGCTCTTTTATTAAATCTCCATTTTCCCCTGCTGTTTCTTCCCATTAGCTCAGCAAGGCTCTTTCCTCTAAAAGATGTGTTTATAACTAAATAGGAAAGGCAATCTGGTTTCCTCCATCCAAGCAAACAAAGAAAAGGCAGTCCATAAACAGGAAATAGAGCTGGATTTGTGCTGTAGCATGCAGGAGGTGAGAGATGAGGCCAGCTCTTTCTTGCAGTGATTTCAAATTAAGGAAAACTAGACTAAAAAGAACAACAACAACAACCTGTTAGCAGAAAACAAGAAAAATCCCTGAAATCAACAGGAAAAGATACTGAGGAACACCTTGAAGTTAGGAGAAATTCAGTTGCTTCTGATTCTCTGAAATCACAACTCTCTAGTCAGTACAGGACTAACTAGAGCTGTCATATTTACAGATTCACAGAGTAGTAACTGTAAACAGCTAATTATCCCTATACCTGTATAGCATTTAGTGAACCATGATTGCCCATCACAGTACAGCTATTTATGCATTACAGGTCACTATAAAGGAAATCACAGAAACACCTACGTTGGAAATACAGACCAAGAGCAGTATTTGATAGAGACTAAGAACACAAAGGCTTATCACCATTGAAATATTTTTCATTTTACTCTTTCTCTATTCATCTGCCCTCCTCCCCCCAAAAAACACACTTTTACTTCTTTTCTACTTCACTTCTGTTCTAGCTTCTTGCTTTTAAAACACTTCAAACTGGGATCTTATGTTCAGCAGTGTTTCTGCCACAAAACAAAGTTTCAAGGCTACACCTGGAAGCCTGTTGCAGGCATATGCGTGAGTGTGGGTGGCACTGGCAGCGCCTAAGCAGCCCAGCCTTGAAGCCAGGCCCAGGGAGGCTTGTACAACAGCAGTGAAGTGTCGCCCAATTTTATATGCCTCTCTAGGGCAACAGASTATTGTTTATAAGCACAGCACTTCCTCAGGGAAAGAGCAGCAATTACACACAGTAATCATTCATGGGGACTCCTGGACCACATTCTCTCTGAGGATGGAACTGAAATTCAAGAACACCACAGGGACTAGAAGTAGGAAATAACAGACCCCACTTTTTCCTCCAGCCTTCCAAGGCAACTGCAGATATCATATCTATGCTGCTCTGACAGCACTGTGTTTCCTACAGAAACAGCACGCCGTTTGTCCACAAGTCTGCTTGACCAAATGAATGAGCAGGCTCACATAGAAGTCACAGCCAGTCCTCCTCCCACAGCAAAACAGGCTCCTGCAATGCCTTAAAATGGAAATGAAATCACAACAGGAAGAGCCTCAACTCAGTGCCAAACAGTGGCAGAATAACGTGCAACTGAGGATGGAGGAGTAATTCCCACAAACAATGGGCTTTTGCAGAAGGGGACTGGGGAAGAGAATGAAGGAATTCCTTGTGCCAGGAAAAGCTGTGATTCAATTTCCTTCAGATGCTGCCTGCCAGTAAGAACACAAAAAAAAAGGCAGCAGCGAAAGTGGCTTGCACACTAGCTTTGTGTCAGCAGCAGAGTAACTTTGGGAGCATAACTTTTTAAAAGAAATAGAAAGCCTGTGTCAGGTATTCTGCACTGATCAGATTTTAGTTCAGTTTGCAGCATCTGTATCTTTGGCAAGCCAACAACATAACTGATTGTAAATGTGCCAATATTTTATGTTTGCACCTGGCTTTCTGACACCAATAACCTACTAGCAATATTTCCAAAGTTAATCTGACATCATTTGCAAAACAAATATGCAGACAGGAAAACAAAGCCTGGMAGGCTCACCGCTGTGTAAGAGCAAGCAGCAAAAGTTTGCTGAGTGCAATGGAAATTAACAGGTGAGGACATGCTCATTTATCAAATTTCTAAGAGGTTAGAGGGTTTGCATAGGACAGAACTACTGCAATATAGCACCAAAGGAGAAAGCCCATCTAGGTTAGGTAAAAATGTTAAGAATTCACGTCCCAGATCTGCAATCTGCATTACTATCCTACTCAAATCACTAGGGTGCAACTTCAAGACAAATACAGATGATAGATTCAGTTTGAGCTATGCTCTCCAGACTTTTCTCCCCCACTGACTGTTGACTATATACTGAAATAATTACAGCGCCAGGTTTGGAATCACCAACATTGTTATTAACACAGAAAATACAAGCTGATCTACTAGCACTAGTCSCATTCTAAGATATTTACATCTCCTCTCTGCTCTCCCTCAAGTGGAGACATGGTCCCATATTGATTGAACTGCCTTCACATCACCTTTGGAGTTAACAAGCCGGAATTTAATTCTCTTCATGTTTTCCATCTCTGTCAATTAAGTGGTTTGGGGATTGTGTGCCTAATAAATAACTTTATGCTTCGACGCTAACCAACAAGCTCAACGGTCAAGACTCACTGCCTTTGTCTAAGGCCAGATGTTTCATTTCAACCTTCAAGGGTGACAGCGGAAAAGAGCAAGTATTTAATTTCAGTCAACCCCCAGGAGTGAAAAAGTACTTCCTTTGGCCAGTCTGCTCCACAACCAGATCTCTACTACCCAACTTCCCACAGCACCTCGATTAAAGGGCACTTTTCCTGTGACCGCAGGCAGGGAGGAATGTGACATGCAGCTTTTATTTATCTAGAAGTTATTTTATCTTTCTCTACTGGCAACTCATTGTAAGGGACTTGCATTTCACTACAAAAATACAGCAGCTTCCCAATGAGTTTTACTTGCAAATTAGGTTTTCATTTCTTTAGGAGAATATTGCAAGTAAACTCCATGTTACATTGTTCCTGTGAAGTGCACCATGCAGATGCAAATAAAAGAATTAATAGTCAAACATAAATTCTTTTAGTTTTAACCTCTTTATGAAATACTAAATCAGAAAATTCAGCAGAAATGGGAAAGACATAAGACACAATAAGGAACATAATGGGTAGGATCTAAATCTTAGGATCTAAATTCTTCCACGTGGTGAGCAATTTCATTTTTGATGTGAATCTAAACTTCAGCATTTTCTAAACTCATGGAAAAATAAGAGTTAATATATGAAGGCCGGAAGTTTTTCCCCATGGAAAAGCCTGACTTGCAGGTTATCCCATCAAACACGTGGCAACATGACATTCTTCACTGGTTTTATCATTCCTGATAATCCCAAATTTTTGGAGTGTCCAAGCAATCCCAAAGCAGTTCAACAAATGCTGCGGCCACACCAGGGCGCTTCCTTGCGAGGCTGAATCCCTCACTTGATTTGCTTCATTCACTGCTTCGCACGTGGAATGGGCACCCACAACAGCAAGAGCAAGAAAAGGGCTGTTTAAAGCAGGGTTTCTACAGGGACACTCCGGATGCACCTGCCGGAGTTTTAACAACTTTTTAGAAACAATTTAGGGCCGATTAAGCTACCCTTGTTATTCATCTTGGCTGTAGGAACTACATAAGAACTAGAGGAGCTCGTTTGGGGAGACACGTGTTTCGCAGCAGCATCCAGGCCGCCAGGGAGCTTCCTCCTCGCGGGCAGTGCCCGTCCATGGACTGCCAGCACGGGGAGCGCAAGCAGTCACCACTGGGGCTCGCCCGGGAGCCGTGGGAATGCAGGGAATGGGACAGGGAAGAGAAGGGAGTGGGGTGGGGGTCTGCCCGCGCCCCGTCCCCACCCGCGCCCCCGCGCCCCGTGCACCTTCCGCCGGGCGCGGCCGCTGTCCCCGGGCGGCCTCCGCGGGGTGGTGGCGGTGACCGTGAGGCCCGAGCTGTAGCGCAGCATCGCGGCGGCGCCCGCGCCGCCAGCCGCTCGCTCGCTCCCTTTGGCCGCCGGCGCCGCTCCGCCCCCGCGATGGGCCGTGGGCGGCCGCAGGGGCCGGGCTGCGCGGGGCCGCCCCCACGCGTCCGCTCCACGCTCTGGCCCGCGCGTGGGCGGCTGCCCTGCTGCAGCTCCCGCAGGGCCCGGACTGTGCGCAGGAGAACCCCTGCAGGGACACGGATCCCGGCAGGCTGCTCCTGGGGACACTGCCCTTCCAGCGCGACATCGTGCCTCTCCTGCCCCCAGGAATTTCAGCTCGCTGAGGCACAGCCTGGGGACACACACACACCAAAACATACTGGACACACCAAAAGTGTCCATATGTCACTGAGGCATCTCCTGGGAAGGGGAACTGTTAAGTAGAGCCAGGGAAGGCCCCTCAGTTCCCATCTCCTGCTTGGAGTGCTCTAACGAGGATCCCTTTCAGCAGGTGCTCAGAGTGGGTTTGGAGCCGAATCCCAACAGCCTTGGAGAGCAGTCCAGAGCAATGCAGCTCAGAGCATGTGTGACAGCCTTGGTGCTAGGGTGCCCCAGCAGTTGGGTTGGGTGCCCCTGCATCAGCTGGCACTCAAGCAAGTGCTCTTTGGGATCTTCAGCTAGATGAGAAACAATAACAGGGAGATGGGAGCAAAGTGTAGAAGATAGTACATGGTACACAGAGAGGAACAGGGAAAAGCCATTCAATATTTCCTACCCTTGAGAACAATGGATTTGAAGGGAACTTCCTGGGCAGAACATTAAAGATCAAATAGAAGGAAGTAGTTTTTATAAAAAGCAAAATTGAATTATGGAACCTACTGGCACAAAGTACTGAGTATCAAAAGTATATGCACTCTCAAAAAGCAGTTGGATGGAAGAAATAGCGAGGGCTATAGAAGATGTGGCTACAACTCCTGACTCAGGAGGTCTCAGGAMATGAGTTTGCTTTCTTGCAATGATACCTCTGACAGTTATTTTTTCAGCTCTAGTGTGACTGGCTCTCTGCCAATAGTTGTGATGGTGACAGAAGGCTTCTGGCAAGCAACAGCTGTTCTCCACGCAGCCAGGAGCTCTAATACACAGCACTGTCTCTGCCCACAGCAAACAACGAGTGTATTTCTGACTATGGTTCATTATTCCCTTTGCTACTCTCCTTCACCCCCAACTAAGGTTTAAGCCAAGAAGTGACAATCTGCAGTCTCTCCCCTCTCTTACCAAGTGACAAGGGAAATACATCTGCTGGGTTTCAGACTGTTTACATTAGTCTGAACTTGTGGCCTTACCTCTGTCTCCCATGCTATTTTATAATCTATTGTAAGGATTTGCCACAATTCACAGCTCTTGGTCCCTGCAAAAGTTGTTGCACCTGGCTGTCATCCTTTCATCTGCATCTCTGACTGTCCTTTGAACTTGGCACTGCCTTACAGGGATGATCTGAGAGATTTGAAAGCAGAGCAATGCATGGGAATAAACTGGATTAAACACACACATCCCACAACTTCTACAATTCTACCGAAGGTACCTACAGTTACTCAGACTGCTCCCAGACTTTATACAGTGAGGTGGCAGCTCAGCGCACTGAAGGATATGTGACCAGGCTGCTGAGCTCTTATTTCAAAACCTGCCACTGCTTTGTGGAAGCAATCATCCAAAGGCAGAGTAGGTTAATTACAAGATGACACTACACTGTGAATATCTAGGGCAATAGTTGTGAAACAGCTAATGTGATTACCTAGAACCTGCAGCAATTTTGAAGTGTAGGCATCGTCTTCATTTTTTACACACTTCCTTGCCCTGCTAACCAAAATGCTTTTTGTTGTTGTTTTTGTTTTGTTTTCCCAGCGAAATCAGAAAGAACTATGCTATGAAGGAAATAAAACAGGCTGTCATGGAATTAACAGGCCTGTATATAAAATGTCCCTGGTCCCAAGATAAGCAACCATGCATCCAACACATTTCGTAGAAAGCAGGTCTCTCCTCCCAGAACAGCAAATCTTAACCAGAGTCCTGTGAGATGGGCAGCTTGACCTTACCTTAACAAAATGCCACATATAGGCATGTTAAAGAGCTGAATACACTTCATCGACTCTCCCCTCCACTGTCAGGCTAACTGCTGACAGAGTCCAGAGGAAGAGCAAAGTCCCACCCTCTCAGCTGGTATGTTAATCCTGTGAGATTTAGGAGTAATTGTAGAATTACAAATTGAGTGAGAACTCACACCTGTGGTCATTAAGGTTATAAAGTCCCAATTGTATTGTTATAAAAATGAAGAGTTATAATTAACTTCTAATAGCCTTCACTTTCCAGAGGGATTAGAAACTATTCTGCCTTCATCATCCCTAAGGCATGAAACATTTATAGCAGAGATTGTCAAATGGACAGATGCATGTAAACTATTTCAGATACAGCCTCAGTAAGACCTTTGGGCTTCATCACCTATTTTTGTCTACAGAGTTGGGTTTTTTTGTCTGCTATCCTGGGTTGCTGTATTTTATAGACATGCACTTAACCTATACACTGCATACAACTCAAGCTCTCTTCTTTGGACAAAAAYGTTGGCATGTTTGTGGTAATACAGCAACTGCTTGGGGGATAGAATCCCAAGAATAAGTCCTGCACCCTTATAGGCAATAAATACACACTATCATTTCCTGTGGAAGAGACAGAAAGGAAAAAACTGAGTGTGTTAGTACTCAAACCATATCTGGGTGAGTAAATAAGAGTAATCCAGGTAATCTGGATTTCACTAAAATCAAATGCTACCTTGCACAGTACATGGGGCTTTRCTCCAGTTCCGAGTGAGCAGAGAGGCACCACTCATTGATTCAACTCACTTCCTTTCATGCATGTCTCCCATTCAGATAGCAACTGGCCACAACTCATAGCAACGTGGCTGAAGATACAGGTGCAATGATAGAAGCCTATTTTTCACTCTTCAGCAACAGGATTTTCTTTAGTCAGTCCACACTACGCAAGCAGAAGGACAGTTCAGTATAAGTATCACATAAAAATACTGCACTGCAGGAACAGCAGCATTGTTCACCCAGGGGTGTGACTTGGCCATGCCAGGTAGTTGAGCTGGTCAAGGTGGGTAGCAGAGCAGAAAACAGGCACACCCCACCATTAGCAACACAGTTATACTGTTATGGAAGTTACTAGGTGAGCAGTTTACCTAGGGATGATTTCAGGATGGATTTAGGGAGGACTAAATAGTTAGGTGCACTTACTTAGAGCTCAATTAGAATGACTCAATATTACTTAGAAAAATGCCTCTCTAACAAGAGATCCAGTCCTAGGAAGGAAATAGATTCACACACCTAGCCACTTAAATACTTGGCCATGCATCATACCTTTGAATCTGAATAGCCACTCCCAAGGTTTCCACCGTGTCATCCTTCAGTGCCCTCTGACTACAAGGAATACGTTTTTCCTTCGCAGTGCGTGATGAACCATACAGTTAGTTAGCAGGAATACAGCTGAGAACAGCATCATTCTTGGTCCTGATCACAAAGCAAGAGATTTGAAAAATTCTGCAAAGCCACTCAAGAAAGAAATATTTCAAAATGGATCAAACCAACGTCAGTAACTTGGACCAGTACAGCAGGATTTTCTGACATTCCACGTGCCTGAGGATAATGCAAAATCCAGATAAACCTATGGCTTGCAAAAATAAGAGCATCTCTTGGGTAACATAAGCTGCTCTATAAAACAAAATAAATCAGTTTGAAAGAGTGCTCGTTATTCAGAAATCAAAGTTGCTATTCTGAAATCAGATTGTTTTCACAGTAAAACTAATCCAATCAGGATTCTCTCTCCTGAGAAAAACAGAACAAAAAGTAGTGGTTGGATTTTTGACTTATTCCCTAACTCCATTACCTTTCAAAGCCATTCAAGAAATTGAAAAGGCACAGGTATCCTACAACATTTTTTCTGCTTTGTTTTTCAAAACGTGTATAAAAGTTACCCTCTAGCAACTACTCAAGATTCAAGGTAAATTCAACATAACCAGAAAGCAGAGCGCAGTCAGTGGCTCTATTCTATGACAGGCTCTGCAGGGTCCAAGGGAGGCCCTTCCTATCCTTAGTGCTTCCACTATACCTCTGTAAAAACATTTCAAACCAACTCTGTTGGCGAAGTCTTCAGCTCCCTGATTTAATTGTAGTAACATATATTTGTTTTTGCAGATACAGATTTAAAAAAAGAAAATTTAGTTTTAAGCAGAAAACTGAATTTCCCCAAATCATTAACTGCTATGCTCTCTCCCTTATACCATAACTTCACCATGCTCAGGCATTTTTCTGCACTTCTGGACTACCCAAATTACTTCTTTAAGAGGCTTGTTTATTATAGGTTAATAGAGCACCATCCCCATTTCTGGAAACCTTTCAGAGGAGTTACTGATGGCTTGACAAGCTACTGGAGCARCTGCACTGAAAAATACAAGCAATTCTGCCAGGCCTCCTTCAACTGGCCTAGTAGGACACAGACTCCAGTTTTTTTGGGCAGAATCTCCTCTGCTGTCAGAGGAAACAGAAATGGCCTGTCTCAAGAGATGCCTCATAAAATCTTCTATATTATAAGTTTGTTTTTGTGTTAAGTATTCTAGCACAGAAAGCCAGCCTTCTAGGGCTGTATTTTTCCCAAGATGCAAGTTCTTCAGGTAACGTTCTCTTGACTTCAACTTTGTCCAAGGTTTAGTATAAAGCACAAGCATTCTTTTTAAATACGCATATAAGTGCGTATTTATGTTCATGTGCAGCATTAAATGTGTAATAATGCTGACAGCAGTTTTATAGACTCAAAAATACAGTGAAAGATTAACTCCTTTTAGTACAACTTGGAAATTTCAGAACTGCAATGTTATAATGTAAGCAGGGAAACAGACTGGGAGGGACATGTAGAACAACAAATGCTCAGAACCAACCAGGTTGGATGCTCCGTTCTCCTCAGTGCAACAGCACCACAGAACAAGAACAGGAAAACACAAAATATGACTGGGAGACAATTGTGTTATTTCTGTTCTTGTTTTTACTGATATSTGCCTGGTAATAACTGAGAAGTTAATCGTGGTGCTCTGGATATTAATGTGGGTTAATAGAATTAAAGTAGTACAAAGGAAATATCTTACTGCTTTTTATAATTAACCTAGAGATGCATTGCTGCTACAGATCCTTGTAGAAAGAAGTTGCTAGCATTCAAGAGAGCGCTACATATGCACAGGGWTCAGGTCTGGATCAGACAAAAGAATGAGTTAGCCCTTGAGCCATCAATTGTGTTTACACAGGTGGCTAGAAATGATTAGAGAGAGACTGACAACAGTCTCTTGTGACATGGGACATTATAGGGGAAGGAGAGAAGGGGATTTGCCTTCCTGTGAGGCACTGGGAGTTGGCTATGGTTGAAAACAGGATGCTAGACCATCAGTATGTCCCATCCTGGAAATTTTTATATACCTTTTAGAGAAATATTTATCAATGCACTAATATAAAAACACAAGGGCCAATCCTGCTCCTCCTAGAATTAATAATAGAATTTCCAATGATTGCTACAAAAGCTGGATAGAGTCTACAATAATTTAGTTGCATCCACTGGATGTGTAAGAAAATACTTGGTGTCTGTTTCATTTTCTAACTTTGTGTTATTTCAATAAAAGATTTGGAGCAATAACAAACACTTCAATCAGCTGCCCCATGGCACACCATGTACTTTTGTTAAATCATCAGTATGAAAAGCACCCCAACTGCAGAAAGCCGAACAAGTTCTTAAGGAGGTAGCTTGGTGAGATTCCCACTTCCCACACATCATGGGCAGTATAGAGTCTAGGATCTGCAGTGCYACTCTGCACATTTGCAGTTCTGCTGAAAAAGAGCAGAACTCTTTTTGGGTCTCTTTTGAGGGTCTCATCCTTAACAAGACAATGCTGGAGCAGATTTTTTTCCATAGAAGATTGCTTTCCATTCCTTGGCTTGTGGAAGGTGGCAGTTGCTTACATAGGCAGAAACCACACGACAAAAAAACATGTTTACACACTTTGAGTGTAAACAAGAGCTCTTTCTTGGGGGCCTAACACAGTGGGCCAAATTTTCCTGTTTTAATGCTATGCCTCTTTCTTCTCCACAAACCGGCTTTCTCCCTGAATTTAGAATAGTTTCAGTGCAATGGTGATTTGCTGATGGCAACAGTCTATGAAGATAACCATCTGAAACACACATTTGGTTCTTTGGCTGAGGATTTTACCCTGATGGGAACCTGATGTTAACTGCCCCATCTCTACGATGCAAATCTGCAGTGCAGGTCAACCAAGTACACATACACCAGCACTTAAGATACCAGAAATAAATTATTTTTTGCATACTTACTACTGGCCCACTTCCACAGCTTTCTTGAGAGCATATTGTTGATCATGTAGCTGTAAGATTATTTAAAATCTGTCTCCATGTTGCCAAAACAGCACTGCTGACATAGCTTCCCTGTAGCTACAGAACACATACAAAGCTTTCACTTTCTAACCTTGTATGGCTGATACTGTTTAATAATTTTCTATTAATACCACAGGTGACTGATGTAGTTTCCAYAGATTCTATCAAATTCTCTGGAAAGTTTTCAGCCTGTGGTTTGATTGCACTTTGTCTGACAGTATCAGAAATAGCTGCAGGATAGAGGTCGGATTTCTCGGCTACCTTTAAGTCAGCTTGTCTGGATGGCAGGAGTAGCTTGACTTAAGTAGCAGCACATAGGTCATAATATGCTAACCTATCCTATGATGTAGATACAATTAAATTCTATTGTTTGTGTAGCCACATATAGTCTAGAAATTGGCTTAGTTCCTTAACTGTGCATTGTCAACCATGTTAATACATTTTCATGAATAACAGGTATTCTTACCAGCCGAGACTTTTCTCTTGCTAAACTCTTGCCATCAGCAGCATCAGTTAGTTCCACAGTCCATTTGTGCTGTATGAAAAAACACCAATTTCAATTGTCCTTGCTCTTTTCTGGTGTTTGTTTCCTTGTTATGGCATTAACAGACAGGGAGGGAAGAAAAAAAAAAGTAAATATTGTCCTGTCACATTAGATAAACTCCYAAATAAGCTCAGTATTTCCAGTTGCTCTTCAGATTAATTTCTTTAAACTTAGGACTGTTCTCCTCCTCCTGTGAACCTCTTGCAGTCATGTAATAATGCCTTTTAGAAGAGTACTTCTAACTGCAATATTTTTATACAGAAGCATTATACACCTTTTTACACTAGTAACCTCATGCACAGGAGCATCCCGAGTGCTGTTTTGACTGTGGTTCTATACTGGAAAAAACTTTTTTTTTTTGTTGAGCTGCAAAACACTGAGAATATGCACTGAGTGGAAACCTGGCTTTGTTCTGTATTGCAGTTCATTGCAGAACTGAAATTTGAGGAAGATTAAAAAGTTTCCCCCTTCTTGGAAGAAAACTGTGCTGTGACAATAGCTCAATTTCAAGTTTCCCAAGCCTCAAGATACCCTTTGGCTTGTCAAGCACATTTTCAAGGTTGGTTTATATGCATCCTCTCTGCAGAGGGAGCAACGTGATTGTCTCCATACGAGTTGCTGCCTGAGAAAACAATACAAAAGCTGTATTATTTAGGCAGTTAACTTAAGTCAGCAGATCTGCAGGGAGGGTGCAGTGACAGCAGAGCAAAACTCCCTGGCTCCTTAGCAGCATGAGGGGACAATTTTCACAGTGCTCACTATATTGAAAAGTGTCAGCAACAGAACAAGGTAGCAGTGCCAGGAGATTTATCAACCCGCTAGAGCAAGCAATCAGCGGCTTCACAGATGCAAGTATGAGGTTCTTTGCAGCAAAATCTTATATGTCAACAAATGCACAGCCAAAATTTACCAAGGATGTTGCATCATGAAGTGTAGTTTAGGACATGTTAAGAGACACCCATAAGCAAGTGACTTAAATTTGCAGGAGGACCTGCCCGAGTGTCTCAAGAACCATCAAGACAGCCATGGCCACCCTTGCTGCTCCTGCTCATCCCAGCTCACGAACTGCTGCACAGACTGTGCTGCATGCTGTGCCACGGGCCAGCAGGCCACATCTAGCCACCAGGTCCTGCCCTCCTATTTCTTCTTTTCTGCTGAAATACAAGGCTCTTCATTTTACCTTTAGCAATAAAAACAGCTCTGCTGAAACAGCTTAAAAACATGAATGTAGTGCAGTGTCTATCTTTGCTACAGCAACATCCATTGCGGCTGGCTGGAATCTTCACATTCCTGAGAATAAAAGGTAAGATGACAAGGCTTACAAGAGCCTGGGTATCAGAGCTGAAGTAGCCCAAGGCAAGGCAGGCCTGGCAAACATAGGAGATATAGTGAACTGCCCCCTGCACAGACCTGCTCTGTACAAGAGTTGCTCACTCCCTGTGCCTCACAGTAGGTTTTGGCACTGGCCTGGTTCGCTGGGGACGCTGCTCTTCATTCCCACAGTGGCAGCACACTGACACCTAAGGACGCTGCTGTTCTGAGGCAGCTGCTCGTGCAGAGCTGTAAGCAGATGCCTTTGCTGGCAACAGCCCTGGGAAGTTTTACAGTAAAATCACTCCAGGTGATTACACACGATAATGAAGCACATAATAAACAAGCACACTTGTTCAGGTGCTTGCACTGGAGCCGTTCAAGTAACCAGTGGTATCCAGCAGGCAGGTACACACACTGCAGCACGCTTAGGCCTTGGTTTTCTGTAATTTTCATGCTGCCTTTATCAGTCTGTACATTGCCCAAAGCTTTCTGTACCTGCAGCTTATTAGGGTAGTTCAAATAGTGATGTCCAGGACACATCTGGACCACGTTCTTCTTGCTCAGAACTTGCAAAGTCCCTGGATGAAATATCTCATATTGCTGCAGGAGTTTGTTCTCCTGTGCGCTCTGTAGGGAGCTGAGGCTGCCTTTGGACACACTAACAGATACTTATCCATATGTAGGGTCACATGTACCACATACACATACATAGGGTCACATATACCACAAACAGTGGTCTTCCAAATTTGTGGCTCTTAATAATGCTGAAGAAAGCCATAGCTTGGAGAGATACTTTGATCTGGATTGTAAATTTGATCTTAGTTTTGAAATAAATGGCTACCACACCCAGTATGTCTTGAAAAAAGCAAGGCACAGCGAGCTGTTTAAAGTATACACCATGGCCCTATTCAAGGTCTTTCCTTGCTTTGTTTGGCTGGTGTTACAGGTTTTACATAGTTCTGTTCGACTTGATATAATTTTTCCTTCCTCTTCACACAGATGTTCTGCCTATAACACAATAAATCATTTTTTCTTCTTACTTGAGAAAAAACAAAACTCTCCCTACCTAAAGCAAGGCATTCTGGCCTTAAAACAGTGGCTCTGCAGCAAAGACAACACCATGCAGAGCTTGCTCACCACACAGCAGGTAAGATGACTCCCAGCTTGGAAAATGGTGCAGCATAGAACCCATCTGCAGGGTGAAAGGCTGAATGCAGCACTGGCAGAGCACATTTGCTGAAAAAAATCACATTCTTGACGTTTTCTGCATACATTTTTACCCAAGAAATTTCTACCTAGATACAGTATCAAGTTTTCAAGGAGGTCTAGTTTTGTGATCTGTTTTCCAGGAATGTTGATAAAGCACAAGGAAGTCGGAGAGGAAACCAGCAGCCCAAACAAATTAGAAATTAGAATTCTCCTGACTCCCAGTGCTCCACTTTCAACTTTCACACCATCTCATCTTCTCCATGCAATTCAGCTTTTGTTTTCAGCTTCTAGTGTTTAAAAGACAAATGGAGGGGAAAGTTGGGACACTGCATCCAAAAGCTCTTTTATGCAAGAGATATCTGTGAAAACGCCAGAACACAGATGAAGTTCCTAATGAACTCTTCCTTAGTAAGAATTTATAGTGCCCTTAGTATGACAGTAGCTACAGAAGTTGGTATGTCAGTTCTGCATCAATCACGCTTTGTTTTCAGGCAGGCTCTAATATAGCACTTTCAGAAATGCAAACTCAGCGGTTTGTGCCTGCACTGTGTGCACATACTTCTGCTTGAGCTACTTCACMTAAAGATGTGAGCTATTTTTTATTAGTAATTGTACTTGAAATGAAAGACTTGAGAAAGACCATTAAAAGTATACCAACCTTAATCTCACCTCTAGTACAGAACCACACACCAGAAAAATTCCTGGTAGCCCCAGGAAGTCAAATTCAAGGTCTTGAGCGTTATCTTACAGGAAAACAAGGACCAGGCTGAGCCGAGCATAGATAGTCGGCTTTGCRGGCCTGAGGCACAACAGAAGTGTACTTCTGAGCTGAGCACAGTGCACAGTGGACATGCCTTCTAAAAAACATAGCTCATCTCTGGCACAGAGACCAGTTCCAAACTGCAGCTGCCTCTGCCACACGGCACAAGAGCACATGGGGCAGCAGCCCCCACATCCCACATAGTCACAGAAACTCAAGCTGCGCCCCATCTTTTGTCTCAGCTGCACTCAAGATCTTTGCAACGGAGGCACACAGGCAACAGGCATTCCTCGGTACAAGCACAGCTTGAGCCACTCTACTCAGTGTGTTCCCTCCCATTCTTATCTTGAACCTTCGCAGTGTTTCTCTGGAAGGAAAATCTTACACCCACCCCAGCCCTAGTTAGATTTCTCTAGACTTAAGGTGGCTTAAGTGACATTCTGTACCAAGCTCTTTAAGGAGGATAGATGGAAGAACAAAATCTGTTCAACCAGATCTGGATCCCTCTTTGATCTTTCTTGCTACATTTTCTCCCTTACCTTACACCACCTCTCCTTTGCTAATTTTCATCCTAGCGGGACTGTATGTAACCAAAGTAAAAGGACTGCTCGATATGCTTCACACTAGTGAAAACAGCTTTGTAATCTAGCATATGAGGTATCATTCACAAAGCACATTCTACTGCAGTAGGAAAAATACACAGAAAGCATAGGAAAAAAAAATCTCAAAGAAGTCACCTGTAAGGAGTCCCCTTCTCTGCACTCGCACAAAAGCGTTCCTACAACTTTCCTTACTGCTGAAATGGAGAGTGTAATCTTTCATCACTGACCGGTGCTTGGAAGTTAAGTAATTTCTTTTTTTTCTTGCCTGTTTTTCTGCTAATGACATGGGATTTCAGGATCTGAATAAAACAGCAAATTGTTATTAGTTATAGAGGAATGACTGAATATTGCCTCTTATATAAAGCATACTACCTCTACCGATGGATGTGCTTCATTGGTACTAACCTGTAAGGGAGGGCCGACTTGTACTGGCATAGGAGAGTCTAATTTAGTGGTACCCTGTCACTGACCCAGCCTTTGGCAACGTGCATGAGACACCTGACACTTTGTACTGAACAATTTTGGAAGCTGGTATTTCTYAACAACCAGGTGGCCAATATTTTTTGAGGTGCAAAGCAGTGGTACTAGATTTAAACTCTAAGTATATRAGGTCCTAGACAATCTCTTCTACAAATATACAAGCATCAAGATAACTGTCTCACTTTGCTCTCATGTCAGATTAGCTAAAAAGCTCAAGTGCAGTGAGGGATATCTCAACACGCAGAAAAATAACTGGCATCTCCATATCTGCTTAAGTGCAGTAATGGATATAGAAACACATGGAAAAAAAACTAACTGGTCTCGTCATACCTGTAATCAAACCAGAGCTACAGATTGTTCCATGAATGAATCAAAATGAGGATTTCAATATCTTAAGAATTTCTATGATTTAAATCACATAATTGACAATTCTAAGGAGGAAATGCTATTCTCGAGTCTAAATGAACAGACATTTGATGAAGATGGGGAAGTCTAACAGATAAGATCTCTCCCTCTAAAAGTTCACAACAATGTCTCAAGAGGACGACAACAAGGGAGGAGCCCTTGTATTTTATCGTAAGTTCAAAGAAGAAAAGGAGTCTTCTATATATTGCACATACTTTACAAGTAACAAGAAAAACAGCTATCCAGAAGGGCCAAAATGCAGAAAGCTTGCTTACTCTATTAGTATTCCCTGTATAAATATTTTCCTGTTATATCTTACATACAAGCATTTCATATTGAAATATGAAATTCAAACAGCAAATCAAGGTAAATGGACTGTAAGAGGCAGAACCGAAAGAGCTGGCTGAYATTTTATTGTAAGTGAATTTTATCTTTTACAGTTTACTGTAACTGGAGGTAGCTGTAATATTTAGCAAATTTCTCCCAGTGGTTTGAAATAAGTCATCCAGGAACATTAGGACAGAATGCTGTAACAAAAATTAGAATCAGTTCTTTAAAGTTAAGCCTAAAATAACACACAAATGAAGCAAAAAATAAATCACAGTAGGTTACATGATTGTCAGTATAGTATAGTGCAAATCTTTCTGGAGGAAGGACTGGTTATATGTTGTCAAAGTGGTAAAGCTACCTCCACAAAATAGTAACATACTCTATGCCTGAAATGACCTGAGAAGAGGTACAAGATTCAGAGATATGTTATTACAACTATGCAGTTCATATTATTTCTCATTTAATTCATCAAAATCATGTTGAAGGGAATTACCTGGCAAAAGAGTCTGTAATTTAGTWCACAAAAGTACATTTCTGATCCTGCAGGCAGTAGCTTCATTCCATATAATTATATGAGAACTGCCATTGTCAGTACTTGGGCCTTACCCAAGTCTCTCAGCCTCATTTTCAGACCTGTTAAATTCATCCTCGAGTAGTTCCTATGTGGGAGTAATAGAAGCTCCCAGCAACTCCAAGTTAAAGTATTTTTACAATTACACTAAACTGTTATTTGGTTCATTCAATGCAGAAATACTCACTTAAGTGTAACTGGAAAGAAATGCTAATGATCAGATAGGACTTTGCTAAGACGTATTTTCAAAATTATGGAGTAGTGCACTTTCCTTAAGAGTCTAGATTTGCACAAGAGAAAATTGTCTGTGTAATATAAATGTTACTTTTTTTTTTCCCCCTTCAATAAAACAGAAAATGTATTTAAAATAAATCCTGCAACACGCTTTTTTATCTTCCCTCAAGTTTTGTTCACAGGATGGATATCCCAAAATACAGATACTGCTATAAATTGCAACACTTAATATATCTGCATAAATCATCATACACTGCAAGATCTCTCAAACAGATGCTGAAGAACAAACTAGGGGAAAAAAAAACAAAACAAGATGATTATAGGCTTTGTATTTCCTAAAATTGGTGCAATTTCTTGACAGGTGCTTAACTTTCAGGATCAATTAATGAACATATTTAGGCACATACTTAATTCAAATGCTACACGTAATTTTGCTGGATAGGTTAAGATTCCCTAAAGGCTCTAAGATAAGCCTGTCCCAATGCCCTTAAGTGAGCAAGCCTAAGGAATTGTGCACCTGGCAGTACAGAGCCCACTTTGGGAAATGAAAGACACCTGATAGTAATTCACCTCACTCTCAACCTACCCTATTATAAACAAAAAGCTTCTGAAACAAAAGGTTATGATAAAGTTATAGGCAAGTCTCACTCATCACGYGCACATGACGGTCCCTCTAAAGTCAACAGGTAGTATCCAAATCTTGAGATCTAATTCTGCGTGCTAGCATTTGATCTCTATTAATATACTGAATGCATACAATAGAAGTGACTTTAAAATTGGAACATACTTCTTGGCTCCAGAACTGTGAAACTCCTCCCTAATACACAAAATGTATTAGTTCAGGTTTTCTTTTTCTTAGCGAAAACTCAAATATAACATTCAATATAAATTTATGTATTTTACATATAGAATTGATTTATATAATATTTGAAACTTTATAAACTTGTACTAAAGTAGTCAATAAAACAATCACTTTTAAAATATTTACATTCTATACATTATTTCTCCCTAATTATAGTTATTAAATAATCCTCTGTGGCTTCCTTAATTTTAAGAAAATCTTTTAAGAACTACAAACTAGTTCTGAATTACTTTCAAATGGCTCTTTACTTAAAGAGAATTTTAGCAAAATTGTACTACCAAAGTGACATGTTATCTCTATGTTTATAGGTGTGTATGTATATCCATACTTCATAATACAATCCTGTTTTCTACAACGAAGAGAAGATCTAAGCAAGAAAATGGCACAGAATGGATGGACACATTATATTCCCAGCTCTTATATTTGTTTATGTCATTTGGCTTTTAGAATATCCAAATCTTAGCAATTCAGGGTATTCTTCCAGTACTTTCAAGGAATCACAGATTCAATATTTATTTAGATTTTTGTGTCATCATCTTTTGGCATGTTATTTCCTGAAGGTGTTTCACAGAGACTATCTCCATCTGTGCTGAGCTCATCATCGTCATCATCGTCATCATCAAAATCAGTCAACACTTTACTTGGTGATATCTTCCGTCTAATAAAACACAATAAAACACAGTATTAAAATTCAACCTCTACATGTGGAATAATTATGCAAAGCTCTAATTTTAACAGGTAGCATCTGCATTTTTAAAGGAAATGAAAGAAACTTGTGCTCCAACAGTGCCAAATTATCTTAGGTTATATCTTATATAATACATATATTCATATGAATATATATATATGATATATATGATTCAGCTTCATTCTTTCATTCATTTTTATATATATATATCTATATATGAAAGAATGAAGCTGAATCATTTATATCTTCAAGAGCCTCTATCTAAGGCCACAGTCAAAGGAAACTGTAAAGTTATCACCCTGACATGTTCCAAGTTAGCCAAGAAAGCTAAATACAAAGCAGCTGTTCCTCTCAGTTTTTAGCAGGAAAAAATGCTGTGTCTCATTACTTCTTTCCATTTTCTACCCCTGCCTCACTGAATTTCTCAGCAGAGATCTTGAAAAGAATGCTTGGGCAACCAGAGCACCCATGAAGCGGTTGGAGARTATTTGTAGAGAAAGATATTGCAGGAATTTCACAGCTCTGCCTCTGAAAATCTGTCTGCTTATGACAAACTTGAAGCTTTTCGGAGTAAGTCTCTGGCTCACAGCCCATAGGAGCAAGAATGTTCAAGTATTTGATAGGCAACTGTGAAGCCTAACAAGTCAGCCTACCTTAATTCCTTTTTTGCAGCATTAAGCTGTCCTTGCAATTGTTCATTCATGTCCAGTTGTTCTTCCAGTTCTCTCTGGAGTTTCTTTTTGGCACTTTCCAGTCTGTCTATTTCCTCTTCAGCTTCTTCAACTTGACGTTTCATTGCTTTCAAACGCAAACTCAACTGAAATATTTACATGTCAGCTGATTAGAGGACTATTTTAATAAAGGAATTTTATTCTTCCAGCATCTATGAGAGGGAGAATAAAGACAGAACTTTGCCAGTGTCATGACACTGCAAAACTGCTTCAGAAGCATTTAGAAGTCAGGTATTACGTGATGGAGAGAGCAAGTTATCAATAATGGAAAACTTTCTGGAACTACTATTGTGTCCTAGTAGCAACTTTACCAGACAGAGACTACAAAATACATTTAAAATTGAAACAAAAAACCCCACCATACATAGTATTTTAAAAGATTGTTCACATAACAGGCATTATGAAACAACACTATTCATTCTCTAGTCAGAATATTAACTACTTGACTTACCTATMGAAACAATCCATGTTTTAAGCAAARAATCAATAAAGATCCCCAAATGGCACAGCATACTGCTATGAAAATGCTAATATATGCCTAACATTTATAGTCTATAGTTAATAACTATACATGACTTCTTTTTTGAAACAATATTTTATAGCAAGATATAAATACATACATCAATAAACAATATATTCTATTTTCTTTTTGTTTTATTTGTTTTAAAAAAATATAGTATTTATGCAAAGTGCTTCATTTTCAAAACTTTGAATAACATTCATTCCTAGCAGAGAAATTTGATGACAATGGGAATAAAGAATCTCATTAAATCCACGTTCTTAAATAAAAACAGTATCTATATTCTAAAATAAACAATGATTTTATGCTAGTAAGATTAATATCAGGTATTTGCATATTAGTCTTTCTGTCTACCTGGTCCTTTTGATCAGTCAATGAGAGATGTTCATCATCGACTTGCAACATTAACTCCTTCACTTTTCTCTCAAGTCTGCGGTTACTTAGTTGGAAATTAGCTCTATCCCTGAAACAAAACAAAACAAACAGGCTTGTAAAAAGGAGGAACCAAGATAATTCCAGTCCTTCCAAGTAAATTTCTKAACAGTATTTCAAGTTTTAAATAAATACTAATAGCTTCTGCTTTATTTACAGATTCCATGCATCACATGCTAGAGCTTTGTTCAAAATCATGTACTGGTAAGGAGAATGCCTTTTTGTCTTCAGAGATAGTTTCAGATAAACAATACATTTTTTCATGTGTAAACCATGAATAAGCAAATTGGATCTTTAAACTACAGTTAATATTTCTAAGGCTCTTACTGATGGCCAGAAAAAATAATGAGGTACATGACCATGTTACATTGCTGCCCGGTTTTCAAAACATAAGTATGAATTCAAATGTATTTAAAATGTACAAATAACTTACTCTATGAAACAACAGCCATATTAATTCAGTGCTTCTCAAAATAAAAAAAAGAATTGGCCTAAAAACTTAGCACATTAGGTGGACYGCAAAAGGTCACATTAACATAAACTCAAATATTTTCTCTTAAGATGGCTAGTTTTACCTCTCTTCATTTTCAAGCCGTTCCTCTAGCTCTGTAATCCTTGCTTCCATTTGTGCAACAAGTCCCTCCTTACTGGATCGGTAAGAACCTTCCAGATGAAGGATTCGGCTCTTCAAGTCCTTGTTCTAGAGTCAGAACATACATGTTGACCATATACACTCTTATGTTACCGAATATCACCTT
The DNA here is from genome assembly GCF_003342845.1 of Nothoprocta perdicaria. Lineage (NCBI taxonomy): Eukaryota > Metazoa > Chordata > Aves > Tinamiformes > Tinamidae > Nothoprocta > Nothoprocta perdicaria. The sequence goes on from NW_020455655.1 coordinate 619,631, forward strand.
AAGGCAAAATAAATTTATTCAGAAAAACACAAGGTGATAGGAATGTATCCTGGACAGGGACTTGTATATTGCTTTTACTCTCACTTGCCTGTTCTTTGTTTGTTTTTTAAGTATGCAATGCTACTCCAACTAGGTAAGCAGTTTGAAAAAGAGGTTGTCTTTTTAAGAAGTATAACTTGTAAAAAGAAGTTTTTTTGTTTGTTTGTTTGTTTTCCCTCTTCTAAGATTAGCAGTTTAGGAGGCTAGACAAGATAGGTTTTCAACAGGGACCTTAAATAAGTTTCGGGGGGGGGGGAAAGACAAAAGAGTTACATGAAGAACAAAAAACGAGGTTTTGATGTTACATAACTTAAAACAAATATTTAAGATTTCTGACACTGTAAAAAAGAAACAATAACAGAAAAGTCAGAGCTAAAATAGAAGGATGTATATGAAATATGCCAGTAGGTGGCATTCTTTCTTCTCAAACAATTAAGACAGAATTCCACTTAAGTCTGGTTACTCGTTAAGCCTGGTCTCATTTTTTTCTGAAAAAAATCGTTATCTATGTGTCCTTTACAATCTTCCCCCCCGCCCCCCCGCCTTGAGACTGTCAGGAAGACTAAGATAGCTGTAGAAGAGAAAAACTACAAAAAGCTTGGAAGTATTTAGCTTACTTTCCATAAAAAAAATTGAAACTTAGGAATCGCATTTCTTTCTAAGCAACAGAGAGTAACAATTCTCCATCAAATCTGTATCTTTTCTTCAAAAGGTATGTTGCTTTTTCATTTGTTTATTTCTACAGAAAAAAATGTTCAACAAAAATTGGAATTGCTGAAATAGTGCTCTGCCTTCAAGCATATTCTTAAATACTAAGAGTTTSAAAGGTAGTTCCTCCAGAAGAGGTCAGTGAGTTTGCAGCTAAACTAGCTAAATATCTTTGATGGTTTTCAGTCTTTCCCCTGTATTTGTCTCTCTAAAGTTTCTGTATTATAGAATGTTTTAATCCACTAACAAGCATACAAACTTAACTGTTACATTCCTTAAAATTAAGGTCTTCGATTCTCTAAAGTAGAGACAGAACTTGTGCAGCAGAGATGCCTGTACTTGCTACTTCACAAATGTTTACTAGATGGTATAAACAGGTATATGCACAGCTTGAGGGTTTTTTTTATATAAAATATACAAGCTGTAGTAAATCTCTAGCTAAAAAGGAGAAAGAAAAAATATTCAGCAGTAGTAATTTAAGGGTCTAATATTGTAAAAATAATTTTAAGTATAAATGTCAAGATACTTATTTTGTTAATCTATTCTTAATATAAGATATACTTCAGGACAGTCTGGTGGGACAGTGTCCAAATACTCTAGTCTGAATGCTCTAGCTAAACTGCATCTTGTATATGTAATGGTATAGTAGCAATAATTACCTGTCTTTCCAATGAAATTTTGTCACACTCCAAATCTTGCTTTGCAGCTCTTTCCTGAAGTAGCTCGGTTCTCATTTGTTCAATCTATCACATAAAGGAAAAGACAGAAATACTAAGAAAATATTTAAATTATATCTATCCATATGATATTGTGTATGTGTAGCAAGGAACCGACCTCTAGAACATCACATCAGTCTTCAAACACATTATAGAGATTTTTCTTCACACTTGAGTCTGAAGCTCTAAACTGGCCCGTTACCTTTAAGCTGCTGGCTAATCTAGTTTCACTTTATTAAGCACAAAGTGCTATCTACAGAAAAGTGCCTATAACTTCATGAGAGACTCTGCAGATAATTTATTTTGTTCTGGTATTCACAAGGCTAGTAAAACTATTTTCCAGTAGGCTCTGATGTATGCTAGCTACTAAGATTTTGTTCCATATAACTGGTCAATGTCACGTCTGTGACACTGTGAGAGCACCAACTTCTGGATATTTTTTTGTTTTGCTTTTGTACCTGCTGTTTTCAATCCTTTGCTACAGTTTCTGTAAATATTTCAGCTGCATCTTCAATATCAAAAAGAAAAAAAATCTTCATGAATAAGATGTTAAAAAAACTGATCAATACAGAATCTACATAAGAACACAGAATTTCTGTTAATCTCAGTATTTGTTTTGACTGAGGGGGAAAAAAAACGTGTTCTGAAGATCAAAGAGAAACTCTAGACTGCCTAACAACTGTTGCTGCAAGCAAAACTGCAAGCAGCTGTTGCTCCTGGGCTAAGGGAAAGTTAGCGATGCCCAAGTACATTTCCTTTATTCCTACTGAAATTGCCCTCAAGTTTTTACAAATGCCTCTGCAGACACAGCTGATGTTATCACAGCATTTTTGGTACTCTCTACACAAGGTTTATTGTGATGAGCATCACCGGTRAATGCCCTTGTCAACCACTGTACCTGCAAAGTGATTGACAGAAGAGTGGCCACTACACTGTTCTACCTTACAGCCGTTACTGATAAACTTGCATAAACACATTTGCAGTTAAACAGTCCTAAGTTAAAAATTTATCTCATTAAGGGTCTTTTTCAAAAGCTATTGGGAGTTACAAAGTTTT